>NW_027117429.1:600000-1064584 GCF_038363985.1 Apiospora kogelbergensis
GGGCTCTTTTATCGGATGTTGACAATAAACCCCTTTCCCAATCCAAGAACGAATCCTGGTCCCGGCAACGACGAATTGTCGCCCCAGCGCTCAACGAACGCATTAGCGCCGGCGTTTGGAAAGAAAGCGCAGATCAAGCATCCTCCTTCGTTGATACACTATTCTCCACACGCCCCTCGTGCTTCCCGCTGTCCCCGTTGTTGTCCTCCAGCAAATCCACAGAGACAGACCCTAGCCTCCGGACAATCGCCATAAATGTTCTCACGCGTGTAGCGTACGGTCGCCACACTCCTTTCGTCCTCCCCTCCTCGTCCCGCGCCCCGGTTGCTGCCATGTCTTACGTCGACGCCATCTCCCTCGTTACCGAACTTCTCGTCCCCGCTGCATTCATTCCCGCCCGTGTGCTGAGCCTGCCTATCATGCCACGGATCTTGCAGCGCCTGGGCATCGCACTGCGATGTCTGCCCCACTTGACAACGGATATGCTTGACCATGAGCGCCGGACAGACTCCCCCCATTGTCCCAGATGCCGGTCAGACGAAGATCACGGGCCAGCAAGACACCGTAGATACTATTATGAGAACACTTGTCCGTCTCTCGGACCAGGCTAGATGCCAACACGACAATGGAAGTCACACCTCGCTCGATGATAAAGGATCCAAGATCAGCAGCAGCGTTGCTAGCAGGACCTATCTGACAGAGGAGGAGATCGCAGGGAACCTCTTTATCTTCACCGCCGCCGGCTTCGACACCACTTCGAACACGATGTTCTATGCCGTCACCCTCCTGGCGGCTTACCCAGAGTGGCAGTCTTGGGTCCAAGCTGAGATTGACACCGTGCTAGGAACTATGCCAGGATCCTCAGGAGACCAGTCGCCGCCGCTAGACTATGCAGTAGCCTTTCCAAAACTGACACGCTGTCTTGCTGTCATGGTAAGTTACAATGTCACTTTTAATTTCTCGTGTACAGCATATCGTGAAGACAGCCGATGACGTTTTGTGGCATGGAGAGTTCGTGAGCTGATGTGTCAACCTTAGCTGGAAACTCTTCGCCTCTATCCACCGGTGACTCAGGTAATGCGCCAGACCGCCACAACGCAAAGCCTTCCGTCTGGACAGTGTGCGGCGACCCCCATCTGCGTCCCAGCCCCCTGCGCCGTCTATGTCAACACCATGGCCCTCCACACGTCTACCTCCGGCTGGGGCGCAGATGCGCTGGTCTTCAACCCTGCGCGCTGGCTCCAGCCCGGTCCTCGCGAGGGAGCGAGGGAGGTGCTTGTGGCCCCGCCCCGCGGCATCTACCTTCCCTGGTCCGTCGGACCCCGCAAGTGCCCAGGCCAGAAGATGTCTCAAGTCGAGTTCGTGTCCGTCATTTCGACGCTCTTCGGTAGGTGCACCGCCGAACCATTCCCCAGGAGGGGGAGAGTATGCAGCAAGCAAGACAGAGACTATTAGACTTGACGGAAGATAGCCAACCGGGTTTAACGCTACAGATGAACAAATCTAAGGATGTCCATCTAAAATGGACGAGGCGATGAAGTGGTGTTTTGTTCGTTGAAATCTGGTCCTACTGCGGCTGTTTAATGCTGCTGACATAAAGCGGGTTGCAAATGGCTTTCCAATGCCGGAGTTCACTCACTTTGTGGTGTCCAAGGTATGCTACCATTATAGGGACATATAAGATTATTGAAACAACGTCAATTGCGGTCTTTTAATTCTGAATTTTAAGGTATCAATAAAACTACGGGATAATTGAAAGACATAAGATTCCCAGTAAAGAGTGCTAAAGTTGTTGTTGTATATTCAGATTCGTGGAAAACATGAAATATGGTCTCTTCCTAGTTTCTTGCACCAAGAATGAACTTGGTCAGGCTTGCTCATTTTGCTTTATGCATTCACAGGCAATAAACTCCTTGGCCACTATGAGCCAATGGAGTGGGGAGTATGTCATGACAGTCTGAGTGGCTACGTTCATCTAACAAATAAGAAGGTTTAGCTAGGTGGGACGGTGTACCAGTACATTAGAGGGGCCACCGTTCATCCCATCACCTCGCTATTATGTGATTAGAAAATGAATACCCGCACCTGCCAAATCCCGCCCCAAGAACGCGACAGCGCACCCCCTTAGTATATTGTAATAGCACCAGCTAGTTTACACCTCGATATTACTACAGCATAATCCTCGTTAGGTCGTTATGTGTTTCTATGAATCTAAATAACATTTATATAATAACTAGGACTGTTATTAACTACCACGAGCTAGGTTAGATTATAGTATAATAATAATATATATTAACGTACCCCACAAGCGAGCTGCGCACACAAGCGAACTGCGCACTTCCCACTAATTTTCCTATAATAAACTTTTGAACAACCATTCTCAATTAATAAACATGGAAACAAAAAACAAAGAAGGAGGACTTAATCTAGCGCTTCAAGCACTCCAAAAAGACCCTAAGTTAAGGGTACGAAAGGCTGCAGCGATATACCATGTCCCAGAGTCGACGTTACGTAGCCGACGACGCGGAATTCAACCACGATCCGAAATCTCCGCCAATTCTCGAAAGCTTACAAATCTAGAAGAGGAGGCAATTATAAACTATAGTGTCGACTTAGATACGCGATCATTTCCCCCTCGGCTCAGTGGTGTGGAAGATATGGCAAATCGGCTACTCGGCGCGCGCGACGTGGGACGCGTCGGCGTCAACTGGGCTTCGAACTTCGTACGACGACAACCAGACCTCCGGACGCGTTTTAATCGAAGAATCGATTATCAGAGAGTCCTTTGCGAAGATCCCGACGCGTATCGCGCGTGGTTTTCCCTCGTACGGAATACAATTAGCAAGTACGGGATCCAAGAGGAGGATATCTATAACTTCGACAAGACCGGCTTTCTAATGGGTCAAACCTCGTCCGAAATGGTTGTTACAACCTCCGATCGACGCGGAAGGCCTAGGGCAGTTCAGCAAGGGGATCGGGAATGGGTTACAGTTATCCAGGGCGTCGGATCGTCTGGCTACGCCATCCCTCCATACATCATCTTTGCTGGGAAAACCCACCTCTCTTCCTGGTATGAGGACAGCCCATTGCCGAAGGATTGGGTGATCGCAATCACAAAAAATGGCTGGACTACGAATGAAAGAGGCGAGGACTGGATCCGACACTTTAATCAACATACCAGGTCTCGTACGAAGGGTCGTTATCGCCTCCTAGTCCTGGACGGCCACGAAAGCCACCACTTGACAGCTTTCGAGCTCTATTGTAAAGAGAACTCGATTATTACACTCTGCATGCCTGCTCATTCGTCGCATAAGCTCCAACCTCTTGATGTCGGCTGTTTTCGTGCGTTGAAAAGGTCGTACGGGAAAGAAATCGAGGGTCTTATGCGGGCGCATATCACCCACATCTCAAAGGAGGACTTCCTACCGGCCTTCTTGAAAGCGTTCCTGGCAACTTTCACCGCCTCAAATATCCAGGGAGGTTTCCGAGGGACAGGGCTCGTCCCGTACCACCCGGACCATGTCATTTCACAGTTGGATGTGAAGCTATGTACGCCGACGCCTCCGGGAACGTCTTCCGGCCTACCCATCCCTTGGGAATCAAAGACCCCAAATAACCCAATTGAGGCCCAATCCCAAACCGAATACGTGAGGAACCGTATTGTACGGCATCAAAATAGCTCTCCAACGTCTATTTTAGCTAATCTCGACCAGATCGCAAAAGCTACAACGCAAGTTATGCACCGAGTTGCTCTTTTGGAAGGTGAGAACACGACACTTCGAAAGGCAAATGAGATGCTTAGCCGGCGCCGAAGGACGAAAAAGAAACGGTTACAGGATGGAGGATCACTTCGGATACAAGCTGGAGAAGACTTGCAGTCTCAGAGGGACGTTAATGAGCAGTTACAGGATGAATCACGCCGGAGTAGTGGTCGTACGAAGAGGCTTGAGACGCGCCCGCGACGCTGTAGAACCTGCGGGGAGCCCGGGCATAATGCGCGTACCTGTCAGAATGATGTAGAAATATCTGGAGATAAGGATCCTGATTGAATTTAATAGATTATATGCGTTGTGATAGAATTAACTTATACTTTATAAGACTGGGTAGTGGAAAGTGCGCAGCTCGCTTGTGTGCGCAGCTCGCTTGTGGGGTACGTTACCCCAAGGTTGAGGCAAACGGTTCATTTTATGTTCTATTAGTCAACACAACTTCGTTGAGAACTTGTGATTTTAACTTCAACGAACCTATCCAACCAACTAGCTACTGCGCTTACTGATGGCCTGTAGCTATTACATTACGACGTGCATGCTGCATGCATTCTACTTGCTTGTGCGGATGATGTCCTCCCACCTTGCTACCCTCATCACATCATCACTTCCTATCCGGGAACGGCCGCCCTCCTCGATACGGGCATTAGTCCTTGGAAAACCTGGTCCGGAACACCTCCCCTCCCCAAAGTCCAATCTGCCAGCTGCGAAAAATTGGAGACAGGATGACCATGCCCGTACCTATCCATTAAGCCTCCTCCAGTCATAGTTCTTTCCAAGGTTGTCGGGGGCCCTGCATATACCCTGGCCTATAATGGGTCACTATAATGGGTCACTATACATAGATACTAGTCCCGAGAACTTGATGTAGTTGTAGGACACCAGACTGGCTGCCAGATTCGGTGTGGCTGGTCTGTCTTTACTCCTCTCACCAGGGTAAGCCCCAGAAGAAATCCGGGCTCGCATGGATTATACTGAATATCAATATCGCCTCAAGGGCGGTCGAAAGAGGGAGGGAACAGGGCCGGGCAAGATGGGTCATCCTGCGTGTCCGGGTTTCATCATTTTCGTTAGCACGAATTGTCACTCCGCTTTGACGGGCGCGTCAGCAGGCACACGGGCGCAGTGGGCGTCCCTATGGGAAAAATAAAGTCTGATAACTCAGGTGTCTCCCCACCACGGGACGACTGTTTTATGCCGCCTAGCTATATCACCGTCGGGTCGTATGGTTGTGTAAGCCGTCATCGATCTGCTGTCTCTCCAGAGACCCCTTTCAACGATGGCTCGGCTTTCTTCAACGCTGGCACTATGGGTCTTGGCCGTCCTCGTCACAGCTCAGAATACTACACAATCGACGAGTTTAGTATCAGTCCTATCTTCGATCGAGGACCAGTTGCCAGAATGCGCTGTATGTAAAACCCGCTATATACTGCACAACCTACCCTGCCGTAACACTAGTCTAGACTAAACTGACAGTTGTATAGTCCGAATGCTTCAAGACCAAAGCCGGGTCGAGGACCTGTGTCGAAGTCCACGGCTTCATCGTCACGGAATCTAAGGACTGCATGCGGGCGAGCTGCACAACTCACCAGCTGATGAGTACGTCACATTGCCCGGTCCTTCTGTTCCAAAACCCCTATACTCACACTTTGAGATGCAGGTGCCGAGAAGCTTTTGACAACAACCTGCGGAGTCGAGCCACAGAATATCCAGCCCATGATCCGGGCCGTGGCGTGGACACTCTGGGGAATCGCCACATTTTTCCTGGTTGGGCGTCTACTCGCCCGCTCCTCGTATTTCGGGGGCATGCTGTTGGAACATGATGACTGGGCTATCGTAACATCATTCGTCGTGCTTACTGCAGTGACCATTGGTGCTGAGCTGAGTATGTTGCACCGAGAGAAAACCCGTCATAGTTAAGAAGCTGTGGCTAATGTGCAACGACAGTGGTGATATACGGCCTCGGTACCGACCTGTGGACGCTCGACGACATTCACATCAACATTGTGCTCATTGTAAGTTAATGGATGCTCTCGCAGATCAACACCCCTATCTATATACGGAACTCGACTGATCCTGGTGCCAAATCCAGCTTTTTTACATCGCCGAGTTCGCCTATGTCATCGAGTCCACTCTTACAAAGATCTCGATTCTTCTCCTCTACCTCAGGATCTTCCCAGATCGCAAGTTTCGCAAGCACTTGTTCATGCTCATGGTCGTCATGGCGCTTTTCTGCGCGGCGTTCGTCGTCACTCTCCTGACATATTGCGTGCCCTTCGACTACACATGGATGAGGTGGAACAACGAAAGACACAGCAAGTGCATCAACATGGATGCGCAGACGTACACCTGCGCTGCACTGAATATTGTCCTTGATATTGTCATCTTTTTCATGCCGATACCGCAACTGCAAGTAGATCGATTCCTCAAGCTGGCTGGCCTGATCGGCCATTCAGTAAAATACTTACATTCCCCCCCTCCCCTTTGAATGAAGCTCGATTTGTCGTGGAAGAAAAAGATGGGTATCATCTTCACCTTCCTGGTCGGCCTCTTCGTGACGATATGCAGCGTGGTCCGGCTCCACGCCCTCATCGACTGGACTCTCAGCACGAACCCGACGATGGACTATGCGAAGCTGGCGGTGTGGTCGCTGGTGGAACTCGACGTTGGCGTCATCTGCGCCTGCATGCCAGGCATGGCGGGGCTCTTCCGCCGCCTCAAGACGCGCGGCACCGAGTACGTCCGCTCGCGCGGCAGCCAGAACGCCTTTCAGATGCTTGGCAGCTCCAGCCGGCCCGGCTTCGGCTGCAACGGCATCACCAAGACCACGGTTGTATCGGTCCAGTGCACCCGGGGCGACGGCGACGGCGACAGCGAGTCCGAGGTTGAACTTGTACAGCGCTCCAAGGAGAATTACGAATTCCAAAAGGGCTATGGTAACGCTATTTGAAAGGAATGGGCGTTCTTATGTTGAAGATATATAAGCCGAAAGGATAATACAAGAATAAACAACTTCACACAGAATAGAACTTGGGGGTCTCATGATATTACGGCGTTGGAGTCTATCATAGATCCTGGACCGGAAGCAGGCGAAAGGGCGGCTTTGGTGAGCCATCTCCAAATGCTGTCAAGTAGAGTCGAGTAGTCCATGACGAACGGCTGCGTTTCGCTTCGGTTTAATGGCAACGTACCGTTCCTACAACTGGCTGTCCCCTTGCCTCGCTTCAATGCACTAGCTGCGGCGTGTAGTTAAATTATTATAAGCACTCGTGGAATTGTCTGAATCTCCTGATGGAGAGACGGGGCCCCCTCCTGGAACATAGCAGCCACGACTGCACCTCCTAGCACGCCACCCTCTAATATCCTCGGCCCTGGCAGCGTTCACTGTCGTCACAGTAGCGACCCGACTTGCGATGCCGGTGGACGCGGCTACGACCTCACTGCGATATCTGTTGGACGGCGTCTCTCATGCGGTGACAGACATCACCGAGCGAGCGCTGACCATCTGACCTGCGCATCGCAAAGGGCGCTGAGTGAACAATTATCACGCGATCGCCTTATTCGGGAAGGTGGGAGAGAGATAATTATGCGGGGGAGGCGCAGGGATGGGGGTCACTATTTTTTGATATTTTTAAATCAAGTTTGTTGCCTCTATGCAGCTATCTCGATATGACAGGCATGAGATATATCATACAAAAGGCATTATATTGCTAATTATGAAGGCAAGCCCACTCCTTCACGGTGTCTCTATAGTCCTCAGGCCCATACGGCTCCGTCACCTCCGCCAACCACCAGGCCTTCCGATGCACCCGCAGGCCCAGATCACCGACTAGGAGGTCCATGTAAGGTAGAGCATCAAAGACAAAATCAGGGAACTGCGCGCCGTGTCCTGCAGGATAGCGCCACTTGCCAAAGCGCGCATGCAGGACCGTCTCATAGCGCAATTCGTCCAGTCCTTTGCTTTCGTCTTGTTCTTCCGCTGATGTACATGGGGAAAGTGGAGGCAAGACCCGAGCCTGCAGCTTGTCGTGGAAATAAGCGTTGATCCAAAGGGATTGCAGGTGTGCGATGGGCGCTACGCTAAAGTTCATCATGGCACCGGCGAAGGCGATGTCGCGGAAGCGCAGCAGGTGCTCAGCGACAGGAACCATGAAGCGGTAAAGGTGATAAGGGGTAGCGGTATATGACTGTACTGATGGTACGGTGGCGTCATCTTGATTGGAGGAGACGCCTGGAGTGGCGAGCAATGGCTGGAGGGTTTTGTTCTGCGTGGGCTGATTCTTGAGTCGGGGGAAGCGGGAGAGAATTTCGCGGTCGGCATTGTCGACGGCTTTGATTGTCCAGATCGGGGCATCTTCGGCATTACCCAGGGTAGTAGATGCTATCGGAATACCGAGTTGCATGTCGATGCCTTCAGGCATGTATTTGATGCTTTGTGCATGTCTCCATCCAGTGGTACTCATGAAAGCGTCGGTCTGGAAGGAGATACCGTTGGACAGGTGGACAGTCTGCGGCGACAGGTGGTCGATGTCTGCTATATGGATAGTGACAGTGCCATTTTTGACCAGGTCGAAGAAGTCGGTGGGGTAGTTGAGGATGGAGAACGATGAAGCCGTAAACATGGCCTGGCTCCAAGGCTTAAGTTTCTTCACTTCTGGATGTTTGTCGTACTGGTTCAAAGTGATAACATCGTTACCTAGTATAACCCAGAAGGCGTCGACAATTTTCCGCCCAAATGCCGTGCCATGAAGGAAATTGCGGATTCTAGTGTACCCGTCAGCAGTGCCCCAAGTGCAGGGGCTGAGCCAGGTGAGCAGACGAGTGTCTAGTAGGACCTGCTAGTTTGAAGTCGGCTTGCTCGCTCATGCGTTCACGGGAACATACGGACAAGTTTCTCCAGCCACATCTTCAGCGGTGTGACGTAGGGGGCGACATCCATACCGGCCCATGACCCGTCTCTGGAATTCATCAGTTAGAAAATGAGTAGAGACGTGTGGGCAGCTGAGATGTCATTCTCCTACCTCGTATAACCCAATCAACGTGTACGCCCTTGATTGCATAGGCGTAAACAGCATCCCATGAAGATTTTGTGCCGCCAAAGACTGTCACGGACTTTGCAGTATCAATGGTGGCGGAATTCTTTAGGAAGTCTCTGCTATGAAAGAGAGGAACGTTGAATCCTTCCTGGCCTTTGTAGTCCGGCATGAAAGGCTGGGACGTCAAGCCCGTAGCTATTACCAATTTCTTGGCAACAAATCTGGCTGCGCTGCCGGCTGTGTCCTGCGTGGTCAATGTCCATCCACCTTCAGGACCGCCACGGTGTTCAACGGTTGCGACTCGGTGACTATATCGGATGGCCTGCAGTACGTCAAATCTTTCGGCGTACTGAGTTAAATATTCATGAAGTACATTCCCGGGAATATGCTCGCCCGGATTCACATTGAATATTTTGGAGTCCATGGGGAAGTCTGGATACTCGTAGGTACCCAGCATATTATTGCTCTTGAGACCCGGGTACAAGCGGTCCTTGGCCCATGTTCCACCAAGGCTGGAAGCAGCCTCCAGGATCACGAGGCTCTTCTCTGGGTTCAACTGGTGAAAGTTCTTTGCGACAGCAAGACCGGATAAGCCTGCAATGCGATGGTTCTGTCAGCTTATTTTGAGGCATCAAAGGACGGCGTTGGGTACCTGCCCCGATGACGACAAGGTCAAGTTCCTCCATTCTCTTCCCTACGGTTAATGCGCGACCGAGATCCTGGCGAAAGCAAGTACCCAGCTATTTCACCCAGCGCTGAATTAAAGCGCTACGTAGGGATGGGATTCGCCCGGGCACCTTCAGTGTTGAGAACTGCAGATCAGCAAATAAATGTAAATGATGCGACTGGACAATACTGGAGCTCAGCGGGAACGAGGGATATATTTTCCGACGGCAAGTAAAGAGTGTCAGAAAAGGGCCAGGCCTAGGGCCAACATAGCCTAGAAAAGTTAGCGGTGCAGGGCGCGGCGGAGGCATGGGTCGAGACTCATTTTAGCTCGTGTCCAGGTGCAGGGGAAGCTTCCGAGAGGATTCCATATGCGATAGCACAGGCAAGGGGAACGTATATAGGCCATTTGAATTTTGCTTGTGGCTGTAGGGCAGATGCCTCTATGAGAGATCCAGGCTGGCTGGTACATGTAACATGTAACATCTCCGTAGCATAGCAACCCAGCAATTTCGCTAAAACATGTTTTTCTTATCGAGGCACGCAATGCTAGGATATGGTTTACGTGTAGGTGTACAATACGCCTTTGGTGTAACGTGACAATCGTTTTCTATTGGTTGTTTGCGATTGCCTAGCCTAGCTAAACACAGCGTTTCACCACCTGGAGCGTTGCACCGCGATGGAGCCAAAGTGCTCTCTGCACATTTGCTGTTTTAGATTGGGGTGCGGGCACCACTCTTTTGCTTAAATCGGTAGACTGGCCGGAACTATTTGCTGATCGCACCAATTCGAGTAGGTCGATCACAAATGTATGCTTCTCTTCCTACCCCTGTGTTAGAAGACTTGAATCACGGCAGATCCGATGGCAATGCCATGTTGGTCGCAATACCGTGGCCTGGTCTGTGTGGCACACAGCATATGTTGTTGGTTGGGTTCATATCAAAATAACCTTCTATTTGCCCAGAGAAACTTTATACCCTGGCCTTGCCGCTTTCCCTGATTTCTTCGGTATCGGACTGGGTTGTTTTCCTACCTACAGTCCTTCCCTTTTGCTTCCCGGTACAAGCTCCGAGGAACAATTCAGTTGCTGTGCTGGAAAAAGATCGGAAGACCAGTCGCGATGGATGCTTTCACGATCGAGGCCTTTGCTCTTCTGGGCATTGGTTTGGCCGTGATTGGACTGCGCACATACTGGAGGCTGAGCACCGTCGGCATCAGGAATCTCAAAGCCGATGACTACCTTATGCTTTTGGCTGCGGTATGGGGCTCTCTCGGCTATCTCCCATACTCAGGTTTATGCTAATTATATCAATATCAGGTCGTATATTCAGCTGAGACATACCTGGCATACTCTGTGGGGAAGCTCTGGCACGGCCTTGCCAACAACGGCATGACAGACGATGAACGGCGCCTGCTCGATCCTTCCAGCGAAGAGTACAGATTACGGTACCGATACACCACCACCAGTCGCACTGACGAATACACTGACTAACTGTCGGGTGAAGTGTAGGCGGCTCCAAAACGCAGATAGCCGGGTGGTCGACTTACACGTTCCTGCTATGGGTCCTGAAGGCCGCCATGTGCACTTTTTATATCCGTTTGACTGTAAGTCGTCCTGGGTGGCTTCGCTCCTGATGCTTCAACTAATGTGGTCGTCAGGATGGCCTTAACTTACTAATGAGGATCTATGTCGGCTTCGCACTCATCACATCCACATGGATCGCCGTCCTTTTCTCCATCCTTTTTAGTTGCCAGCCTCTAGAGAAGAATTGGCAGATTTATCCTGACCCAGGCAGCATGTGCCCCTACCGGAAGCTACTTCATGGACATCACGACTAACCAGGATGCAGATTTCTGCCAGCCAGCCATCTCGAAAGTCGATATCTTCGTCACAGTCGTGCTCAATGTTGTGACTGATCTTTATCTGTTGACTATCCCAATCCCCATGCTATGGCAGTCGAGCATCAAGCCGGTCAAGAAGGCTGCATTGATATTGATGTTCTCGGGCGGGGTTTTCGTGACCGCTGCAGGGGTTCTGCGCTGCGTGCTGATAATAACGGTGAGCTCTTTCTCCATCCACCTGGACTCATTCGTCCGCATGTTGTGGACAACAATCCTCTCCTGTGGTGCAGCGTCCTAATACATAAATCCGGCGCCTAGAACCCCGTAACCGGTGCCCAGAAAGCCGGGTCTTGGGCCGTCCGCGAGACCTTTGTGGCCGTGATTACTACCAACCTACCCATGGTCTTCCCTATGTTCCGCATTTGGCTCTACCCTATCGCAGGCACGGTACGCCAGTACTCATCGCGTGCTCTCTCGCATCCTTCGAAGGACTCCCGCAGTGGAATTACCGGTGGTAGTACTAAGCCTCAGCAACCTGGTGGCGCTTTTAGCCTCGATGATAGGAACCCGCGGCGCGGTAAAGGGGTTAGAAGCGTGGATCATATCACAGGTTTGACTTTTAGTGAGAGCGAAGAGAGGCTTTATGATCAGAATCGCAGTCCGACGGGCAAGGTCCCCGTCTCTGCAGAGACGAGACGATACAGCACTCAATATCCATCCGTATAATAGCGCAAAAGATCGGTCCGTCGAGGTCGGCATCAAGGTCACCTATATGAGTATCCATTATTCTTAGTCCATGTGCAGTTACATACGTGTCTGGGCTTTCAGGAGATTTATTTGGCAATGCGCCTGAATATCCCACAGATTAAGCGACATCTGTACCTGCGAGCATAGCGGGGTACATGGTGTCACGGCGTGGTCATGGTCCCGTACATACGCACCATCCAACCTGCCGTATTGCCGTATGTACTGAAGAAACGGCTCTCGCAACGTTGCACCGTTTACTGGCGGCCCTTTGGCATGCTGTTTGTTAGCGGACGTTTGAAAACGGACCTGAGCCGTATGGGTAGCCGAATCTTTCAGTGCGGTTGGCGGTAGAAATGCGCTTTCGCGGGTGGTGCTAGTCATCTACGCTTGTGTACTCCTTTGCTACGGCCTACTCCAGATTGGATACTTGATCGACATGTGAGATGTCATCGGTGCCCGCTTGCCACGCATAGCTACCGCCATACTGCTCATACGGCCCATACGACTGGTGATCCTTGCCGAGCAAGACCTCCGACGATCTGCAGAGTTGGAGGACTGGGGGTAGGTTATGCTGGCGCGGCTGGCACGAGTTCTGAGATGGGCTCCTCGTAGCTGCCGAAGTGCTTCTGTCGCTCTTTGCTTTGGGCTAGTCCGATCCCGTTCACGACAGGCAGCCGAAACGCATCTGATTGTTCTCCCGGTACTCAAATAGTAGCATGCGCTCATTGTACCCTAAAGCCTCAATACAGCTCTTCTGTTTCGTACCAACCAGTATCGTACATCAGGCCTTTACATCTGTTTCTGACCATGCTACCTAAAGCGACTTCTTGCCCTGGTGGCCTCGTACCTCAAGGCACAGTCGTCAACAAGTATCACTACCGCAAAGCCCTGTACTCCCCCGGCCACTTAGAGCCAACAGTGGATCGGTGGATTACACCCTGGACAGAAAAGCAACTTTGATCTGGCAGTCTGAAGTCACGCTTATGCAAGGCTCGAGTAACACTTGTCGCAGACACATCTACAGATCACACATATGTATGTTTCGAGCACCACCGAGGCAAAATGGACTGGCCACATGCCGCTGCCAGAGACCGCTCAAGCTCGTTCGCTCGTGCATATCGGCATCAGACGAACTGCGACTGGTCCTGTAGCTTTGGAGCAGGCCGAAAAGCTGTTTAGACGTACACCAGAACTAGTCTACGAGGATGCGAGACTGTATCCGATTCTAAGTCACAATGTCACTGATCAAATTATACAGCACCGTTCCAGATGTATATCGCTTCTTCATTGCAACGTCTATCCTTCCTTTACCCCTTCTTCAGAAATTCAGCGCTTGAGTGTCCTTCCCTATCTCCGCCATATACTGTACCTACTTCTTGTCGACAGATACCCATCTCGGGAGAAGAATCATGTCAAGATCGGAACTCAGAAAACGGCACGTACCGAAAGTCAACATGAGCAGCACGAACGGCCCAGCAACCCGATCCAAGGCTAAAGTGCGGACCGTCATGTGGCAAGAGGTCCCTGAATGGCATGTCGACAACCATTATACCCTCAGTGGCTATCGACTAGAGAAAGCAGACTATCAGGAGATCTTCACCAGCCTGACTTTCCTACATAACGAATCTTGCAATGTATACAGTCATCTGGTCGGAGCGCTCCTCCTACCTCTCATCGCAACTGTCTTCCTGCAGCACCTGGGCGAGCCACGGTTTCTCAATGTCTCGTCCATTGATTATGCTATGTTTGGGATCTGCTTATGGTGTGCCGAGATTTGTTTGGTCTTTAGCGCACTGTACCACCTATTGCAGCCCCACTCGCGAGGCGTAGAAGAATTCTGGCATGGAATGGATCTGTTGGGCATTGTTATTGTGACAGTGGGCACGTTCTCTTCGGGCGTCTACTTCTTATTCTTCTGTGAAGCGGGCTTGCAGAGATTACACTGGGCTATTGTTAGTCTCCCCGATCGGTTTTGATCACCTCACTCTACCCCCTCCCTTGCTGACATGAGCTACGCAGATCATATCCACAGGCACTGCTACCGGTGTTCTTATTTCACATCCCACGCTCAGAACGCCCCACTTGCGGAAAGTGAGGGTGAGCACCTTCGTTGCTTTTGGCGCTTCATCGTTTATACCACTGCTGCATGGAGTCCAGCGATACGGGCTCGAATATATGCTCCAATACTCGGGAATGAAATGGTATCTGCTCGAGCTTACTTTCTACGGCACCGGAGTTAGCCTGTACGCGGTAAGTCTATACGCTCACCGCGTATGCCATCTCCTGAGAGACTTGGATTCTGACGAATATCTGCAGTTCCGCATTCCGGAGCGTTTTGCACCGGGTAAATTTGATATTTGGGGAAGCTCACACCAGATCTTTCATATCGCTATCTTATGCGCAATGTATACACACCTGGCTGCCTTGCTGCAAGGTTTCACAACCTGTCATACACTGGAAGTCTGTCGGCCTCAAAGTGCCCACCGAGCGAATTGAAGTGCTATCGCCGTACTGATCTTCCGCCAGCTCTGATCTAGCCAAATACGTAAATGACTCGTTCCTTCTAGGCAGTCTGGGATGTTTCTTTGGTGGATAGCTTCTTTGGTTTGGCGGGGTAGCTTTCGTAGCTTGTTTGGTAGCTTGTTTGGCGGGGTAGCTCCGCTTTCCCCAAGCCAAAGGAGATAGAAAACCTGCTGATAGGTGGTGGGAAAACCATTTGAAGGCAGCTGCCTCTGCCTCTTCTGCCTCGTGGGACCGTGGACAGTGACGCCGTTATCGTTATGGTGACCCGATGATTCGATGCTGTACACGTAACGTTAATGAAATCATTGAAGGGGACGGAACCGAAGTAGAAGATTGTATTGTTGGAAATACTCGAAGATAGCAGTTTTAAATCGATTTCGGCCGTGGAGATAACTTTGATTGAAATGGTCGCTAATGGTGGATAACCTGGTCCGTGAAGGGACGGTCCGTGGAGGGGTGCCTTAGCTTACATCCTTCATCAGATAGAATCACTCTTTCCTTTTCTTTCTTCACTTTCCTCAACCACAAGACCTCCACAACGATGTGCACCGCCGAAAACATCTCCATCGACACTGTTCAAGAAGCACACGACCTACCCATCATGGCATTGCCGCGGACCAACGACCCAGCTCATCAATTAGAGGAAGATTATTACTCCTCGTGCTTCGACTTCTCCTATCATGGTCTATCACTCGAGCTTGAACGGCTAGGCAGTGGGGGTATCCTTTCTATTCTCCCGCCGTGGACAGAGGATCAGGCAGCATACATTTTTCTCCAGCAAGGCCGTTGCCCCTATAACACCATTTATTATCTGAATGCTTCGATGGAAGAAATTTTGAGAACCCTATATTGGACGACATGCTATGCTTCTTGGAACAAAATCCTACAGAATATGACGACAAGTAGCGGAGGGCTTGGGATGAGCTCTTAGAGGTTGGGCTTGGGCATGATGGAACGACAAAAGACGGTGCAGCACAAACTCGTTCCCTCAGCTCTGCACGATCACGCAGCCAATCCTTAGGCGGAATCGGCCAGGGAAATGGTTCGGTTCCGGCGCAGGACAACCTGGAGGATTCAATCCCCCCAGCAGCATCGCTTCCGCTAGAGCATTACCCACGGACCCACCCAGACCCTACTATATCAATGTCGATGGAAGAGGACGTCTCACAATTAGCTCAGGCGGAAATTTCAGGTACCCCTTGCCGGAAACGGAAGGCAAGGCAAGCAGGTGAATCAAGGCCATGCAAGCGTGCAAGAGGCCGTCCGGCTGGCTCTACCTGGCGCCTCGTCGAGGTCGTCTCCAGGATTACGCCAGTGGCCCAACACTTCTGTTGGAAGCGACGATGTGCATTGTGGGACGATGTCCTTGGGCAAGAATCATGGAGCAGTGAGGACCTTTCGCCCTATGTGTTGGCAGGTCTGCCTTTCCTGTCGTTGGTTGTGCGGCCGGGCGGCTATGGGTTCCCCGTGCCGCTTGTTTGGGACGAGAAGATGCAAAGTTTCAGCGGGTATAATGCCATGAACCAAAAATGGGTGCGTATAACTTGTGGTGAATGGCTAGAATGTTGGAGGACCCAAACGTCGGGGTGATGGTTTCGGGATAGGAAGTGAGCAGGTTACTGGCCCGTAGGGGGTGTACATTGGCAGGTGTTGAAGCTAGTTGGCTACACAGAGACCAATGAAGACCCGAGAGTGCCCAGAAGACCCCTCTGCGAAAAACAAGAGCTCATAATCACCCTTGGAAAGCAGACGACGGCGGCAGGTTGAGCTGTGCCACTGCCGGCGACGACTGAATTGCCACCTTTCGATGGTGGCGTTGGCGGAGCCCACCGTTATGGAAAGTCGCGAGAGAATTCAGGGGAACGAGAGGTGATCCAGGCCTTGGATAGAGAAGGCAAATGGCAGAGGTGCGCATAACCATACTGCAGCACTTGGAGATCTCGAACAGAGACGTACTACATAGTATGGGAAAAACAGTATACAACCAGCCGCAAAATTGTTGGTAAAATATCGAAAACGAAGGATTGTTGCGATTGTGACCATTGCATGAAAGCTATTCGGCTCAAGTGCCAAAAGAGCATGAATATTGGACGTTAGAAGAAGCGGGTTAAGGGGGTGGCTGGTGGCAGCCACAGGAAAACGCGGCTGTGCCACGTGGGGCCGGGCTTCTAGTTCAATTGCAGTCAGTGCTCGAAACAGCAACAAATGCCATGATTAACTTCTTATCCGTCATAACGACGTGGTTGAAGGGCACGAAAAAGACGATTATCCGTATCATGCTGGCAATGCGCCGCATAACATACGCCGACAACCGACGACCGACAACATGAGTCGAAACCCCACACAGCATGGCGGCGAGCACAACAGGAGCCGGAACAAGCTGGCGACTTGAGCACGACAGCATGACGACAGTTACTACCAAGACTACCGGTTGAGGTGACCGTCACTTCTGTGTTGCAAGAGAGACGACAGCATAGCGACACGGTTGTTATTCACTGTTTCGAATGCTCAAAGAACCCCGAAGCACGCCGGCACACAATGACTCCTTAGGCCAGCGAGACCCAGTCCCCACGGGACCAGCGTGATAGCATTGCCAGACCGACCTGCATGCATCGTGCGATAGACGCATCCCACCGACGATTCTCCAACCCACAGCCGAGCAGCGTTGTATGATCCATAGCGAAAAGAGTCGATGAGGCTATAAAGGCCTGTGTATTTGCTAAGAAATGGAGCACCACCGGTCGGCACTACAATGCTAGGGTAGGCAACACGATTCCGTGCCAAGGGGCCGTCCTATCGACGAATGAACCAGTTCACTCCGACACCCCCTGTCGCAAACCTTATACCTGATCGAAAAAGGTGTCGCCCAAGGGGTCGGCGTCGGCCACGGGGACGAATCGCTCAAACAGGGCTTTCACCTGCGACAACCACCCCGTGAGCCTTTGCGTTTGCTGCAAGAACCTGTACCCGATGTCAGTGGACGACCTGCGCCGGAATGAAACATGGCGACTTACAACTATTCGACCTTCTGTGTGCTGTTCGGGCACCTGTTGTCAGATGTATACCTCGTTGCGACGGCGGTGGAGACCTACAAAGCCGTGAACCTGGCGAGACGTGGGCGTGCGTGAGTAGAAGAGCCATGCCGTACGAGGGTGAAGGTAGACTTACTTCTCGTTGTGGTGGGCCAGCTCGGACTGGACGGCGTTGAACATTTCCAGCAGTTCATTCACCTTATCCAGCAGTTCTTGGGTGTCGCCCGACGTTCTTCGTTTTCAGTACAACGCGCGGACTGGATGTGAAGGGACCTACGAGGCACCACCGCATCTGTCATTCGGACCTCAAAGTCGCCAGCAAGCGCCGAAGACGTGAGACTCGTGTTTTCGAGCCCGAAATGCGAAGGGGGGTGAGCTTATTGATAGAGGGCCAACTATGCTGAACGCGCTGAATGTGCTGATAGGAAACCTGGTATAACGATTTTTGAATAGGAGGAGGATTGATATGTAATTATTTTTTATATTGACAAATGCCTCCAAATGTGAAGAGATACGTCCATGACTCTATTCTATTGGCCCTCACTGCAAAGCCCACACATACTAGCCTCCTCCGGCGGGTCATTATACCATTGAGAAGGCGTTGAACGCAGCATATTTCTACATTCGCGATTGCGCTTGTTGCCTTGATTAATTGCCTTGATTAATTGCCTTGATCAATTGCCTTGATCAATTGCCTTTCTTCAGCTCGATCGTGTCGCTCGGCCATGGCGAGGCCTCGCATGGCACGCGACTGATTGTCGAAACTGCTGCTGTCACCAAGGGAGCTAGGAAGCTCGACAGAACGGTCATACTATTTGGAGTCCATGGTTTGGTCGTAGGCTCTTACGGCCCGTTTAATAAGATTCTCCTTCTGATATATCCTTGCCTTATGGCGTGCCCCTGCAGCATAAGTAAATGGGTTTCTAAGCATCCAAGTGCGACCATTCGGGAACGGCCTTTAGCTTTTGCCACATGTAACGCTCAAGCTTGTTGGCGCTCTTAGTGTAAGGTGTGGTCCCGATGTTGTATTTACGACAGTTGTCAAAAATGAGCTGGGCATCAGTGATGAAGGCCTCCGGCGTCTCGTATTGGTCGGCCAGCAGTTTAGCCTCCATAGCTGACAGGTCCATAGGCTCCTTGATTACGTCGTAATAGTCCGGCACATCATCCTTATTGACTGGGTTCAAGAAGGGCCAAGACGACTGATGGTTCTGTAGGTCGTTCAAAAGGTGCAGGAGTTGCTTGTAGTTTGGACCGTGCCGAGGTTGCCGCGCGAGCTCATCCATGTCTGGTGACCACCCCGATGCACGAATCGCTTTGATCGATAAGGGGTCTATGGGCGTGACGTCGCTCGTCCATTGTTTAGGTGGTGGGTGTATGACATGCGACTTTGAGATTGCGCGGATTTTGGCAAATACACACTCCTTCTGCTTTAGTAGCATTCGCCCCATTTCCAGGTACCGGACTCGAGGAAGCATCGAACATTGCATTATCGTACCACCCTCGTAGTCCTTGATGCGTCCCATCCATACGGATCTTGGAAGAGTGATCTCTTTCGTAAACCCCTGCTTCTTGAAGTAACCAATAGCGCTGTTATCGGCATATATGAGAAGATGCATGACATCGCTAGTTGCCTTGACATAGTCCTTCAAATGCGACATGAGATGCGCACCGTACCCTCTCACTTGCTGTTCACTACTGATAGCACAGAACACGATCTCGGCGAACTGAAGTCCCTTGAACGGCCTGTAGGTGATACCGCCTACGACTTCGAGTGGTTTCTTAACGATGGCTATGGATAAGTGTGTCCGATCGCACACAAGTCGGGCAATGTAGTCTTTCGGCATCTCTGGGAGCTGGTTTTGGAAGATGCATTTCAGACCAGTGAGTATGATAATGGACTCTCGCTTGTTGTCGTTGTTGACGACACGGAACTCGATTTCGCCTTCACGTTCTTCGATCGTCGCGGAAACAGGGAGCTGTGTAGTGGCAACACTTGTGGTTTTTCTGCATTGGCGACATAGAAGCACTGAAGCCGACGTGATATCGGGGTCGTAGGGGAATAGGACAAGACTGTTGTTCTCCTGGTGTACGGCGGTATTTGTGCTTGTCTCATCCACTAAAGCAGACTTGTTTTCGCATACAATTGTTGGCGCTTGTTGATTATGAAGGGGGAATTGATTGTTAACATGGCTGTCGCTGTCACTATCGAAGAAGCTCGCCTTCTTGGTTGCAGTTAGCGATGGAGGTTCTTCGCTTGCCTTGCGCTTGCTGCCTAGAAAATGAAGGTATTATTAGCCATAACGAACACTTATGTACATTGCATTGTTCTAAGAACCGTTGACTTACTCCTATCTTTCACCATTATGAAGGCACTCGCCTTTCGCGACACGAGCGCAAGGAGCATACAAGTACAAAGATACGGGGAGCGGGGGCAATCAGATATAAAGGCTAACGACAAGCGGGGAGGAGCAGGGTCCTTTCCGAGTGTCCGTGATGGGATTCAGGTTCTGTGGGACAGCAACTACTGTCCGTGCTAGCGCGCCATAGCTACTGTCATAATGCATCCCTAGGGATGGTCTACGGGCAAACTGTGCGGCGTACGGTCCACTGTAAAAGTCGGAGGACATCAGGACGGTAGATGGCAAAAATGGCATTCTCTAGGGTTCCCCTATCCTAAGTATCTACACTGACTTGAAATAATTACTTCGTCTACTGCGATAGCTCCCTCCTATCATGACCGCCCAATTTTGGAGCACACTTAGTGCGCCCTTCTAGGGCGACCCCGTCTGCCAATATATATTTTTCGGCCACCCTGGCGCTCCCAGTACTCTTCTAACAATTTCGGGCAGATCTTTTTCAACTTCGCTTCCGGCTCTAGTGACGTGTTACTAGACGTCGCGGGGTAACCGACCCATTGGACTTCAAGTTGAAATCCGGTTCCTTTCTTTTCGTGATGCAAAATCTTGAAGACGTGATACGTCTCAGGCAATGGGTCCTTTCCCTCGTAGAACAGGGTTTTGGTTCGTCCGCCTTTGGCTCTCCAGTAATCGTACAAAGTCTCGGCGGCGCCTTGCTGGATTTCGTGCTCAGGCTCGAAGGATGCGTCCTCCTTTGGCTGACCTACCCATTTGACCAAAATCTCAATGCTACCATCAGACAGCTGACGATGCTCCAACAGCTTCTCAACCTCCATCTCCGTGTCCTCGGCGGCATTGGAAGCGTTATTTTTGTCTCCCGCGTTTTCAGTCATTCGCTTGGTGTTGTTGTCGACGGGCCTGCCCAACGTAGCAGAATCCGGCGTGGTAAGCGTGTCACCGTTAGTTTGGAGTAGCTCTAGGCGAAACAGTTAGGGAGCACTCTACAGACGCAAGGGTGGCGACGAACCGGTACTGCCCATATTGGCGACGAGCACCTTGGAGACGTCGCATGTCTCCTTTGTGTATTGTTGAGCCGGGGTCTCAGGTCGGGTTTCGGATGGTTTGGGCGGAGTAGAAGTATGCTCGACAGCTCTCCTGCCTATCGACCGGCTGTGACGCGCTAGTAAAAGGGCGGTCAGCTTTATTCACAAACTAGACGATTAGCAGGATAGCGACTTACTGGCCTTAGCAGCCGGAGGACGCGCTTCGAAATCAGGCGCCGATGCTTCCATGGAGTGTCGCGAACGAACGCGCCGCTGTCTTGCGGGCGATAATAGCCCGGTTGCAATATCTATCATGCGCTTTAATAAGTATAGCGCGCGACGAATGATTGACAAAATAAAGCGCGACTGGGAGCAGCACGTACAATCATCGGTATCAACATTGGAGTGTGCAGTTTTCCGCTTAACACCACGATTCATTTGGTCTGGATGAATAGTCTGGTTATTGCTGGTAGGGAACGAGGGTTTTGAGGGCAAGATGACACTTTTCAAGCTGCTAATGATACTGGACATCATCAAAGGGTCAGTCCAGTTATCTTATGTTGGGCTGGGTAACGGATTGAGTTGCAGAAGTTGGTGCCGCTAGATCGAGAAACAAAAAAGAATGAGAGTGGATGTACGGTCGTTTTCTTGGCGGATCAGTATTTGACATGAAGCTACGGCATAGTGGTACCTAGGGGTAATGGCGCACTAATGTCCCTAAGGCTCTGAACGACCACCTGCAGGCTAACAACGGCTGGGGCTAATTCCTTGTTACAGTGCACTTCTGAACAACGCTGCATTACATTTCAATTATCGACAGTCACCAACCAACGAGATATGACCGCCGCCATACGAGCTGTTCAGCCATGCCCGCTGTCTGATGCGCCGTTGATATTCGACGGCAATCGGTCCCTACAAGTACAGCAGTTGCGGGCACAAGCCTCCGACATAGCCACGGCAGCATGAAGATAATTGCTACCAAGAATACCAGTTGAGGTAACCGTCACTTCTGTGTTCCAAGAAGGACGACATTATAGCGACACGGTTGTTATTGACTGTTTCGAATGACCAACAAACCCTGAAGCACGCCGGCATGCAGTGACTCCTTGAGGATAAGATACTACCTAGTCCCTCCAAAACCAGCATGACAGGCATGCCATGATCGACCTGCATGCATCATCGTGTGATAGACGCATCCCACCGACGATTCGCCACCCGACCGCCGAACATTACTACGTGGTTGATAGAGAAAAGAGTCGACGAGAATACAAAATGCCAGCACACTGACAGAGGAATGGATTGCCAGCGGTCGGCACATACAATGCCAGGAGGCAACACAATTCCGCGCCAAGCAAGTCTGCGATGCGAATGGCCCAACTCACTTCAATACTCCCTGTTGCAAGCCTTATACCGACGAAGTCGAAAGAGACGAGCCTACGAGTCGCAATGGTTTTGAAGGCGCGGACGCAGCAATGGGAAAGGACATTACAGCAACGATGGTCAGCGCCAGCCGCCTAACAGGGAGCAGGCTATGTACGACATCAGTACAGACGTCTCCCCAAATGCTGAATCCAAGGTACATGGGAGGGCATCGACTTGCGCCAGGAGATGGAGGGGCTGCATCACGGAGATAGGGGCGCTGGGCATCCCTAAACAGAGACCTCCGATAGGCTCTCCTCAACCATCCTGGCACAGAAGGCGAACGCAGGCGGCCATACTACAGAACAATCTTGGCATTTACAGAGGCACGCAAAAACTAGTCTTAGTTACATTTTAATGTAGGAATGCTAGACTGGGTTGCATGTTGAAGTTAAGACTGAGGAGATTAAATGTAATTAGCTCACATCTTGGACCTAGGCCCGTCGCGAGGTCATAATAGTAGGGAATTATTCCAGCAAACCTCGAGTCAGTGTAGAACTAAGGATAGCTATCTGGAGGGATCCTTGGGAATGTCTTTGTTACCATCCACGGCATGTTCTCCAGTCATTCCGACTTGAATAGGAAGTGGGATGTATGTCTCACACTATTTCTTCACACCAGGATCACTGTAGAGTCTAGAACCAGGGAGTCACAGGAGCAGAACAACAGTAGTGTTAGTGCATTTGCTATTAGATTGGAACTGGAATATGCTTCGAGATAAGCATAAACAGAGCTGCCGCTTGTGAAATCTTACTACCAACATGTGCGACGTCTTCACGCAAACTGGACACCGCTGAGACTCGTCCTCCAGCATCCCCACTACCTTTATTGCCAGGATACCCCGCTGCAACTTGCGCCTGTAGATGTGCACCTTGCCGTATTCTGCAAAAATTCCTTTGGCGGCCCTGTAATAGCTTTGTGCCGCTTCCCCCGATCTGGGAAGGTAATGTCGTGGCTGTGCCAACATGATTCGCGCCAAGGGCCTTCTAGTCGCCACCCGTCTGTTCTAACGTACAGCTCTTTGCAGCGACACATCCATCGCGCCTGTGGTCGGGGTATCTTGTGTGTGCTGGCCGGGCATCTGCATTTGTCGCGGCGGTCGGCGTAGCGTTCGTCGTGGAGCTGGGCTCTGTACGGATGGGCTGCCGCTCCACTGTCGGTTGGGAACCTCGAGGGCCTGCTTTATGACGAGCGTCACACGGTCAGTCGGCTATGCAGTCAATAGACGAGAATCATGCTTACCTTAGGACCTTTGCGGTGAAGGCAGCTGCCTCGGACCCGCCTGCCTCGTGTGGCTATTGGGAATGACAGTCCCGCCGGCCACGTCGGGGATAATGTCGTAGACAGATAGAGGCTCCGCCGCGCCAGCGAGAGCTGCTGCAATATACTCGGGACGGGTTTGTATTCGGCATCCGCATCGTCGCTGGCGTCTGGCGCGGCCTCGAAATCGATGACTCCGACTTGGCCGCTCGATCGTGTCGCTCCGCCGTGGCTTGGTCTCGCATGGCAAGCAACCAGTTATGAAACTGCTGATGTCAACAACGGAGTTGGATACACTAGACGTAATGATATGTAACTGGAGACGGGTACCGACGATTCTGTTCATGTGCGGCACCCGCTGCCCACGTGGGACGTGCATCGCCGTCTCCATCCGCTCGTGCGTCGGGTTCCAGTACGCAAGCGCGCTGAAGACATTGCAGTATCGCCCGAGGTCTTGTGCCTTGTTCTGCAGTGACAAGCCGCTCTTGCGAACCTTGTCTTTCTGCCCCTTGGTGTGGCCATGACGGAGGCCTAGCTACCTAATTCGGTTTGGGCAACTTGCTGGACTCTCTTGGAGCATATTCGTGGAGTGTCCATGGAGCTTCAATAGCGTCCCGCGTAACGGTAGATATAGCAAGTGCTGGTTTGCGGGTGCGAAACGTTGATGACATGATGAGCTCGAGTTGGGCGAGCGTCGCCAGGGCAGCTGCTGATCTGGTTCCGAACCCATGTTGGCAAGAGGAATCTCGGGCCAGCTTCTCTTCGGCGTGTCTTGAGGAGAAGTTCTTGCGCAGTTCAGGAGGATTGGGCAGTTGGCCCCTAATGGCGAGGGGTCGCGAATTGACTCCGTGCTTATGTTGCAAATAATTGCGCTAGTGCGCCATTGCTACTCTTCCGGCCCTGCGCCCCTACAGCAGCAGGGATCAACAGTAGTCAGGACCGGAAACAGCCCGTGGGTGTATTCGAGCTGATGCAGCAGAAAGCAGTACAATATGGTACTGGATGATTCTCGCTCCATTCGAATCGGCGCACCACGTCGAAAAGGGTGAAATTGGAGACTACGGTCGTGTGGACCAGAATGGTTGTTTCGGCCCCTGCCATCACTTAAGAATTGGAGGGACGGGCCATTGCTGCTGTTGCTTTCATCGTGGAATGCCTACCTTTCCTCAAAATCGCAGAATGTTCTCAAATCCTTCCTCAATTGGTCTGGGTGATCCCTGAACAGTTCAAATCATGTAGCAACAGCACGATGAAATGGTTAAAATCACTTCTTGTATCACGGCGGCACTAGCCGTCAACAACGTTGCCATCGGCCACCCTGGCGAGGATACCAACACTGAACAATTCAAGCGCGAAGCGGCGTCGTACAGCCATGCACACCAGCACATGGTTCGAACCACGAGCAGCTGCGCCAACTCTCCCCCAGTGCTGGTCCGCCAGCAGCGCGCCATCGCTCGTCGATTTGAGAATGCGCGGCAACTTCGCGAAAAGTGCGGCATCCCCCACGGCCATCTATTCTCTCCAGAGAGACGCGACGAGGCCGATCTCAAGAAATGGGCAATCGAGTCGCACAAGGTGGATACCAAGTACAATCCCTCGACATCGCCGGCTATCATATTTGCCGGCAATGCATCTTACGCCTTGTCGAAGAGACGACCATTAGGCCTTATTTCGTCTCGGGCGAGTTGATGCGCACTAACGTGACCGAAGGTCGGACAGGCATACCACTGCACCTCGACATTCAATTCGTTAGCATCACCGACCGTGCCCCGTGAAAGCCATGGTCATCGACGTATGGCATTCGAACGCGACCGGCGTGTACTCGGGCGTGTCCGCGACCGGGCAGGGCGGGCTGGACAGCAACTTCTGTCGCGGAGTCCAGATCACGGACGCCGACGGCGTGGTGCAGTTCGATACCGTCTTCCCAGGCCATTACGCCGGGCGCGCAAACCACATCCACATCCTCAGCACCAGAGACGCCACGGTGCTGTCCGGCTCCCACGCGTACGCGGACGGCGTCGCGCAGGCCGCCGCGACGGCCGACTCGGACGTGCTGATGGACTGGCAGATGCTGGGCGGCACGCCAACTGAGTCTGCCCCAGCGATAAGTTCCACGACGGCGTCAGGTGCTGCTAAAGGATGGGCACTCGCGCTGTTGGTTCCTATTCTGAGCGGGTTTGTATTTAGTATGATACTATTCTAAAATAGCCTAACACTGGTCTCTTGGCTGTTTCTTGGCCGTTGGGTACACAAGGTTACTCAGTGTATCGACAGCAAGATGGCCTGATAATCAACTTGAAGCCGTCAGCATGACTGGTGCGGCGGCCTGTGCCTTTGGGGGCGTCTTCTGGGACCCGTATACCAGCTCGTGTCTTTCTGATATATGACATTCGATGGATTAAGTGCACAACAGAGTATTGTCCCCACTGGAGTAAAGTGGATCAGAGACCTGCCAATGCCGTAGTCCACCTGTTCGTAGGCTGTCGTAGTTGATTCGCAGCAGCTGCAGATGGGGCTGACACTTGAAACAAATCATGACCTTTGCCCAATTCGGTGCTGGTCGCGAACCAGCATAAAGGGGGGTCAACAAGCATTGGCAAGGCTTACTTTTCAATACGCCCCGCTGAGCCATGCGCCCCTGAGTCCATCGTTGCATGGCAACTGAATATGAGATCTCATATGGCGATTCTGCCTCGGCGCTCTCAGGCGACAAGTTTAAGCGAAAGTGGTGTTCCTTTTGAGGTAATGGCAATGTACTTATTCCGGGCGCTTGGTTGCGGCATCGTACAATTGATCAGCTTAACCATAGCATTGGAGCGCGGGTTGCAACTGTAGATCCGGATGCTAATTAAGTGGAGAGTAGCATGGGAACAACGACAGGCCTTCGCTACGTAATAGGCTACACACGCCTTGGGCCCTTGCCGCCGGTCCTTATAGTCGGCGACGGCGGCGGTTTCCTCTGCTCTCATCGTGCAACACTAGGCCAGCCTCGAAGAACCAGACGACATCCGACCATGGTTCTAGTGACGATATGGCATCCCCCCCTAGATGTTTGAATGACCTGTCACCATTCTAGGCTCTATCTCCTAGCCTGGCGCCAGCTCTGCTCTCGGTGGATACGACCCGCCCAACCCATGCCTCGGGTTTCTTGCCGGAAGGTGATCGACTCAAGGACCTCGCGAACTTCACCAAGTATGGCAAATCACGAAAACAGGCTGCCGGGGGTATTGCCTCTTTCCTTCCTTCCGCCCGCACCGGAAGTGAGCCCTGTCTATCTCTTACCAGAGACTCGATGCGGGTGGATGGAGAGTCAATACTACAAATCGATTCAGTTCCATCTTCATCTCTCGGTGTTCAAGGACAAACAGGGGGGGCCAAAGAACAGATATATAACCATCTCCGTCTTCCCTCTGCTTCAAGTAGTCTCTACCCCAAGGAAGCCTCTCTTGCTTCAACACTTCCAGCCCTATTCATTCTTTTTTGGCCAGTCACTTCCACACTCTTTCCCCTCTAGCCGATCTTTATCGCCCACACAATGCACGCCCACGCCCTTCTTTCTGTCGTCTCGGCCCTGGCCCTGACCACCAGCGCCGCCCCCGCCCAGTCCGCCGCTGCCGCCGGCGCCTGCAGCTCCTACACCATCATCAACACGCGAGGCACGGGCGAGCCGCAGGGCGAGTCGGCGGGCTTCAGGACCATCAATCAGCAGCTGATGCGCGATGTCCCCGGCGGCAAAGTCTACAACACGGTGTACCTGGCCGACGCGAGCCAGAACTCGGCCCTCGGCACCCAAGACATCATCAACAAGGTCACAACGACCCTGCAGTCCAGCCCCGGCGAGTGCTTCATCCTGCAGGGCTACTCGCAGGGCGCCGCCGCCACTGTCAATGCCATGTCCAAAATTACGGGTGCCGGCTTCGACGCCGTCAAGGGCGTCTTCCTGATCGGCGACCCCATGCACAAGGCCGGCCTCGCCTGCAACGTCGACGTCAACGGCAGCACCACGACCAAGAGCGTCAACGGCCTGTCCGTCTTCCTCGGCAGCATCCCCGAGAACTGGGTCGCCAAGACCCTGGATGTGTGCGCTTTTGTGAGTACCCAGTTCCTTTAATTCATATCATGCTCCCTATTCATCTTTCCCCCTTCCCCCTTCTCTGCCAAGGGAACCGAAGACTAACCATGTCCCAACACTATTGCAGGGCGATGGTGTCTGCGACACTACCCACGGCGCTGGCATCAACGCGCAGCATCTCAGCTACCCCTATAGCACTGCCACCCAGAAACTTGGCGTTGACTTCGCCAAGAAGCAGCTGGGCGCCTAAGGCTGAAACTGGAGCGGCTTGTTAGCAACTTCCTCCTGCAATGGGGTGTGTCGCTCTCCGACATACGACATCGCCGAGGAGGGGAAGGAGGCTACACGGAAGGGGTGCAGCTCCAATAGGTGCCAACGATTTTGCTTCGGGGCATTGATGCACTTGCAGCTTCTTCTCATGTATATTATAAATAAAGCGTTTTGGAGAGTGATACAGATCAATGACATACACAAATCACCACACGCCCGCCCCGCAATCGTTAACCGCCGAGGCCTTTCTGACGTACAGTCTAGACTGGCTAAGCTGCGGGAGGGCAGATGTGGACCTCAGGATGCCGAGCTGCTTGCTGGTGGGCAATTCGGATAATCTCAGGAGCTGAAGCAAACGACCCAGGGCAGATGTAGGCCTCAGGACGTAGAGTTGTTGATGGCGCCGCCGGTCCAAAGGAGCAAACCCAGCGAACAGCAGCGCCGATATAGTTGTATCCACTATTGGGCGTGGCGCACTTGCTGGCTCACACGGGGCACTCTGGGGCCCTCCAATTCCCACCGAGTAGTCGGGGCACATAACGTCAACAGCTACCCCTGTAAGATCTAAAACGGAAACTGTCAAAGAGTGGAAAGAGGATCGCTAGTCACAGTACTGTTTCCTAACCACATAAAGTCATTGTTTGATCAAATTCTGGCCAGTGCCTCAATTGTCTTGTAGGTGTCGCCAAAAAGCCGAAATGCAATCTTTGCCTTTAAGAGTTCAGTCAATATTGGCCGTCTCATCTTTCGTCAAAGTTTATTTTCGAAGCAAACCTGATTATAAATGTTGGTGTTGGCAAGGCCCCTCACCTCCTGTTTCCTGCCATCCTCACATCCAACCCCCAAATAATACAATGCTAGCCGGTAAAAACAACGAAAAGCCGCTCCAACCTCCCCACTTAGCAGATCCTAAGGCTAAAATAACAAAATCCTCAGCTAATCCTAAGGGGAAGGCAGCAAAGAAAGTGCAGGCAAAAGCACTTCAGGCAGTTTCAAGTACCGAGAAGAAGCCGGACGATGGTATGGAGGGGAAGCTGGATGATTATATGGATATAGATAGCGACGGTGACGACGGCAACGAGGATGCAAAACAAGGCAATCCAGTTTTAGCAAGAATTCAGCAAGAGTTTGACTCGGAAAATTCGAATTACTATACCCTTTTCGACTTGGCACCCCCGAAAGGCCCGGAGGAGCCTTTAGATACCGACAGTCTATCTCACGTCCAAAAAAGGGGGTGGAATATTTGGCAGCTGTGAACGGGAGTGACGTTCAGAATAAGGAGGAGTGGGTCAGGTGTAAGTCGGCAAGTAGGAGTGGGCGAGATACAGCGTACTAATAGGAGACTTAGTCATCAAAGCCGCGACTGCTACGCTCTCACAACCGGACGCGAAAAGGATATACGACGAAGAACGCGTGAGACAGAATGCGGCTGAAATGGGGGGACAGAAAAATAGCAATTCAGGCCTCTTCATGCCCAGCAATAAGCAAACGAACCTGCTAGAACTTTATAATGGGATCACCACAGACTTGGAAGCTTACCTCGATAAGCCCGATGATCCTAACAAGACGCCTGAAGAGCTTGCGAAGGAGAGCTATGAGTCACTTGATCGATTCAACGAAAAGCTTGTGGCAGATTTCGGCGACGAATATGGCAATAACCACAAACTCCAATATCCCTTTCTGAAAGCCAAACTCCGGGAGGTCTCTGGGCTGGAGAAACGGATTGAGACAGCGGGTGACGCAGACAAGGAGAAACTTTCTAGAGAACTCGAAACCCTTCAAAGGACAATTCAAGGATACCTGGTAAAAAGAAACCTCCCTGGAAACTGGGCATCCTTACTGCATACCCCGCCCCTGCCAGCCAATTTTGACACGTCGATTGATTCCAAGTGGGATCATTGCTACAGTAAATACCCCAGAAGCAAGAATGGAGGTAGGATCTTCATCGCGTGGAAGGGAAAGTCGTACGCGGTGTCAGACAAAACAGACAAAATCTTCTTGATGACACCTCAGGGACTCCTTTGCGAGGATATCGGCGCACCTGATTCAGAAGAACATAAATTCATGACGGAGCATCCAGAATACGAGTATCTCAAAAGCGCCCACCATTACAAAAAGGCCGACATTAGCGGGATTCAGGATGCTTGGTCGCAGGGTGGAGGATCAGAGAAGTACCCAACAATCTATTGCCTCCTCCAGTTTAAGGGTACGAATATCTTTCGAGTCGCCAGCCGTAGTACAGCAATACGCTATCAGAAAGATTTTGGTGACTCAGCTATTACTATCTGCGAGGGTAAAGGGATCATGTTCGAGAAACCCCACGGCGAAACGGGGACTAGCAAGAAGACGCATGGAAAGAAGAAGGTTTGGAAAGATGATAAAACCCATTTGGAAAAACAGTTGGAAGAGTCTGCAGTATCGCGTTTGCAAACAGAGGTGTACGAACTCACTGCAAAATTGGATAAAGTGCTTGGAACATTCAAGCCTCCTATCTTGACCCAGTAGAATGACAGATTGACGCGGGGGACCATGGAAACAGCAGGTCTAATTTGCCAGTCTTTCCCACATTTTCCCTTTCTCCTTTCTCCTTTCTCCTTTCCCCTTTCTCCTCTCTCCTTTCTCCTTTCTCCTTTCTCCTTTCTCCTTTCTCCTTTCTCCTTTCCTTTCTCTCTTCCTTAGATACATAGTCAAACTCAATTAATTCATCGACTTGTTTGATGCAATATACATAGTGTGGTGGCGGGAGAAGGGGTGTGTTATCTAAATGCATTGGCCCTGTTAATTAACCAACCATACAATTCACTTCGCCCTAATATACCAACCAACCATGACAACTCAGAATATAGTACCAACAAGCAACCGCTGTTAGTTGGTTTGTTTGGTTGGTTGGTTGACAACACTGGAAAACATCATCAAAGGAATTTGAACCTTTGATTGAGGGTATCTTACATCTTCCGTTCTACATTATTAGATATACAAGTACACCAGCTGGATTTGATGGATATGTTCGTGAGGAGTTCTTGCTTTATCAAGTTTTAGCTACAACGCTAAGGACAAGCCGAAGTGACTAGTCACCAGAACCAGGGGTTGTCTGCTCGAACATGGTTCTGGACACTGGGTTACGCTCTGGATAGCTAAAGGTGCCACAGCTGGCGGTCCTACTGAACACATCGCCATGCTTCTGGCGCCGGAGCGATCACTTCATCTTGATAGTCACCATGGTAGCCTACCTAGCACCAATGCAAGCGGAAATTGTCATAAGCAGCGGTTGTAAGCAGCAGATACATGTTACTGATCCCGCCCAAATAGTCGATGAGCAAGTGAGAAAGGTAGGATGTCAAATAGATGGGGCTTTTGCAGGTCAGTTGCTCCACAATCGGAGGGATCTCCGCCAAACCGGGTTCGGGTTTCCGACCGTATATCCACATTTGATATGGTCAATAACTTGGACTCCCCCTATTGTAACCAGAGCAAAACGGAAGAGGCCCAGGAAGATACTCCGGGCACTGCAAGGATACGAGAAGATACGGAGCCCGGATAATTCGTCTACTCCTAGAGTGGTTACCGAGGACGGGCCGAGCCGTCCTCGGAGTCGAGGTGCGCTGCTTTCGAATGGAACCAAAATTATCTAGTAACATAAAGTGGTGCCTTTTGCTGCTTAAGCTCGAAGACTCTCGTGGGCTGTTTCCGGTCCTGGCTTCCATAGTTGCCCGCAGAGTCGGAAGAGCAGCAATGGCGCACTAGGGCGACTAGCGGGCCAGGTCCCCTGGAAAGCAGCGTGGTGACCCCGCGTCATTCGGGTCAACTGCCTAATCTCGAGAACTTCTCCTCTTTAAGGGAAGCTGGGCCAGAAATCTTTTCGAATCCTTTTCGCCAACATGGCTCCTGAAGCCAGACCAGCAAGTGCCGTGGCGAGATCACTTCCACCCAACTCGAGCTCATCATGTCAGCTACATTTCACACCCGCAAGCTAGCACTTGCTATATTTACCGTCCCGCGAGACACTATTGTAGCTCAATGGACATTCAGAAACACGCCTCAAGTTATACTCAGTATTGATATCTATTAAAACTTGATGAAGGATTTCTTATGAAAAGGAATCTAACCTAGTCTAGCGTACCTGCTTGTATCTACGACCAGTCATTATCAAACTACCTAGCAGGTTGCATAGACGCGGACCGACTACTGCATCATGTACTACTGTCCGTAGTTTTAAATTCAATCACTCTTTTGTGAGCACCCTGGTCTGCATAAGAGCGTGGGGTAACGATGAGCCTCGCTCGTTGGGACCTGAATATCTGCTCAATAGGAATGACGGAACCACCACGCCACCTGATGATGACATCCTAACCTATGCCTGCGATTCTAGCAATTGTCTCTAGCCATAGTGATTTGCACACATAGGTAAACATTGAGCGAAGCGATAAGCGATGCTTTCTCTTAATCTACTACGCTGTGCCTATGTCACTCCTAGCCGTTCGAACTCAAATTGTGTAGCAGCGAAACCCATACACTTTATTCATCTCTGTTCTCTAGCGATTGAGATACATAGTATGCCCCGATCTTTTCTTTCTGAAGTTCTGAGCCCTCGTGGTTGGTTGGTATATTAGGGTGATGTTTTCAATTGCCCGCTGGGTAGATGCCTATCTGATTAAATATAACACCTAACCTTAGGGAAAAGAGTATATCCTACGTAACCGGCCTCCTGACAATGAATCTTCTTGTGAACCTCAGGCATACGGTCAGAGTTCAATATGTTCTGATCTACTTCACATAGCCCCGCTGCCACGTCTTTGCATGAGATACTGCCTGCACCCGCGTTACTCCCATGATACTGACAACCATGCAGCCCCCCCTAAATCATGTTCTCCAATATCGATATCAGGTGGCCATGGCACATCATCAAGACTGAATTCATTAGCCTCGATACTTGCTGCCGGGTTCCATGAACAAATCTGGCTGTAATTCTGGCCTGGAGGAACACGTTCTTGTTCAAATACCACCCAAGACCTTTTAATCACATGGCTTCGAGAAGGGTCTTCCACCGAATACTTGAAAACGACGAATACAGCATGGTTCCGCTCCGGTTGCTGTGGGTAGACCACCACCACCTTTGTTGATGTAACATCAGGGCCTCTTGTAGTGACGACGACTGTGGGCCTAATCGTGACAGCTTCATCCGGAGCTGAAGATATTTGGGATGATGCGGGTGAAATAGGGTATATCTGTCTTGTTATTGATGTGGTAGATGATAATGTAGATAATGTAGGGATAGAGAGTTGGTGGGAGCACACAGCCATTGCGGAAACTACAGGACCACAGCTCAGGTTAGGTAGGAATTAATGAGATATGCAGCTTATATATAAAAAAACAGCCACCTGTACTGGTCTTTCAGCTCGGCGGGCTTCTCTGCCAGCGCTAGAACTCTCCCCGCACGCTCGTCCAATGCGCCCAATACAACGCAAAGCTCCCACGGTGGAAGACCATTAGTACTGCCTGTATCGAAGGTTGACTGTTGTGACTGGGACCATTGCATCGAAGCTATTGTTGTTCGGTGAAAAACGCGGTTTAAGGGGTCTCGTCAGCCGCAGGAGAAAGCGTCTCTGCTACGTGAGGCGTTGGACTAGTTCAATTGCAAAGCACGGTTCCCTGCAATCCGACCATTACTGCCAGTTCTACTGCGCGTCTGCTCAGCCCAGTCCTGCTGGCAGCTACTGATGTGGTTCCAGAACCCATATTGGCAAGATGGATTTCGGTCCTGCTTCTCTTCGGCGCGTCTTGACGAGGATGAGTTTTTGCGCAGCAGAAGATTGGGCAGTTGGCCCTAAGTAGCGCGGGGTCGCGGACCGGCTCCACGCTGCTTTCTAGGCAACCTGGTCCGCTAATCGTGCTAGTGCGCCATAGCTACTCTTTTGACGCTGCGGTCCAACGAAGAATTCAGGACCAGAAACAGCCCGTGAAACTCTTCGAGCTGGTGCAGCAAAAAGAGTAAAGTAGAGTATACCAGTGTATGATTCTGGTCCCATTGCGAATGCATCGGAAACGGTCCAGTCGGAGACTACGGTCGGGCGAATCAAAACAGTTGGTTCCGCCTCCACGTCGCCAGGCTCCTGCATTCGTCGCGGCAGTCGTCTCACATGATGGTCCACTAATAACACCAATCCTGGCGCCGAGCCTCTGTGTGCTCCTCATGTCTGCACTGGTTTCCGCGTATCGTAGAATCTAAAGCTTCCCACCGCTCCGCAAGTGCCGTTCTCCACCTATCCAAAACGGCAACAGTACCTCGACTATTCTTAGTCAGCCATCTGGTTCCGCTAAGTAGCATCCGGGAATGCCTTCCTCTGTGTTGAAACCTGTTTGCTCATGTCGTACATATTGGAAGCTATTGTACGGGTAATAGAGGTTGGTCTCCAATTCTTCCATGGTGTACCGGGGCAAGGACCGAATCCTCTCGTTTCTGACACAGATTCAACGTCCCCTGTTGGTGTCCCATCCTGGTAGGCATGGGCCGTCTTAGCGGCAGCCACCTACAATACCGCACAGCACCTATCGGCGTCTTCTTGGAAACTGCTTAGGCTGGCGATGGCTAGATTCTACATAGTTCATCGGAAGCTTCGAAGTGGCCCCTATCTCCCTTCATTATGCCCAATTTGAGCACATAGCGCATATAGGACCCACTAACCTTGGGACTGCGCGCAGTTTATGGAACATAACGACAAGTCCGGTTGCAGCGCTCCTCGATGTAGTCGTAACATACACATATATATTCATGATGCCGTTAGTCTACATGCGCTTAACAATTTCCGACACCCCAAATCTTCAACATCATAGCATTGCAACAACATGGATGGAAATCGCCACCGCAAGCGACCAGTATGCCTTCCACTGCAGACCGCTAAGCTGAGCCGGCAAAGCACACGCGGTAAGGTCCGAGACCAATACATAGCTGTGCCTGCCGGCTCTTTCCCAAATTCTCATCAACATCCGCGATTAGTGGAGCACGACCAGTCTATCGCTTTTAGCAAAGAGACCACGACGGAGCCACCGTTGGATGACACTGACGTGGTCAGTGATTGGCTTTCGTCTATTTCACCTATAAACTTCCAACCAATAGATGGCCACGCAAAAACAAGTGCCATGAAGGGTATTAAAAAGAGGGTTGTTGTCTCGAACATGGCCGCTTCGGCCTCTCAAGAGAACGACAGCTCGCCATAGACACTTATTGTGCGTTTAGACATTTGGAGCAAGAAAGATCTGATAAGAGGGCTGTGACGTCGTTCGGTCTAGAGAAATTGATAAAATACCTTTCACATAGGATTCCACCATGTGAGGTGATGAATGTCGCCACTGCATCGCCACTGCCATGATAGTACATTATAAGAAAAGGTCATTGGCCCAATGAAACAATCTTCTTCCGTAACCCGCCTCGCCTTGTTTATTAGTAGGCTCCAAAATACGACCACAATCTATTCAGAAAATACCGCATTAGACATCATTGAACCCATTCTACTAGACCCTGAAAGCCGTACCGGAGCCTTCCTATCGTTATTGTACAACATTCATCTAGCACTTCACTAGTCATTCCACTCTGCTACTCTCCTCTGCCTCCCACTGTGCATTGGCCTTTTCGATCTTCTCGTTGCATTTCCGCACCGTCGTTGACAGCCCGTCGATATGATACCGCAGTACGGCTAGCAGCGGAGTGACCTCTCTGCTCAGCCCTCGGAAGTACAACGCCTCTTGCCGTAGTCTCCCGTTTTCTCGTGATAGCTCCACCAAGCGGTCATGTTCAGTGGTAGGTGTCTTCAAGCTCTGCAGGTGGTCGGGGTGCATGTCGAAGGCCGTTGTCGTGCCCCCCAAGTCTGTGGATCTCAATGTCGACTAGGGTCGGGGAGTATGGAGGCTTCTGTGACTGATGTTTATGGGGTCTTTCTACCACCTCTCTGGAGGCAGTGAACGAAATGGAATCAATCTCTACAGTCTCGAATTGTAGCAGTAAAATAATGATTTCGATGAGAGCTGCAATGCATCCTATATATGGTGCAGCTTCGTTCTGTCCGGTTGGAGACAGTTGAAAAGCGCCTGTTTTGAACGCCTGCCGCCAGAGCGTCTTGAGCCGGATCACCTCCTATTTTGTTTCTCAAGCCTCTCCGCTCTCATTGGGGCCCTACGGCTAGACTTTATCTCCCGTCGTGTACCCGTATTTGCTCGTCGAATCGATCTTTAAAAGCTGTCTATCAATCAAGCAGGCGTTTGCGCCGAATAAAACACACCACCTCAATATGAATGTGCCAGATCACGCTACGTGTGTCTGTTTGTGGCCCCAATAGCGGCTTCATTCGGCTCTCCAGGACAGAAGTCAGCCATGGAAGGTAATGTTCCCTTAGTCCACATGCATGGGCGCAGGGACCTGGGCGTATGCTACCTGAGGGAGGCCGCTTCGTATAGATCTTCGGGTATCAAATTATACAGACACACAGGAGAAATGTCATGACTGGGTGCAAGCCAGGCTAGTCAACCATAAGAGAGTCATTCTATTGAATACAGTCCAAGAGGACGCTAGATTATGCTCTTGAGGCACGCTCACCTCAGCCTCGTATTGGTCTTGATTCCTTCTGTTCCCAAGCCGAGTATCGGCGTACTCGCAGTTCTACTGGGTCCACCATTCTTTCTCGTTTTTCAGCTATGCCACTAGCTATGGCTATCAGCCCAGCTGTGAACACTGATGTACCGAATCTGGTAGTTTGTTCTCACCTGGGCTCAAGGATGTCATCTGAACGCGGAAGAAGTCATCTTCAGTGACGACTAGCCGCCATTCGAGCAAGGACAACATCTCGGCCTCCATCAAGTTGACATCCGGTAGAGTGAACCGGAAGCGGACCGTTCCACAAGACCAACGACTGTATCTGACCCACTTCTTGTTCTTCGGCGACCAATCGTATAGATACTTATTCGCTACTATCAGCGCAGCTAGGAAGATACGATACGTTGTACATTTGAATTTCCGTGTCGCCAACCTGAGCTTGCCTTCCAAGCGGTGTAAATACTCCAAGGTAGCCAGCAATGTAAGCGGATTGGTGTTGGAGGTCTTCACCAGATCGGAAATGAAACGTTGAAGCAATAATGTCTCACTATCCACTGAACTATCGGAGACGCCTCCCGTCCATCTTCGGCAACACCTGGAGGCTTGATGAATGCCAACTGCATCCGGTGATGTTACGTGGGAGAGGAGGTCGTGGGTAGTACGTGCTAAAATGGACGTCATTTCTTCGGTTATAGCGTTTAGGCTTAGTCGTGCAAGCGCGGTCGTAGTCATGGCTCGTTTGGTACCTGACTGACATGAGGGATCCAACCCAGTTGCCATGATTCTTACACTGCGACTTTCCTCACTCACCTAAGCCCTAAGGACGCAGATCTGACGAGATGCCCATCTATATGAGTTGGAAAACTGCAACTATACTATGGCGCTTTTTGGCAATTTGGAGACAGGAGCCAACTTTTACCTAGATCGACTTTTAGTGCTAGATGTGCCTACTGCGACCCGAATCGGATATAGTGTACACGGCAAAAGCCTATTCAGGCCTACGTCGTCAATAATGTCGCTACCCAGCTGGTGCTGTTACGCCATAACCGGAATAGGGGAGCGGAATCCACATAAAAGCGCCTTCCAGACACGCTTCTACACAAGCTTCTCTCTAGTACATACCGTACAGAACTATGGTCGCACATCGCAGCTTTTCGTCAGGATAGATTATATATGACGAAAGAAAGCATAAAACATGGCAACGCAAGATCTTACATCAGCCTTGAAAGGCTTGGGGATCCGAACACATTGGTCATTGAATCTAGTCGTAGCGCGGGTTCTCTACACTCTGCAAACGCCTAATGCTGTATTCCATGGCGTGTTAGCCGAGAACAAGGAGCGTTTGCTGGAGGACGGGCCGAACGTGGACTTGCTCTGGGTATGCGAACGAGATGGTTCTGTGGCCGTATGGCTGGAGAGCCAGCAGCGGCCCGCAATCAGGGAGGGCCAATCAGATCATAATATGGATGCGGTGATAGGGCACTATGACACCAGAAGTGGGGTCCTATACTACTCTGTAAGGTGGACTGGGTACGAATGCCCAACCTGGGAGTCGGAGCAGGATCTAGACCAGTATGCTGCTTTCCTGGACCACTACTGGGCTACTTTGCAGCATCAAAACCGATTCGATTGAGCGGTTTTGTGTCTGGGGTAGGGGGATGGAGTACTCTGAGGCGGAAGCACTTCGAGCTGCAACCAGCTTTGGTCCATAAGGTGTTCTAAGGACGCCAAGGTACCGTCACATCTAGCCGATCAAATGTATGACCTTCTAATATTGATTCGCGTAAAAGCGGCTGGCTGGCTGGGTATTTAGGGTGTGGTAGCCTTAACCTCCGCGACATGATTCTCAAGATGTGCTTCAGCTGCGGACATTCGCCCAAACTTTGCTTGACCCGGTCACTTGACCACCATGCGGCACGCCATCGCCGTCTTGACTACAGTATCGGTAGCTGCTTCGCCAATGCGCACCTGGACGAATGCCACAGGCTGCCAGGTTGCGACCCTCGGCAACTTTGCTTGGGAGATCAGGAACTTCGACCACCAGGTGTTGGATGCACGGGGGAATGTCAGCTTCGACCTGTCGAGTCCCGCGTTGTCGCACACATCGCAATGTAGTGCATCGGATAGCCAGCCGTTCGGCGGCTTCTATGGTACCATTCCCTATATGTGTGCCGATGGGCCTTTGGGTACTACCACGCAGACGACCTTCGACTTCAACAGTGTTAGTCGTGCGCTCAATATCAACCAAACGTGGGTTTGCAGCGATGAGGACCCCCAGTGGCCGTAAGTGACCTTTGAATATCAATGAAGCTCCATTCTTACGTTGGCACAGTGTACGCTTCCATGCTTACGGTTCTATCAACTTGACATTGGACTGTGCAGATAAAGTTACCAACGATTGGAAGATGGATGAGCTTGATTCTAGCCGGGAGACCAAGTGCACATCTGCGGCCGTGCTCCTCAGGCCATATCAAATGACGGCTGTTGCTTAAGTAGCGTTATATATTTTAGAAGGCAGCAGTAGAGGCTTGGATACTACCACTCGATAACTGGTCATGGGAGCAGGGGATCTTGATGAACTGCCAAAGCGGCATGATTGCTCTCCAAATAGAGTATATCAGCCCGTTACCGGACACCAGTTATCAACTGAGTTCCAAATTGTCAGATCATTCATCGTCGTCATCCTGATACCGGATCGACAAAACCGCGACCAGCAGGTCATCTATTCCATAGCCAACGGAGATAATCTAATTTGTCAATATTCATTTCTATATGGGATAGGCCACCACTCACCAGTAGCATGTAAAGCCTAAGTACAGGAAGAAGACGCCAGTCTTTGGCACACGTTATACCCATAGCACCGGCTATGGCCATTATCGAAAGAAGAAACGCCTCCATGAAGACGCAGCCCTTCGTCCGGTGCTTTTTCTGAGAACACACCATCCATTCACACGCTACCCATAACCGAAATGTGGCTGCAGATACGAGCATGACGATACTTCCGTGGTAGGCATGGACACCAGCGATGATGACGCCCGCCAAAAAGGAACCCAGGATTATCGGCAGACCCACAGCGAGCCGGAGCAAATGTAATGATCCATGCACTGATGGCCACATCCTGCTCATCCGGAAACACTAGAGACGTCAGCATCGATGGTAAGCTCTACCCGTCGGCCAATGTACCTGACTTATCATGCTTACTGCTACAATGGAACCAAGCAGATATACCGTCCAAATGTTGATTTCGACAAAGACTGTGAGTATAGCGAACACGACCACGACCGCGAGTGACAGAATGATCTGGCCGACTGAAAGTAATAAAAGCTCAAGGCGGAACTTTACACGGAGCAGCTGGCAAGCCTTCAGCGGCTGTGCTACTCGTCGATGGTTATAAAGTACACCGAACGCATGGAGCAGCGTGACCAGTACACTCAGCCCGGCAGGAACGAAGCGTAAGTCGTAGAGAAGAGCCATTGCGGTCCAAGAGCTTTTTGCAGCTAGCCAGTACTTGAGGAAGTGAAATGTAGGAAGGAAGTAGAATGATTGACGAGAGCTTCGAGCTATCGTACTTGTATTGGACCAGACTTAAGAAAATCCTGACCGCCCTAGGGTGAGGCTCGCTCTATGGGTTGGCTATGGTGTCTGGAAGCACATTGATAGGTGGGAAATCGTATCTGCGTTGCTGCAGTCGGCAGTGGCGACTCTGCCCAGTTCAATCAGACCAGGCCGGCTTCACGAAAGACTGTTGCTTTCGTGGCAGTCATCCTCTACGTTTTCGAGAACTCGACTTGGTACCGGATGTGCACTACGCCATACCTGGTCAGGCATGCCACACGCCACGCTATATCAGAGTCGCCTGGAGTGCTCCAAACCTATACTACGCGTAAGGCTTCGGTGTTTCTGGGATGTTCGGTTACATCTTATTAGGAGTCAGCCGTGGACGAGCAAAGTATCACCAACGCTGCCACTCTCTATGAGCCAAAGCATGTTTAAGGTACATAGCCACGAAAATACGAGTAAATAGGAGAGAGCAAGCTATAAAGGAGGCAACGTCCCACCGGCTTGGCTAGTGTTCCTCTTTCTCTCACATATGCTGCCCACAAACACAACATTACTTTCATCAGAGATCCCAGCAATCGATTCCCAGCTGGATGACAAACCAACCAACGGCATGAACTCTACGCCAGCATTGAATACCATGCCCTTGGCGGACTCGGAGCTGTGCCTCGTGCACTATGGTCTTCTCCACCCATATAGTTATGTCAATCCTGTCAACATGCTCGGGTTAGGGAACACTCAGTCAGGCACCTACAGCAGCGAAGAGTATAGTCTATTTTCACTGATGATGCCTATGGTTCCAGCATCCCAGACGCTTCTCTCTGAATTTCCACTGAGCGAGACATTCGCCGAGATGCCGCAAGCAGCGAACGATCGAAATTTGGATGATTGTCCTCCTCTGCCATCAGTTCAGAGCAATCCGCCTTTCTATCAAGCTTCACTACCAACGCCGTCTCTGAGAGGCCCATGTGAACAGCCACAGAATCACTCCTCGCCCATTGATTTGGAGATGAAGCAAGATCGTGCTTCGGGAGCATCACAGCGTCATCAAGCTTGCAGAATCACCCAGACACAGCAGCAGCAGTCGCCGCAGGGGGACAGTCGGGCACAATGCCTCTAAAGAATATTGTGTTCGAATCCAACGAGCCCGGGCAACCCGACTTGTTTACCTTTCCTTTTCGGCAAAATGACAAGCTTGGGAGGAACCAGAGTTCTATGTGTCTCGACTTTCAGCTATCTACCCTTCCAGGTCCAACTTTCCCGTACCCCAGCTTGGTTAGCAGCAGTGGATTGGATGACGTTTCGACCGTGCCGCAGAGGTTGTCGAAAGGTAGTGCAAATGGAGGTATGCCGCTACTGCAGAGGCGTAATCGCAGATCCACCCACTGGACAACCACTCAGAACAACACTAGTAGGACTGGAGCAACCCGCAAGGAGGCAAACGGTCCTTGCAATAGCCAGGCTACGCCCTATAGTTGCGAGAAGGTCAACCCGGGTACTGGGAAGCCCTGCAAGACTACGTTCTCACGCCCCTACGATCTCACTCGCCATGAGAATAGCATCCATACGCACAAGAAAAGGATTCAGTGCGATCTTTGCATAGAGGAGAAGACCTTTAGCCGCGCCGACGCCCTTACGAGACACTACCGTGTCTGCCACCCTGACACCGCACTCACTATCAAGCGCCGAAGACGTAAGACTTATGCTTCCCATACCGTAGGAACGGGGGATAAGGATATTGATAGGAGTCAAACTGATGTGGTTGGCAAATGGTTTGGACAGTGACTTTGAAGCGCTAACATAGCTGCGGGGACATCTAATAAAAATCTCAAGACATTTCACTAAGCCATGCCGTTTGGCGTCCGCATATACACATCGTATATATGAAAATATTAGATTGTAAAACAGTAAGAGACGGCTGGCAAGGTCACCGAAGTTCGTGGTGAAGCACTTCGATTGCTTTGGACTCCCTCGGAATACCTACGCACAGGATTTGGACACATAACGATATACCTAAAGCACATTGGCTCAACCGGCTCAGACGTGTGTTACAGAAGCTTTGATGATACCGACGAGCAATTGTCTATGGAATATTTCAAGGTGGTTTTGGATGTTGGGGGAAGCTACCGTTTTATGTAGAAGTCTTGATGTATAGGATATAAACGCAATCATCTGCCGATATCGACATTTCTGCCATAGACAAGTATGGCACTGTCACCTTGCTTATATTGGCTGCTGGCCGTCCCCGGATGGCTCTCCGTCCTCGGATGGCTCCCCGTCCTGTCCGTGGTCATTGTGACCTGGCCGTACCTCCTAGGTGCACCACACAGCGACAGCCAATAAACGGTTTCGGATCGACTCCGTCATCGACAAGGTGCGCACGCCTATAAGTAGAGAGGTAGTTATCTATTGACCCAGCCAGGAGTGTACAAACTGTTCTGGATATATCTAAATGCTAGTAAACTTGGACGGGAAAAGATGTCTCCCATAGTTCTCGAAGATCTAATGGCCATGTACCTCAGTTTCAGGATTATAAACCTTCCAAAAGATATCAGAATCACCATGGCCTTTGGATTTGTCATGGCATCTCATAACCCCAGAAGTGCCAGTACGGCCATTGTGGTCGTGCTCATGGATCGTAGTATTGAGGATCCCGGCAATGTCACCGGCACCGACACTGAACTTGGAAAAGTCCCAGTTGATATGCGACCCTGGATTGGGGGAAAAAGCAAAGGTGCAAGTCCCATAGCTCGTGACGGCTACGACGCTAAGGTTCGACTGGTCGAATCCTCCCTTCTTTACCCGGAACATCATGTTACGTGTTCGGCGATCGTTCTCCATATCAAGTCTTAACCGCTCGCAGTCGGAGATGGTGGGGGACTTGTCGGGGATCGTCTCGTCGTTCCAGCTAGTGTCGTCGCATATGTCTGCTGCGTTTCGGAAGCTGCCATATTCAACACTAACGTTTTTGTTGTTTGCCTGCCTTTTTTTGGTCTTTGGCAGCTGCAAGCCCAAGTAAGTAGATGGCGCTAGTAGCCAGACGCATTTTGTTTTATATAGGTAACACGTTTCGATTTGTGAAGCTTGCTGTTCATATCAATTGGCTCGCTGTAATTCGTTCCGTTATATAGAGAAATATAACTCCATATCTCGACCGGTCGGTCTGCACGTTTGAACGCCAGGTCAGAAGATCTAATTCTAGAGTTTTCCCCAGTAGTCAGCTGATTTAGCATCACTTTCGTCTCGAGACAGAAGTGCTCTTACCACTCACTAAGCGCTGCTTTGAGACTTCGGGCTTAGTTCTATACGGATGCTGAACACTATTGGTAGAGGCCCGATCCATAACGGAACTAGAGTCCAGTAGCGTACTCTCTTTCAGCTGCATCCGTCCAGACCTCAAGAGTCTCATAGGCTGTTTTCGGTCTTGGCTTCCGAAAGAGTGTGATGAACAATTTCCAGCAGACTGCTGGCGCCCATTGTACCGTCCGACTGCCGTATTATAGTTGTACCGAAGAAACGGCTCTCGAAACGTCTTCAGCGTTTACTGGCCGCCCTTGGCATGCTGCTTGCTAGCGGACGTCTAAAAACGGACTTGAGCTGTAAGGACGACCCAAACCACCTTCACCATGCAGTTCACCACCCTTGCTCTAGAACCAGCCGTAGCCATTCCGACAGACCCCGATCTACAGATGAACCAGAAGATCCTCACCCAGCGTATTGCTATCGTTCCGCCACATCCATCGTCAGTCAGGAGTACGACTGGTAACCTTTTTCCGACTCATCTGACTGGGCACAGCTAGATCTAGCAATGGCTCGATTGAGTGGTAGACGGGCTACAGCAGGCGGCAAATGCCTAAAGATGATCCTCTGCCACTTACAGATCCAAGGATACCTTGATTAAAGTGGCAAATGGGGGCTGTGTCGCTCATTTTGACCTCTACCAACTGGGGTCGAATGTGGATGATGAATGGCAGGCACATGTTGAGGAACGGTGACTATAAATAAACCAATTCTGATCTTATAAATACTAATACGATTCTAACCATCTTCACCAATCAGAGGCATTCCTATAACCAGTTTCTTACCTATGGACGACTACACTTCATACATTGCAAATAGCCCAGATTCGAAAAAGATCTGGGATGAGCTCTTTGGCAATATGTCTTTCCTCAACAAGTGCTTTGATAAACAAATCTTCTTCACTGTCATTGGCGACATCGAAAGCGAGCCGCCGCCTGGCTGCGAAGGGCGGTACTTGGCATTGATAGTAACGAATGACGACTATCAACTGACAGGGAGCGCCTTCAATATGTTCCTATCAAGCCTTAAGCCGCACGGTGAAATGAACGACCGATATGAGCTAGATTTTAAGGATTCGGATATCACTTTGAATATTTACAATCTCGCTTATATGCCTCTACACAAGTCAGTAGTAATTGTAAAATGTAGCAGATTGGTAAGAGATTACTACAAAAGTGGGATTATTCCAGTACTCTCTATATCTGCGAATACATTTGGTATAGAAGGCAGCGACAATGCAGACTATGTTTGTCCAGGTCCCATTACACATCGAAGCAGCGGGCCGGGTTACATTCTGGAGCTTACCATTGGCGAGCGAAAGCGAAAGTTCGACATTGTGTCGGCAATAATGAACGTTTGGGTGTAACTTTTCATGAGGGCCTGCAGTTCAATTAGGATTGCCAAATACAGATGAGAATGAATACAATCTATTGATATTCGTTTGGCACGAGCAGAAAAACTTCCATGCAATGGTCAATCATAACAATCCTTCAATCCAGGTATTAAATCTGTATTTTCGAGATTCTACCAACAATTCTATGTCAGGACCTACGGTTTCTCCTTATACTATGTAGAACGTCTCCGTGCTAGCTTGTCGGGAGCCACAAGTGCTGCAGTATGCCATGTGCATCTCTGCTGTTTGTCCTCTCCATGCAAGGCCTGGACGAGAACTTCTTCCGCAATCTTCACCTTTGTACCTAGGGCTGATTGACTAGTTTTATCTATTCTTTCGTTATCCATTTCCTGCAAAACTAGCGAAATAAGTGACCAAGCTGTTGGTAACAGGATTGGAGGAAACAAACCACGACAACTCTCGGAATCCAGTCCAGATACACCTGAGACTCGGGGTGTGCAGCTGAGAGCAGAGCCATCGAACCTGGAAGCAAAAAAATAGCCGAGAAGAATGGGGGCCATCCCACCGCATCCGCCGCTCAGACATCTTGTACGTGGAACAAAAGAAAAAGCTTCGAGGCTTGTACTGTTTCTTCATTATATGTGGTGCCTACAACAGTATAGGCAAGAACGCCAGTAAACACTTCAATTTGCGTGATAGTCCTCTCGCCCAATGCTCCCTTATGCGAGATCAGGAACCAGGCGCAACCACGGCCGTTCGGGCTACCCAGGATGGAGTCGAACCCTTCCTCTCCCTGCGCGAAGGACAGACGACCGGTGTTCCACTTGCCGATCGTTGGGGATGGACCGAACTTGTTGATTACGGCCTGGTTCACTATCTCCACCGTCTCTTTGTTCGTAATCCAAGACCGGATAAAGTAGTTCAGGTTGCGTACATGGCCCGATTTTGTGGCGCAGGCATCCATCTGTGGATTTGATTAATCATGAGGATGATGCCGACGATGTTGGCGTGGCCGATGCAGAAACGTACCCATTGTGCGAAGGCAACATCGCTCCACTATTGTCATGGAATATCAGCATCGGGTACAAGTAGACGTTGGGAAGAATAGGGAAGGGATTACCCTTTGAAAGTGCGTCAGTTTCTTGTTCGTGCCTTGTAAGGCACTCGTCACCTCGTTCCAGTCATTGGTGCCGAACAGATCCTTCATACTGGACTGGACTGTCTTGGATTTGTCGGCAATGAAGATGCCCTCGGTAACATCAATAGAAGAGTACATTTGTGCTCCTGACACCTATTCTCGTCGGCCTCTACTCAAACGGGGACGATATTCCACCAGCTCGCTCAGGTTACTTACCTCACCGTTGCTCTCGAAGTTCCCTTGGGTGTTGACGGTGAGAGCATCGAGTTCCTCCTCGCTAGGGTCGGAAGGGTTTTCGAAAACCAGGCCCCCTTCTATGTGGCTTATAGAATGGTGTAAAAGACTGTTTCCCGAGGTACCAAGCGCTGCAAAGGTCTGGTCCAGGTAATGTTTGAAGAAAGGTACCTCGCCATTGCTCACGCCCACCCACCCTTCTGTTGCTGCATTCTCCCAATCCATCAAGAAATCAGCCACTTGATAGCTTTGTGTTTGCTCGATGTTCTTTGCCATCAGACAGCGAAGGCTCAATCCTTTCTGGTTGGCTTCAGCATACGTGGCATCGGACAGCCTCTTAGTCAGATTGGTCCGCGCAGAGGTTGTTGGAACTCCGTTGGCTTGTAGGGTCTGGCTTGCCAACCGCAGACGCGCAGGACTCTGAAGAAAAAGGCTTGCATAGATGAGTGAGGCTATCAATACCAGGTGGAACACGAAGACACTCGGCCGGCGAAGCGGTACAAAGAGACCGTACCGCATCATGAAGCTCTACGCAGATAGGATGAAATGTTCTAAGGAGGTAGGTGAGGTCGGTACAACAGTCTCAAGTTATGGATGGCTTTGTCAATTCGCGTAGGAATGAACGACCGGCACGCAAGCCCATATGGGGTTTCAATTCGTTATAGTGGTGTAAACCATTCCCAAGGTCTTTTTCTGGGCGTATCGTTCGATAGCAGAAATGGCAACTGATAACAACATGGTCATTTCAATGTCAGCGGGGGAGGTCTCATTTGTCTCCCAATTCGATCATGAACCGTCACCCTGTTCCACATAGGCCAATCTGGATCCGACACAAGGAGCAATAGTTGTCTGGAGAGCCGATATTAAACAGTATATTTACCTACCTAAGTATACAGGAACCACCATTGGCCCCCAGAATTTCATAAGAGACCTACACAATGCTTGTATGTAGAAACTAATGGTGCCACGCCCAGATCCTGCTCGGTGTTTAAGCCGTTGTTGTACTATTGCAATTTGGAAGAAACATAGGTTCTCCATCTGGACTGCAAAACTGGTTTACGAACACATCGACGCTATATCTGCATACAGTACCACCATATATGATGCTGAGAGAGGTTTTCTGGGTCCTTCACGCTTGTCATACTCCAAATATCTCTTCTGAACCTCTGAAAATGGTGCAAGTGTAGCAACTAGAGTTCCGGGGTAACCGGCTCACAAAGCGGCCCTCATGCTCGAGATGGCCGATGGGAGGCAGACGGCGATTGAGTACATTTCCCATTGGGGTTTCGTAAGAGTGACGCAGAACGTAGCTCGTATGGTATGGTGCATGTGACGAGAGGGCTAACGCTCCCAGACCCTTACGAGCAAGCGATGTAGAACGATGCCCATTGTGCGTGTAGAGCCTCAAATCTCAATTAGGGGGTACGCATGTTCTAAGTATGGGCTAGCGTAACTACACTGCTACATTCCACTATTGGCTGAAGCGTCTGCTTATGTGGCATGGAGGTCTACTTGGTAGTAATGTTGGGCATTACATGGTTCAAATGTCCATAAGATAAAGCACAAGTACACAGTTAGACTAGGGATAAAAAACACGGCAACCTGGCTTGATATAAAGGTACCATGGGTTGCCTCCAAATTGATATTGAATATGGCCAAGAACAGCCTTCGCCTTCGTTGCTTGAGAACAAATCCTAGACTTTCCACTACACTTTACCCCAGCCTACTGGCGAAGCAACCCGCCCGGATAAGGATCGCCGAGTGCGGCCTTGACAGCGACTACCTCTTCAGTAGATAGCAAGCTCTCCCAAGTAAAGTAGCGACACTCCTCGTCCAGGTGAATATTGCTTGCTCCGTTTACGAGACCAAGCAGGTGCATCCTCTTCCTATCCCAGATAGCGAAGCCCAGCCGGCGAAAGGAATCAAATCGCACACCAGACAGTGGCGAATTATGGAACCTGGCTTTGGGCCATGCGCAGTGATCCTCCATGTGCAACTGGGAAGTCGAAGTAAGCTTGAGCCATACTTGGACACCTGGTGCTTCTTCAAAGAGACAACTTGGTGTCTGGCCCCAACGTCGAGCTTCTGAACTCTCCGGCTTATGCTGCTTGTACAGCTCTCGCAAACGTAGCCTTCCCGGTTCCTTTCTCGTATCCGGCCCCAGAGCTTGGCCTCCGAGCAGCCACTCCACACGCTCCGGAAGCGGAGTGGCAAGTGTTTCAGACATCACCTCCGCTGGTGGGCGGGGCAGCTCATGGTATTGCCGCGCTATGTTTCCCAGACGAGCGGCAGATTTCGTTTCGTTGCTTTGTAAGCTTTGAAGAAATTCTTTGACTGAAAGTATTTCCTCGAATGCGCCACGCTCAGACGGTACGGCAAGGTTGCTCGGTTCAATGAAATCCTCTGGTGCCATCTTGAGAAACATATGCATATCTTCGGAAGGCCAGCGGGTACGAGTAGCACCGTCTTTCTGTAGGACTGCCCGCTGAAGGTCTCCAATGAGCTGCAGGAGCCAAAGTGCCCGCTTGACACGCATCTCTTCCACCCAGCTTGGCGGGCCAGCATCAGATTTCTTCATTGGTTTTCCCACGAACGATCTTTTCCAAGCGGGTAGCCATTGAACCTCTTCGGGGCCGCAGCCAAATGTGTACACGGCGTCGGGACAATACTGCGGCCGGAACTGAGGGCCACGCACGCGAGCGAGGTAAGAGGCCAGACAGGCATGAGTAAGCCTGTTTATGTGACTATGGGTGCTGAGGACCGAGAGCAACACGGCAGGATCGAAACCCACTTGGAGGTCCGTTAACGATCCTATCGTGGTTGATGGTCGCCGAGAATAAAATTTGGGAACCAGAAAGCCATAGCGAAATTCATCGAGAGTATGGAACGGTAAGCCTAGTGTGCGTACAAATACTACGGCACGAACCAATTCTCGGACTGGATGGGCCAGGAGGCCATCGCAGTTGAGGCCATTCAACGCCGCTTCAAAGAGCGCTGGTGCCTGTGTCTGAAACAGGCCCCGTGAACGAGGGCTGGCGCTAACGAGATTGCAGAGTGTTTCAAGGTTGGGTATGTAGAAGAGAATGCACAAAAGGATTTCGGTGGCTAGAGATTCGAAGGCAGGAGGATTCCCGCGATTGCACTCCATGCTCCTATTTGCACAGTCGTCCAGTATCTTCGTGGCGTTGTGTGCTTTGGAGAGAAACAACATTCCTCATAAAGAGTGAATGAGAATAGCCGGACTTGTCACATAGATGCAAGGGGGAAGCTTTGTAGACCCACCGGAACCGAGGACGGATGCAATCATGGCCTGAGAACCAGTAATAGAGAACTGCGAATCCCCCGCATAGACTACCGTCTCGGCTCTTTATCATATGCATTAGGGGCCGAAGGAGTCGATCCATCTTTTTCGCCCCGCACATCCATAATGATCCGTGACGCAACTGCAGCGCCGAACTGCTCGAAGGCCTGCCATTTGTGCCGCCTCGATCAATAGCAGGATGAAAGAGGCTTTCGAGGCAATTAGAAAGACCCTAGGCAGCCTACGATAGGGTATTAGCTACAAAGGTGGCAACTACATGATGTTGGAGGTACAGTACATTAGGACGCGAAATCCGATGACCCATGTCATCCTACTGGCTTAATTCGCCACGCTGTACGATATGCTCTCTCCCTACGCATCTAAGTTCTGGCGATAACAGCTGTAAATAAGTTGTGAAAGTAAATCCTTCACCGGTTCAACTGGTGCTTTCCCTTCTATCAGCAACAGATATCGCCATGATATACTTCTTCCTCGTTCTCGGCATCTCCCATGCTACCTACGCAGTACACTCACCACCTGGTCAACCGGATATGGATGTGAACTTGCAGCCTTTCCTCCGTTCGCACAATTACATTAAGCTAACTTGCCGCCAGAGCTTTAATGGTGGCATGGTATGTCCAATATCCTCTGCCATCACGACCTCGACCTCGAACTCGACCTTCCCACAGTCTCCAGCATCAACAACATCCCTGAGCCAAAGTCCAACTTCCATCAGCACCTCTGGTCAAATTACTAGCGATGGCGTTATCGTCAGCATCAACCCAGCCATATGGCTCTCACCGACTCCGACCATTGCTTGCCAGCCGCCTTGCACCCTCGTACTACCGCCCTGGACTATGGAGGCTCCGATTACAATCAGTCTCCCCCTGCGATTGAAACGATTGACGAGACTTGGGAAACAACCGCGGATGGCTTGACAGGATACGGGAGGTCGACCCTCCTGGTCACCATCACGCTTCCCCGGTTACTACCTCTGTGCTTGACCTCTCGAATATTATCCTCTCCTCCTCGGCACCCACACTGGCGAACATCACAAAGAGCATCACCCTACCGCCGGTGACGCTAACGGAATCTTCTCATGGCATTGTTTGGACTTACCATCCAGCGCCTTACTACATTACCAGACCTTCTCCCCCGCTTGAGAACAGTCCGACCCAAGTCTACATCCAGCCTGGCCCGCCGGGGACACCCTGTCTCGTAGGCTGTGGCAAAGTGTGTCTGATCAATTGCACCGGCGGTGGGCGACGCGGCGGTGGTGGCCTGCCATGCCTTGGCGTGGGTTGTGGTAACAAAGGCCCCAAGAACTGCGTTGGCGGAGGTTGCGCGAACCAACAGGACCCGGACGCCTCAGAGCTGTCGTCGTTGGCTTCGAAGACGTGCGCGACCGAGACACATACCGAGTGCCACCCGGTGTGTACGACATCGCCTTGCTCTACAGTCTGCAACACATACCTTGGCTGCGACTGCACCACGTCCATCGTAACGGACCACTGGGTCTCCTGTGCCGCGACCTCCTGCACTACGACATCTTCCGCGTTGATCACGGGGTGTTTCCTTACGGCGGCGGCGACAACAACTGGCTTGTACTGTCCCCAGATACCGGCGGCTGACCCCAACGAAGGGTCAGGAGACGATGACGAAGGCCTTTCCAGACTTGGTTCTGTCACTACGGTCACCTTCCCCGCTGGTGCCTTGGTAGGGGCCCGCTCTATCGCGATTGATAACAACTATGTCGTGTTCAGCGGCACTGCCTACTTGGTACCCCCTTCACGCGGGCGACGATAACGTCGCTCGGGAGCCACAGAGCCATACTTATACCACGACATGTTGGTCAGAGCATGGCTGTGACTGTCGATTGGTTAAGTATTCCTACCAAAACAGAAACCCCCCCGGTTATAACGATTGGAAGCGATGGCAAGTCAACAAGTGCCCCAACGACCACGGAAACGACCACCAGCCTACCCGAACCGCCAGCAACAGCGAGAACATCGCAGCCTGCCCCGCCTCCAAAGCCGCAGCCAACGGAGACGGCACCGCCTCCGTTACCGTCTCGGTTTGTGTACATCGAATACTGGCTCATGGCGCTGCAAACAGGAGATGAGATGAAGTCTTGGGTTGTTTACACTACCAAGGGCGGAGGACTCGATGTATGCAAGCAGGCAAATGTCGCTGAGTTCCGGACAGACCAGGGTGACCGCACAAAAGCCCATCCGGGTGGTAGCTTCACGTTTCGAGCCTTTGGGATCGATGGGTGCAGGTATACCGGTACAGAATCGACGGTAGGAACTTTGGTTTGCCCTGGCGTGGACCGAATAACATGCATTAAGGATCCGCAGCTCGGCGAGCATTTTCCTTGCGGCCAAGGGGACAATTCGGTATCCCCTAACGTCCGATGCTACTGGTAAACGGGGGAAGTTTTGAATTGAAGCCATCGACCGCATCCGGGCTTATGGGGCCGCGTCACAACTGGCTGTCGGTAGTGCGGTCGCCGCAGAATGCGACCGTGTGATAGCAGCCGTACAACTGGTGCGTGACAGACACGTGACGCAGGTGGTGAGTCATCTATTAAAGATATTTCCATCCAAACCTGCCATCATTCCTTTCCAGTTCGCAGTAGCCGTTCACAGACTCTTACTTCCTGATCTCTGTTTTACCTTCAAAGCCGCAAAACAAAATATGCCACAATGATGGATAACCGCACCCTCTCCCTTCTCTCTACAGCCCCTTTCGGTGTCTCCATAACTTCGGCACACGATGCAAAGACACGACGACAGGTCTGCGCATGCGCCATGGAGTTGAGCGAAGAGATCCGTATGCTTCATGCCATTGTCGCAGAGCTCTCGGCGCGCCTTACGAACATGCAGACGACGTATGCACTGCAATCCCATGCAATACATACGCAACAAGAGCTCATCAACGCCCTCGGAAAGAAGACTACTGTTGCAGGCCGGGTTGCGCCACTGCCGCCAGCATATGAATTGCCACCCTACGACGGTACCATTTCAGCCCGCGCATGGTTGTCGATGCCCGCACAGCAGCCGAGCTCTGTCGCTCCCCAGATCAGCCCACTGATGGAGTTGGCAGAGTCGGCCGAGATGGAAAGTCGCGAGGGAAGTCATGGCAAGCGAGAGGCAAGCCAGGTCTTTTATGCTGAGAACAAACGGCAGAGATATGCATGACTACGCAGCACTTGACGATCTCGACAAGCTAGCACGGAATGTGCTACGTAGTATGGGGGACCTGCCGTAGAATTGTTGGTAGAATATCGGAAATGAAGCTTTACTACCTGTATTGATGGTTGATTATTTTGACTGTGACCATTGCATGGAAGTCATTGTCGCTCGGCCCACGTGCCAAAAGCGCATGAAGCTTGGAGGTGGAAGAAGCAGGTTAAGGGGGTGGCTCTCGTCAGCCACAGGAAAACGCGGCTGTGCCATGTGGGGGCGGACTACCGGTTCAATTACAAGCAAAGCTCAAAACAGCAACAAATGCCATGATCAACTTCTTATCCGACATATCGACGGAATTGAGTAGGCACGAAAACGGCGAATCTTCGTATCGCACTGGCAACCCCCCGCATAACGTACGCGGACGACCGACGACCGACAATACAAGCTGCAATCCAGCACAGCATGGTAGCGAGCACAATGGGGGCGGGGACAAGCTCGCGACTTGAGCACGGCAGCATGACGACAGTTACTACCAAGAACACCAGTTGAGGTGACCGTTTACAAGAGAGACGACAGCAAATCGACCATGATTGATATTCACTGTTTCGAATGACCGTCGAACCCGAAACAGGCACGCCGGCACACAGCGACTCCCTATGGCCCAATCCACTGATATCCAATATCCTCTTGCGAAGCCTTACACCTGATCGAAAAAGGTGTCGTCCAAGGGGTCGGCATCGGCCACGGGGAAGAATCGCTCCAACAGGGATTTCATCTGCGACAACCAGTCCGTGACCCTCTGGGTTTGCTGCAGGAACCTGTATTCGATGTCAGTTGAACGACCTGCGCCAGAATGAACATGGCGACTTACAGACGTTCGACCTTCTGTATGCTGTCCGGGCACTGTGGTCAGATAAGCGCATCGTTGCGACGGCGGTGGAGACCTACAAAGTCGTGAATCTGGCGAGACGTGGGCGTGCGTGAGTAGGAGAGCTCGGCCGTACGGGCGGGGATAGACTTACTTTTCGTTGTGGAGGGCCAGCTCGGACTGGACGGCGTTGAACTTTTCCAGCAGCTCATTCACCTTGTGCAGCAGTTCTTGGGTGTCGCCCGACCTTCTTCGTTTTCAGTACAACGCGCGGACTGGATGTGGAGGGACCTACGGTGGCGGGGAGCTGAAGGGGCCCGGAGTCGTAGCCTTCTTGGTCATCGAAGAAGTTGGGAACGTCTGGAAAGGACAGTGGTTGTTGGTTCGGAGGCTGGAGCTGCGTGGCAGAAGGAGCGACAGTCTTGGGCGCAGGGGCAGGAGCGGGTGCAGGCGCGGGCGCCGTGGTGGCATGGCTTGCTGATGGTCGGGCCCGCCGTGGGTGGCGCGGACGCTGTGCACCGTATCGCTGCGAAGGGAGCATGTCGGCGTGGATGGAAGTGACGGATGAATAGAGGAAGTTACAGGTGAAGGAGAGCAAGGTGGGCGAAGGATAATGGAATATGCAACTCACTGAGAGCCTTGGCCCCAAAACTGGTATTTCTGTGGCCCGATTCGTGCGGTGCTGTAACGAAGCAGCAAGCATAGATGCAAGCCCAGCACGGTTTGGTGGCTGGGCTGTCAGGCGCGGAGTTGGGCTTTCCAATTGGGAAGTACCGATCCATAACCTACACGTATGGGCAGAGGCGACGTTCTGGACAAAGTACGACTTGTGAAGCATAGCCGTGCAAGAGCCGATTAGCAGCATCCGACTCGGAGCAGACGTGGCGGAGGGTCGAAGTGAGCCTGCACCGAAAGCGGCCGACAGCGTGTGATTTCGGATCTTTGGCCTATTCGTGAGCAAGCGGCTCATCTGCAGCTGCCGTCAGTCCGGACTCTACGCGTGGGACGTACCACCGTGTTCTGGCGTGGATTCTGACTCAGAGGCATTCCATCCTATGGTCCTCAGTCGAGCGCCAGATCAGCAGAACGAGATCGACCGGGGCTGGGATCCGGTTCTGGATTAGCACTGCTTCCCACACCCGAGCGGCTCCAGTACCGCTTCCGCCTCCGCGCGTGAACAGCCCTTTCGGTGCTGGTTCTGGGTCGCCGATTTAGACGCTGGATGGCTTCGGCGCGCCACTGATCGACCCGTTCCCGAGCCAGTCTAGATGTCTGCAGAATTGTATGGGCGACATTGTGATCAAGGACCGGAAAGAGCGCGGGAGGATGTTCATACCCTCGGAGAGGCGAAGCAGCAAGGTCTCGCATCGTCGTGGACCAGTTCTGGGGTGCGTCCGTTCCGGCGAAAGTCCATTCGACTTTCGGCCTGCTCAGAGCCGAGCGCAGTCGTTTCCACCCCAGATGAACACGGGCAGACATTGCACTGGCGAACGAGCACGAGCGGTTCCGGCGGCGGCATGTCCACCGCAGTACGCCTTGACGAGTACGTGTTGCCAAACCACATGGATCTATGCAGTCCGTGCTACAATACGAGAGCGAGTGACCGCACGAGCGCGGAATCAGGGCGCAGGGTCATGGAAAACTACGGGCGGCGGCGACGATTTGCCATTCAAGAAGCACGGCGAGGGAAAGGGTAAAGTGCCATGTATGTACGTAAGTATGCACCAATACATTATATTCATCTATTCTATTCGCGTCTCTGCATTGGCTCTGCTCACGGGGTCGGGACTGCCCGATCCGCGCCAACAGGTTCGTAGCCAGCACCACGTACAGGCGCAGAGGCCGGCTTCGCTGGCCGCACTGCCACTAGCAGGTGCAGGGAAAAACCTCGGTACATGAGATGCTCGAATGTAGGAGGAAAACCCGGGTGGCCAAGGCGGGCAGGAGATGACTCGAACTGCGGACGCCAGAGCCAGGCTCGATACCACTCCGCAGGAGATGCTCGACTGGATGGGTGGCAGAGCCCGTTGGATTATCCGGCAGGAGATGACTCGGACTGCCGGAGCCCAACGAAAAACCCAACCCCAAGAGGAAAGTCGTTGAAGGGAGGGCTGCCCCAGGAGGTAATAAGTCGCTGAAAGGAAGGGTGCCTCAGGAGGTAATAAGTCGCTGAAAGGCAGAGCCAACCCCAGACTCTGAAAGGCAGAAGAAAGAAAAAAACCCAACCCCAGGAGGTAGTAAGTCGCTGAAAGGAAGGGTGCCCCAGGAGGTAATAAGTCTCTGAAAGGCAAACCCAACCCCAGGAGGTAGTAAGTCACTGGAGGGAAGGGGGTGATCCAAAAGGATGCACAAGGAAAGAAAGAAGAAAAGAAACCTCGACTGCGCTGGAGAAGGTCGCCTTTATATAATCGTGTCGACGGCTAAGGTCTGTCAAGGTGGGCCCCCTACGTACATGCTGTGTATGGTTCCTGCCCATGTCTTCCGTCTGGCGTTTCGGCTCCTCTACAGACGTCCACTGCCATCCCAGCCACCGCTACGGCACAACCGGCGACATGAGTGACTCTCCTCCAAAGCTGGCTATGCGCCTCTCGGGGAGTGTTTTCTGGTCCCTTCTGCCAGTGTCACGGCTCCAGGATCTACTCCTGCATCTATGTCCCTCTTCGCCTCCTGGGCCATGTTTGTCCCTCCCTCTCTTTTTCCTCTTTTTCTCCCTTGCTCCCTCTCGCTCCCTTTCTTGCTCCGCTCGCCCCTCTCGCCCATTCCTTCGCCCTTGCCCATTCCTTCGCCCTCTCTCGTTCCCTCGTCTCTCTCGTTCCCTCGTCTCTCTCGTTCCCTCGTCTCTCTCGTTCCCTCTCCTCCCACTTCCCCTCGTTCCGCCTCTCTCTTTTCTCTGCCCTTCTTTACTTCACGTCAAACTTTTGCTGCCACTACGCTTACCTACTTTACGCTCAGTGTCTGATACACCTCACTCTCGTATTCCATCATTAGGCTACTCCACCATCACATTATCAGCCAGCGAAATAGGCCCGCCGTCGCACGATGCGCTTAACGCCGGCTGCGTGACTCAAATTCCCCAACAGTATCCGGCCGCAATCCCTACAACCTCGAGGCGCGACGGCCGCCATTTCTCGGCCGCAACGGAACGGAATACATTCTACGCGGGGGATTTGATCGGAGGCCGCAAGGCCACAGCCACCATGGTCCGGCTGTTCACATACCAGGGCGAGTGACCCAATTTCTAAGTAGCAATGCAGGAGATTTGGCCAGCTACGCCGGAGTTCGCATGTTACTCTGCTATCCCTCTACTAGCGCCCTTCGAAGATGTCGCATGGCGTCCTACCCATTTTGCTCGGCTCTTCTGCCATAGTGACTGCAAGTAGACCAATGGCTGCCTGAACGGACTGGGGTGACTGGCTCCGATGTTGGCTCGTTCTGATTCCTAACTAATGCACCTTGACGGCCGATTTCTCTGCGATTTGTTTCCTAGAGTATCCACGCGCCTGCACTGATTGACTAGTGGCGATGGGTACAATGGGGCTTCTGTATGCTCCATTTACCCCGGCCATGGCTTGCTAGTGGGACTTGTCGCGACCCATAAGATAGCCCTGCCAGCAAAGTCGCCCCGCACCCAAATGGGTCGGTCAGAGCAGAAGCCGGCCCGAGTAGTCCAGTTAACTCTAATGCAACTTCCATTCTCTTGCCTCCAACATAGTGACGAAATAACAACAATGACAGCCCGGATGATGAACAGTCGAGCAGCTGCTGAGGGTGAAGCTCCAAGCCGCTTCGTTAGTGTTCTACTCGTACAGCGCCATACCGCAACACGATGATCGACCCAATGATTGATCGTCACTGGATGCAGGCATAACCGTGACGGCCGCTGATTGGGTTCCGGCTACGTGGAACGCAATTTCGCGGCCAGCATCAGCGTGCCACTATTTCCGGCTGGCTCGGCCTGGAAGGATTCCAGCTTACCTTGGCACGATGAAACCATGACCATACGGGAGAAAACAATACTCGGCACGAGTCGCGCGAAAGAGATAACCGGAATGCCGCTGCTACATGTCCTACGTACCCAACGCTTGCTTACCGATACGGACTAATAATTCACCGGCAGCACTACGGTACAACGCCCCAGGCTACCACAGCTGTTGGTGTGCCAGACCCGACATTAGCATATGGTCTTTTTCCATTTTCAGTCCAGTCAACCTCGGGACTCCGTATCTTGACAAGTGAGGGCACGGATATACCGGATATACCCGATAAGATACGGTAAGGTGGTAAAGGTAGGGCACGAACTTGGCCAACAAACAAGCTAGGTCGGTCATCTTGAATGTGCACGGCATCCAAGTACAGGGGGCTTCCCCGCTCAAGGATCAGGTAGGTGACTGGGGCACGGGTACCGCATAGAAGGCAGATCCAGCGTAAGAGGGCAACCAAGCAATAGGGCCAAGCCCGTGCTTGGAACACCAATTCAAGCGAATGCAGACCAAGACCACACCTCTCATGACACAGTGGTCAGATTACGGACGAAAGCACAGGTAAGCGAATAAGCATCCAATTGAACATCTGCAACGCGCCTACGCGCCTACGTCTCGAAAAGTCCCGAAGCACCGCGTCTAGCATCAGCACCTCACACCCTGGGCAAGACCAGATACGAGCCCGCCATGAAGACTGCACATCAGCGGCGATCCCACCGATTGTTGTACGTCCTATCCTTGGTTTTCGCGAGCCAACATCCCAAACCCTTCCCCATCCCTTCCCAATCCCTTCCCAACATAAGCGTAATCTCTGCTAGCGCGACATAAGCGCTGACACACCATTGAAAATCACACCATAATCGGTAGGAAGGGTAACCCAGACCCGTCGAGGCGCCTTCGTTCGGACCGAGCAGGAGTTGGCTCGCCGCATACCCTGGACCAGCATTTCGCCATAGCCATCCTCGTCAAGCCGCCCTACGAGCGCTGGCAACCAGCGCGAGGTTCCGTGCCTCCCGACGAGACATTCGAACGTGCAGGCCTGTGCGAAAGCGGCTTCGAGGGCTGCGATAGATATGCCTACCATAGGACACCCATTCGTCGCACTGAACTGTCGTCGATGAGTGGTCCCTTCCATATAATCGGTCAGCTATGAACCGTGTCACAACCCTAACTCCGTCGGTGGTCAAGTCGCTGCGTCTCGTCTCGGCGATGCATGTTGCTACTGCTCGATTGTCGGGTGCTTGTCGGTTGCTCGGGATCCCGAAGGGAGGAATGTGTCCCGACAGATTGGGTCGCCCGGCAAGGGAAGCAAAGTGGCATTTATAACTGCAGGAAAAGCTCAACAAAGTGGGCTGAGCATGGAGCTAGCTTGCGTTCAGCTGGTCCCAGACCCACCCGACAAGCCAATGAGCGTTCGACCTGTACCCGTCAAGTGCTCGCAGCTGTTTGGACATCGTGCCAGTGCGCGAGACCGCCTTTGATTGTCATACCCATAATCCAGTCGATTGACTGCCACTGTCAGAGGACCGTCACACTCGAAGTCGTCCGGAGCGGTCTATCTGAACCCAATGAGCTTGGCGGAGGTCAGACTTGGGCGACGACAACTGTCGCCGTAGTCGCTGTAGTCGCTTGGTTGGCTCGCAGTTGTGATCGAGCCACCATGAGCAAAAACGCAAGCCGCTTCAAGATTACTGTACCGTACCGAGCTTGTACTACTCACTGCTTCGTATCTTCTCAGCGTCGGTGTCGCCTCTACCTGCCAGCCAGGAATAGCGGGGTTTCCTGGAAGCCAGCGTCTACCGTGGCGGCTGGAAGTGACCCGGCCAACTTGCGGAGAGGCCGAGGAGCGAATCCGCATCCGCTCGACCAGAGAAGTTGAACGGGAGCCGACAGTACGAGAGAACTAGGAGTTGCGATGATTCAGAGCCATGACAAAAGGGCCTTGTCACCGTAGTCTCCAAGTATCCAATTTTTGACGTATTCGCAATGGAACCAGAATTACTCAGTGGCAAACCGTACTCTCTTTTTGCCGCATCAGCGCGAAGAGGCCCACGGATTGTTTCCAGTCCTAAGTTCTGTTGGCCCTTGCTGTCGCATGGATGTGGAAAAGCTCTTTTTCTCTTGCTTGGGCTAGTCCAGTCCTTATGACGTACTCCCGGCGTTCAAGGGCAGCCGAAATGCATCTGGTCGTACTCGTATATCGTTCTGGAGTAGTACGAGGTCACTGTACGCCGAATCTCTCGTGCTGCTGTTCTGGTTCGTACTTTCCCGTATCTCTGGGTAAGGCACACCCATTTGGCGTCGTTTCCTGACGATACTACCGAAAGCTACTCTGATATTCCAGGCTTCGTACCTCGAGGTCCAGTAACCAGAAGTGACCAGCGCAATACAATACAGTACCCAACCTGCCATTGAAGGGTTGGCCATTTGCGAAGCTACCGATTTCTCAATTAGGAAGTGCTTCTTGGCAGCCGGTCTCACCATGTTGCGTCAAATTCCATGCCGGCGTGGCTATGGTCCCGTATGGGCCCCTCGTAGTTGCCGAAGTGCTTCTATGACTCTGCGGTTTGGGCTAGACCGGTCCTGTTCACGACAGGCAGCCGAAACGCATCTGGTTCTCCCAGGTACTCAAATAGTATCATGTGCTCATTGTACCCGAAAGCCTCAACGCAGCTCTTCTGGTTCGTACCTACCAGTATCGTAGCTCAGCTATCTGCACTTGTTTCTGGCCATGCTACCTGAAGCTACTTCCAGTCCTATTGGGTTCGTACCTCAAGGTACGGTCGTCAAAAGAGGCCGGTGCAGTACTGACGGTGTGACTTACATGCAGTTCATCTTGCGAAGCTAGACTCTCGATCAGGAAATGCTTTTTTCGTAGTCGGTTCAAAGTTATCTCTCCAGCTCTGTGTCGTTAAGCGGCGCTAGGGCAGATGTCGACCTCAGGATGCAGAGCTGCCGATGGCGCCGCCGGTCCAAATGAGCAAAGCCAGGGGACAGCAGCGCCGATATTGTTGTGTTCCATTGTTGGCCGTGTCGCACTTGCTGGCTCACACGAGGCACTCTGGGGGTCCTCCAATTCCCACCGAGTAGTATGCAGAAATGATACTGGGAGGCCCAACTACCATCCTGGTCCGCACGACCGTAGTCTCTTATTGAACCTTCCCGAAGTGCGCCGATTTCAAATGGAACCAGAGCCTGATGTTCCCCCGCTCCGCTTGTACTGTTCCGGCCCAGGGAGGCAGGTGACCTTGGAGCCAGTGTCATCCAGCGGCTGCTCTCTTTCTGCTGCTTTCTTTCTGCTGCGTTCCGTCGAAATTCGAATACCCTCCTGGGCTGTTTCCGGTCCTGGCTTTCCTCGTTCCCCGCACCTGTTGGCGTACTATTGGGGTGCAGAGCCGGAAGAGTAGCAATGGCGCATTAGTGCGACTAGCGGGTCAGGTCCCTTGAACACACCATCATTAGCGTGGCGCCGTTTCGCGACCCCGCGCCTTCAGGGCCAACTGCCCAATCTTCCTGCTGCGCAAGAACTTCTCAAGACACGCCGAAGAGAAGTTGGCTCGGGATCCTCTCGCCAACATGGGTTCGGAACCGGAATAGCAGCTCCCCTGGCGGCGTTCGCCCAACTCGAGCCCATCATGCCATCCCCATTTGACACCCGCAAGCCAAGCGTAACTATATCTACCGTTACGCGGGACGCTATTGTAGCTCTATGGACACGCCACGAATATACCCCAAGAGGGTCCAGCAAGTTGCCCGAACCGTAGTAGTAGCTAGGCCTTCGCCATGGCCCACACCAAGGCGCAGAAAGACAAGGTCCGCAAGAGCGGCTTGTCGCTGCAGAACAAGACAAAAGACCTCGGGCGGTACTGCGACGTCTTCAGCGCGCTTGCGTACTGGAACCCGACACACGAGCGGATGGAGACGGCGATGCACATCCCACGCGGGCAGCGCGTGCCGGACCTCAACAGGATTGTCCGTCCCCATGTCCCGGTTACCGTTCCTTCGAGTGTACCCAGCTCTGTTACTGACAGCCGCAGTTTCGACGATCAGCCGCGTGCCACGCGAGGCCGAGCCACGGCCGAGCGACACGATCGAGCGGCCAAGTCGAAGTCATCCATCTCGAGGCCCAGGCGGACGCCAGCGATGACGCGAATGCCGTTGCTGGCATAGACAGCGACGCGGATGCCGAGTACGAAACCGATCCCGAGTATGTTGCAGCAGTTCCCGCTGCCGCGGCGGAGCCTCTGTCTGTCTACGACGTCATCCCCGATGAGGATGGCGGGACTGTCATTCCCAACAGTCCCATGAGACAGAAGGGTCCGAGGCAGCTGTCTTCGCCGCGAAGACCGCAAGGTAAGCATGATTCTCGTCTATTGACTACATAGTCGACTGACCGTTGACGCTCACAGCAGGCACTCCAGGTTCCCTACCGACGGTGGAGCGGCAGCCCGGCCGTACCGAGCCTAGCTCCACGACGAACACTGCACCAACCGCGGCGACGAATGCAGGCGCCCGGCCAGCACCCACAAGATACGCCGACCACGGCGCGATGGATGCGTCGCTGCAGAGAGCTGTGCGTTTGGACAGCCGGGTGCCAGCTAGAAGACCCTTGGCGCCGATTATGACGGCACAACCACGACAATGCTCTCCCAGAATGGTGGGAAACTGTGCAAAGCTGTCGCAGGCAGGCCGTCCAAGAGGATCTGTGCAGAATGGGGCGAGTCACGCGCCAGACTACTACAAGGACTATAGACGCAAGTTGCAGCGGGACACATTGGCAAAGAAGATGGTGGGAATGCTGGAGGACCTTCGGACGAGTCTCAGCGGCATGCAGTTCGGATGAAGACGTGGCACATGTTAATGCGTCAAATATCACACGGCAACTCTGTGTATGCTTATGTGGAAGCATGTTTTCAGTTCTAGTTCAGTACAGTAACCAACAATCTAACGCTACTGTCGTCCCTTCTGCGCTCCCGTGATCCCTTGGTCCTAGCCTCCACGGTGATTCTGGTGGGAAGAGATTGCACACGACGTACGGCCGGCGCACTCCCCATTCAACTCGGGGGAGTTGGGAACATCCCTGCAGCGGATGGCAAAAAGGCATTCCCAAGTATCCTCCAGATAGCTGTCCTTAGTGTCTACTGACTTGAAGTTAATTACTTTGTTTTCTGGGGTAGTTCCTCCTATCACGTTCTTGCGATGGATCTAGATGCGAGGTGTGGGCTGGATTCATCGATCGTTCCAGTCCTAATTTCAACACCGACCCCAACATTCCTACATTAAAATGTACTCGAGGCTCGTCTTTTCATCATTCCGTATTCCCCATGCATCCATGGAGGCCTCGTCCGGCCCCCGACCCTTGCCTGAATCCACGGCCGGCTCTTGGGAAAAGCTCAGAGCAAGAGACGCTGAGCAGGATCTCCAGCGGAGGGGCTCCTATATCGAGGCGGAACTCCCCGATGTCCTTTTATAGCGGGGCCGCCTGCATCCGTTTCCTGTGCCAAGATCGCCGGGGGCATATTTGGCGTCTCTACTGAGGAATCCCCAGCGTCCCCTTCTTGGTCATGCATCCCTTCCATTTCCTGGTGTAAGCCTATGGTATGCCCATTGCCCAAGCCAGACCACTCCGTAAACTCCGTTCGTGTAATTCATTGAGTTGACCGGAACCCTGTTATCCAGTGCTCAAGACAAGTGTTCTGCATTAAGAATGACCATCTCAGTTCTGTATCATCCAGTTTTGTACAGTACAACAAATAGACACTTTTGACGTGTCTCGCCGCTCTAGCCGGCCGACCGCTAAGCAAGCGTACCCTACCTACTAAGCCTCGCCATCGTCAAGAAACGGTCCAAACTTCGTTTCCAAGCGGCTGAGAACCGCAGCTTTCACACCCTCTTGCGAGTATCCCTGAAAGAATGGATGATACTCGACGAAACGGTGTGAGATTCGCTTAGGCCCAAGAAGTCGGCCGATTTGGTGGTAGAATCGACTGTGCCGATTAAAATAGGCGTACACTTTTTTGGCGAATGCCGGTGGAGTCCTTGACATGACCGACCTCTACCAATTTAGATCTCGCTTCAGTAGGTACGACTACTCGTGTGCGTCCTGGTTGGCGCCGCGTGCAGCTCAATTTGTTGGAGCTCTGGGCACGCTGGAGGCGCTTGGATGGGACTGGCCGCGGGTTTGGATGAGGTCGAGGCTCCCGTTGCCGTCTGCTCCTAGCAGTGGACGGGGTCAGTACCTTTTGACGCGTCCTAGCGATCGTACCCAGATATATCACGTCGTCATCGGCGACCATCGTAGGTATGAGCTGATCTAGAAGAGGCATGTTACAAAACCGCGCTGGTATCATGTGCATTGACACGCCTATACAGAAGGCTATGGGTAGGGGGAAACGCACTCGAGCGGTGTTGAAGAAGTTCAATTAGTGGGTAGATGGGTAGATCAAAGGCTTACTGTAGCTAGAAGAATGGGGTATCACCTACGCGCTGCTTGACCCACTGCCGACGATGGTGACCCCGCACTTAACAACCCCCAACCCCCAACCCCCCGCCCCGGGGCTCCATCTCGTCTGCCACGACTACCACCGGTGGGGGATCATCAACCTATGTTTGCTGTGACCGCTGTTGTAGGGACAATGGGGGACTAACACCTGTGAGTAACAGTTTCTGGAACTGCATCTTTGATTTAGTCCACCTTACTACTCCCCACCACTAACCTTACAGTAGGTGGCGGATACTGCTTTTCCTAGGTCATAGAGTTTCCTTAGTGCAAGGCAACGTATTTGGCTTGTAGGTGATGCAGAGGGAGGGAGTCGCGGGGGCGCCCTACAACTTCGCCTAATGCTAACGGTGACATACTGTGATCATGCCGTCTCCCCCCGCAGCCCGAGCCCGAAGAAACGACAACGACGACAGCCCGATGCGGACGACTACAATGGTGGCTCGGCACCCGAATACACGCGCTCTGCACCAAGTTCCGACCGAAAAAGCCCGGAGGAGACAGCTGCGACTCCGCGACCCCTGCGAGGGCGCACCATCACAATTCACACCACTACTGGCCGCATCGCCATCATCCCAATCAGTTTGAAATCAGAGAAAGCGAGTGCGGCCCTCAGTGCCGTGGAGACAGGCGATCAGCACGAATTGCGGCTAGGAGCTAATGAAACTATGAGCACCGCTGGCTACTCCACGGCGCCCCACGGCATCCTTGCTGGATGTTGTAGTTTGCTTCCATCAGTCATGCTTCCGTCCTCGATTTTGGCATCTGCGAGACATGAACCAAGTGAATACTCTTGCTCCAACAGCTTCAACTCTATTTCTCCCATCAAACGCTCATACTCTTTGGTGTCAATGCTCTGGTCATAGGCCTCTATGGCCCGTTCAATAAGAGCGTCCCTTTGAAGCATCAAGCCCTTGTATGATTGAAGGCTACGAGCGACAGAAAGCCACACAGCTTGTTGTTGGAGTAAATGGCGCTTTTCCTTCTTCAAATTCTCTCTTTCCATAATATTTCTGCGTTGGAGAGCCTGGTAAAATGCATCTCGATTGTGCTTTAGTTCTTGTTGCAAGACAAGTAGATGTCTCTTGGCCATTGATGGGTCTGTCAAGATACGGTCGACTGCCGTTTTCTTCATGTGATTCTTGCCACCAGGTATACACTCCGTCGCAGCAAGGCGATATATGCTATGTGCGCTGAAGCTCGGTAAGTTATAAGGTGGAGGGGGCATCGCGGAAATATCAGACACGGGGTTTGTACGGCTTTCCGGATCAAGAAGCACGCGTGCGGTTGTAAAAGACACTGCCTCCGGAGAGTGCATTGAGCCGACAGCAAATTTTGAAGATCTGCAATCTCGAGAGCGCTGCAACAAATGGGGCTCGGATCGATGGAGGCCAAGGGACCTATCTTTGGGATTTGCCATATGTTTAGTAGGCAAGGGGAGCATCTCCGAGGATGATGGTTCAATGGTTTCGGTTTGCGAGAGCTTCTTGTTAAATGGTGTTGTAAGAGCATCTTGTATCTCAAGCTTCCGTTTCTTGGGGATATTGGGTGTACTTTCCACCGAAACATACTCTTCAGCCGAGAATTTACTGTCCTGGGCAGAGCAGTTGGTAAGTCGACCAAGTTCGCATCCGTCGTGGCGCTTTTTCTTGATTCGGTTATATTAGTGAAACGTCCTATTCTAGAGTTTATACACTCACTGCGGCTTCGGGGCTACCAGTGATGGGAATTGATACGGAGTCGTCATAGCCAGTCAGATCAATGACTTCTAGAGAATCGTAATCGTCTGTAGGCTTTTTCCAATGGCTAGTGGCATCCGAAGACTCGGTAGATCTCGAGCCAGTGCTTTCCCCTTGTGTTTGCTTCGTCGAAGTCAATGCCGGCCGGTTATGGTGTACATTTCCTTGCACCAGCACTAAAGATCTTCTTTTCGATGTTGAACTTGGTACTAAGCGACCCATCTTCCCAATTGACGTTTCCGATTCCGCTTTTAGCCGGATTTCCGTAAATGTGTTATAGAAATTGCCGATGCGTCTGCGTCCTCGCTTGGTTGGTACGATCGTCATTGCAGGCGACGAGTAAATATGGAAGGCGATTATTTACTGGGTACATCGGCATAACGCTAGTAGGTCATGTGACTAATTTGCTACTGGGTAGCTTCTGGGCGCCCGATGTATACTGAGTATCTATTATCAAGCCATTGAAAAACGTTTTAGTTAACATTGATGCTTATTTTGACGTCTGATAGATAATGGAGATGAATAATAATAAAACGGGTCAACCATTTACTAGTGGTCTCGGCTGTCGGGTGGCGAATTGTCAGCGAGAATTGGAAGAATAAAAATTCGATACTGTATCCCAACGCTAAAAGAACAAAAGGAGCCGAGCACTTCGACCTCTCCAGGATCACAACAGCCGCTAACAGGTATTGAGTCAAGGGAGCCGATTTCGACTCAGCTAGCGCTGAGGCGACGGCCGCCAATGCCAACCAACCCTACAACAGATTCCCAGAGTCCAAACTGCCTCGACCTACAGCTTCTCCAAAGCATCCCTGATTACGCCTACGCAACCCAGACTGAGATGCAGTACGAGCGTCCAGTTACGAAGCATGGCAATTGCGCTGCCGAGCGCGCAAAGCGGCTCAAATGATTTCAGGGGTCGATTTTGAGCTGGCACGCACGCCGACAATGCCCTACGCTGGGTATACTTTACGCCGATTATAAAGCCCAAACGCAGGACCTCGTCCGGTTCAAGACAATCAGACTCATCGCCCTCGTTCTACGCACCCGAAATCGCCATTCAGAAAACAAGTAGATGCGATTCATGGCAGTCTACGGCATGGCCGACAGTTGTTACGAATACGATGCTAGCGAGGAAGAGGTGTGCGTCACTCCAAAGCCTCTGTCAGAGTCACGCCTTCCGCACCATCATGACGCTCGACACGTTCTCGACACAACCGATGAAATCAGCGCGATCTTGATGCAAAAGCTCGAGGGCTTTCAGGAAGACTTGCGGTTATACCAGTGGGAGAAGAGCCGTAGCTGTGATGAGTTACAAGACATGAAGAACGAGATGACGCAGGAGCTGTACATGGCCAAGGGACAGGTGCTGGAAGAGCTCGCGTCCGCAACGATGGGGAGGATGGAGGGGGTGGAGGTGTGCCTGCCACAGCCGCCATCGGAACCCCGACCCCGACCGCCATCTCCGCGACAGCCAGGGTCTCACGCAGTGCTGGGGAAAGTGACGGAGGATGTGACGGAGGAAGTGATGGAGGCTGCACCAGGGACGGGGCATGTCCCGCGCTGACTGAGCATACTAGGTTCGGAGCCTGCGCGGCCGCCAGGCTCGCGTGACACAACGGGCTCGAACGTTTTCGGGCGCTTTGTAGTAAAAGGGTCTTTGCTCCCTTGCGTTCCCTAAATTAGCCAAGTGTGTTTCATTTTTGGGACTGGTCAGCTGACTCTGTCACTGAGCAGGCTTACCGGCCCACGCGCCACCAGAGAGAGAACATCGTGAGCTTCACTCCAGAACAGTCACTTATAAATATCTCAACAGCCACGTATCATGTGGGAATATTCGTGAGTGCAATCTCTTCATCTTCTTTTTCTCTATCTTCAAAATACCTCAATTCCCAGATAAACGCATGGACGACACCATCAGGCTGGTCCCTCCATTCTGCTGCAAAACACTATTGCTTTAGTCGCGACACGGTGTTGTTGTTGTTATATTCTTTAACGCCTAGGGAGCGGCGAAGTCGCCCCGACCTCCCGAGGGGTATGGGACGTGCTCTGTATAGTATACTATATATGTACACGCAAGAGCATCTGCTGCCTTGTGGTTTACTCCGTTGGACATCATCACGCTCTATTCCGATACTCTGTCCTGTCCGCTCGTTGGCGAGCGCCGTGCCTCACGGCAATCATGTTGAGAAACGCCGCATCCTGGGCTTTTAAATGTACCGAGAGGCTTCTGCGGCACGGCAGACTACAGCACCATACAGTCCGATCCAAGATACGGAGGAACAAGGCAAGCCGTTGCGACTGACAGCGTCCCTTGGGCCACTCAGCGCAGGACCAAGGAGCAGGACTACGGAAAGCTACGGGCGAGGAGCAGAGCCAATTCACGCTCCCGCGCGCCAGTCGCGTCACATTGTTGGTCGTGGCGCACTTGCCGGTTCAAAGTGGCACTGGGAGACCGAAACAACTGTTCTGGTTCGGCCGACCGTAGACCGAAATTGAACCGTTTTCGACGTATTCGCAATGGAACCAGAAATACAGTGGCATACTGCACTCTCCTTTTGCTGCCGCATCAGCTCGAAGACTCTCATGGGCTGTTTCCGGTCCTAACATTTGTTGGTCCCTACTGCAGGGTGGCTAGTAGCGCGACTAGTGGGCCAGGTCCCCTCTAGAACGTACCGTCATTAGCGAGGCTAGTTTGCGACCCCGCGCTAACTAGGACCAACTTCTAAAGGCATTCAATGTGCTAAGTTGCATTTCCCTCGTACATACACAGCGGTACACCATAGAGCTGCAAGACAGAAACTAGAACGAAGGAGATGCTGCTTCTCTTCCGGACAGTCCTGCGGCCTTCCCGTTAGCCTCTCAATTGCTGCAGTCTTTTTCTACACGTATATACCACCAATGGTGAGCAACTGTAGTGGCTTAGCACCCAAAACAGCTCTACATGATCGTATTCAAGAGCTAGCGGACGTTTTGTTGGCTATGCTACCTTAGTGTACTAATCCGCAAGAGAAGCTTAGGTTCTATACAGTATCCTACCACAGCGATCCGCCGACGTCTCTGTTCTCGTGGGCCTGATAGCATCCCGCCGCTACGTTGCACCCTCGATTGTCTCTGCGTACCGGACCCGAACGTCGAGCACGACGCGTTACATTTCCACATCGCTGCAGCTCCTCCACTGCTGCGAAGACCAAACATGCGACGCACGTCGACTCTAACCGCGACGAAAGAAGCATTCGCGAGCCATCCTCCACCGCGGCGCAGCAAGCAGCAACGAGTCGCTGGCAGGTCCAAGCCGACGGACCGATCTAAAACCAACTCAAGCACATTTTTTTGCTCAAACCTGGTATAGAGTGTATCTCCACTCTGGACCTGTTAGAGTATATCAGATGCACTATGACCCTCCAGTCTTTCCAATGGATGGGAGAATCCTGGTCACCCCCTGCAAACCAAAGACATGGTTAACTACTATAATATTGGCTCTTCTGCGAGACCAGGCTCTCCCAGTTCTCGAAGCGCGAATACGACAGAGTGGCGGGGTCGAAGCTCTGGAGCCGAGCGTAGAAAGACCACGATTCGAACTTCTGAGGAAGGCGTGTGAAGATGCTGATATCCTCGTCGTTCTTCATCAAATATTCTGTCTTTGTCCATGTAGATGATGGCTGTGAGCTGCGGGGTGGTTCGATGGAGTTCACGGTGTCTCTTCGCTGCCTCCTCTTTCCCTACGCTGAGTATAACCGGGCGCAGGGGTGGGCTATACCATGGTGAGAACCAAGATTGGTCTGTCATCTCTATATTCTGTGATTTTGAAAGACTCCTCAGTAAGACAATGAGGGATTGGAACTGTGTGGGGTAGGACATTAGGGCTTGAGAAAGACCCTTAGTTGCAGTTGTTCCCCAGAGCGGGTTGGTTTCGTGGTCCGTTGGTAAAGGCTTGCTTGACGGGGTGGTTGTGGGGTAGCTTGGTGAAGCGAAGTGCATACTGGTATGCGAGCTTTGTATGCCTGCATTCCGGCGGGAGTAGTGCGGCCTCCAGTCGGGGCCGTCCTGTAGGCCACCGGCGTCGTCTCACCGGGATGACGAGGGCGAGGACGGGCGGGAAGATGGCTTGCCGCCGCCGTGGACAAGGCCGGTGGAGAAACGGAAGGGCGGCCCATCGTATAGCAGCTCCGAGGAAGATGAGACCCGCCACTCGGCGCCTACCCGGCTATACTGCTCGCAGGCGTGCCTGTTAGGCCTCAAGAGGGGCTGGGACCTCGACGACGGTTGTCCGAATGTGCAGACGCATCGTGTCGCGGGCGGAGATGGCTTTGCGGCACCCTGCCACGGCCGACGAGTTCACGCGCCGGGTCAGTGAGCAGCTACGCGACAATCCATACAGAGGTTGCTTAGGATTAGGTAGATGGGGTAAGAGGGGTGCGACAGGCGTGCTGTTCAAACTGGAACTTCAACCATACGGCTACACCTTTGTTGACAAGGGCACACTGTCGGGTAGCCTCGAGCGGCTGCAGCACGAGTGCCAGGTCTACGCGCGGCTGGCGACGCTCGAGGGCTGGGTGGTGCCTGTGCATCTGGGCCTGGTGCACCTGGATCGGGGCTATGTGCTACCGGGCGGGAGGAGGGTGGTGCACATGATGTTCATGCCATGGGGCGGCGAGAGAGCGGCGGACGCGGGCATGGAGGCGGCGGAGCTGGAGGCACAGAGGCGTCGCTCGTCGGGGGCTGTGTGGGCGGCGGGGGTGGACCACGGCGACCTGCGCGATGCCAACCTGCTGTGGAACGTGGAGCGCGGGCGTGTTATGGTGATTGACTTTGACCAAGCCGTCGTCCGGCCAGCGCCCAAACACCGGCAGGTGTCTGCGGTCAGGACAAAGAGGAAGCATGGTGCGGATCGGCTCGAGGGTTGTTCTCGGAAGCGTGGCCTGCTCTACAATCGTCGCAGCCGGCGTAGATGGCGCAGAAGGAAGCTTCGGGGCGTATGTCGAGCTGCGAACAAAGAAATAAACTCAATACATTTTGGTACCTTTATCACGTGCGATGTGAAATATGAAACACAAGTTGGCGCCAGTGCCTTAGAGGCCGCGTGCTTTCTACCGCCGTCCCCTTTGCCGCATAGCCTGTTGCGCCAGGGCGATCATCGGTCGGTGTTTTATCAGCCGTCTCCTGGGGGCGACCTGCTTCTGTCATGGCTTTTTCAACCCGATGACGCGGATGACACGCTGCACGCCTTTGGTTTTTGGAATAGAGAGGAGAGAGCTACTGGAGATACTTGCTGCATAAATCTTTACGTGGTTGGTCTGCCCGGGATCTACTTCGCAATACTTCCCTAGCCGAGCCACACTCAGCAGGTCCCGGCTCCTCTAGGCACATCGACAGTCAGCTCCTTTCGCACTTTTGGCAAGTGGAAGATTAAAGCTAGAGGTGCGCGCGGTCAATCGAGAAGAAAGTGCGGACTGAAATCCGGACGCTGAACCTGAATTTTACAGTACAATGACACAAATACAGGGCTGCAGCGGGTTATCATTACCTTCCTTTGTTCCTGTTGTTCGACTCGAGCGTGTCTTGAGGAAGAGAGGTTCTTGCGCAGTTCAGGAGGATTCGGGAGTTGGTTCTGAAATAATGCGGGCTAATAACGGTGGGTTCTAGACCTGGCCCGCTTGCTGAGCTAGTGCGCTAGTGCGCCATTGCTAGGCCAACAGGTCTGCAGCAACTATGAAGCCAGGACCAGAAACAGCGCGCGAGGAACTTCGAGCTCTCGACGAATGCAGCGAAAGGAGAATACGCTGCTGGGTGATTCAGGCTCCGAGGCGACCGACGTCTATCGGAATGGTACAAGCGGAGCGGGGGAAACATCAGGCTCTGTCCTGCGCACGAGAACAGGTATGGGAAGCATCACAAGCTATCCGTCGGGCGTTCATGCCTGTCTCTCAATACCACTTGAGCAGCGGTTCCGGTTATGCACCACAGTAAAGGCAAACAGAACTCAGGACCAGAAACAGCCAGTGAGACTCTTCGATCTGATGCAGCAAAAAGAGAGTATGATTTGCCACTGGAAAATTCTGGTTCTATTGCGAATACGTCGATTATACATTGGGAGACTACGGTTACGAGGCCTCTTTTGTCATGGTTCTGATCATCGCAACTCCTAGTCTCCCGTACATCTTTGGCGCGGCTTAGTCAGTCGCATGCCAGTCCTTAGTTGGTTTGCCAACTTAGAATGATTCCGTTGAAAGTTATATATCATCATACCGTTTCAAGTTCTATCCTAGTCGTGGTCTGCTTCCACCAAAGTCCACATTGCCGCAACAAGCATTAAAAACGAGTATTACCGAATTTGACTCAATTGCACACAGAGTAACAAGCCATTTTACCACGAAGGAATCGAGACGAGGGTATCATTCGGTTAGATCCCTGCACGCCTCAACAGGGCTCGTAACAACTGGAGCGAACCGTCGTATCATCAATACACCATTCCTTAGACCGGCCACCGACGAGAGGCAGCAAGTCATGGGACCCAACGCTCCCTTATAGGCTTGCCATATCGATTCATCCATTGCAAGTATTCTTGTAAAGTTCTCGATTCGGGGTCGAACATCGGCCATCGGGCCTGGTACCGTCTCGTTTTTCGGCAGTGTACTATGTGTTCTGGCGTCCGCAGCATTCGGCAGATGCACCGCTCGTTCTGCGGGTACCGGAACTTCCGGTGGTATCAGTCGAAGTCTCCGTGTCCTGAGCGGAGTGCCAGGAAGTGCCGTATCGGACTGCGGTCATGTTGGCGATGGTCAAGCGGATGCTACACTGTGTTGTCGGCGCGTTTAATGAGAATTGTCATTTTCGTGACTGCTCCATTATGTCGGATAAAAGCTAGCCATGGCATTTGTTGTTGTTTCAAGCTCTGCCTGTAATAGTCCGGCCCCACGTAGCACAGCCGCCTTCTCCTGTGGCTGACGAAAGCAGCCACTCCTTTAGCCCGCTTCTTCCACCTCCAAGCTTCAGCGCTTTTTTGCACTTGGGCCGAGCGACAATAACTTCCATGCGATGGTCAATTTTGAATACAGGTAGCAAACCTTGATTTTCAAAATTCTACCAAAAATATTTAACGGTTCTTCCCCATAATATGTAGAACGTCTCCGTTTTTCAACCGCATGGCGGCACTGCATTACAAGACCTTGTCGTACCGTAGGTGGCCTGTGTGGTGGGTGGTAGGTGGGGAGAGGACAGGGGCTGTACCAACTTGTGGAGTAGAAACCTATAGATGTTTCAAGAGGAAGCTGGAACCTAGCATCAGAGACATATATAAGATTCAGTGGTTCCAATGCGCCAGAATCGACCTACCTGATATTCAGCACCTTGTGGTTATGACGAAGACCACTACTGACTTCACAATGACAGTTCCGGAATCTGTTAAAGGCATAACCATAGGCACTGAAGACATAGTCACAGGCAGTCTATGTCAAGAGAAAACAGCACTGGATGGCGCCGCTGCCACAGCAACAAACACCGAGGTTCATAAGGCGGAGTACGCAGAAAAAGTCGACTGGGAGTGCTGCGATCAATGTGAGCCTCCAGAGCTAATAACCTTTGATTGCGACGGCGACCTGATCCTAGAGGTGGGCGAAATCATATGTGAGCACAAGGGCGATGCAGCCGGCGGGACGTCGGTTTACACCCGCGTCGCGCGGACTTTCCAAGTGTGTTCAAGAACATTGTGCCGAGCATCCCCTGTGTTCAAACGGATGTTTAGTGGTGGGTTCGCTGAGTCCCAAACGCGGGAGAACGGCAGACAATGGGCAGTCGAGCTACCCGACGATGACCATGAGGCGTTCGCCGTGTTTTGCCACATCATTCATGGTAATTTTGAGAAGGTTCCATCGAGCGCCGAGGACATTGACCTTGACCTCCTCTACCAAATCACCGTCTTGAGCGACAAATACGACCTAGTCCGTTGGCTGAGGCCATGGGCCAGCCAGTGGAGAATATTTCTCATTGATGGATACTGCAAGTGGTCAAAATCAGATGAAAAGATCGAAAAGGGCCTCTGGATAGCTTGGGAATTGGGCGATTACGACCTCGTGTGCAAATTCGCTACCGACATAGCATACTACAGTCGTTCTAACACAAATGGCGATCTCGTAAAGGAGGAGACTAAGGAAGGCGAGGATTGTCGTCTCAGATTCCAAGAAGTAATGCCGCCAGCTGATCTGAAAGGTAAGGAGAGCCCCTTAGTTGTTCGAAGAAAGGCTCCTAACTTGTTCTTCAGAAGTAGTGGCGTCAATACGACTTCACTGGATCAAAACCTTTCTGGATCATCTTCATGATGCTGTGCAAGCGCTCATAGAGAAAAGACCGGGCGTCCTGAGCTGTATCAGCCCCAAGGTCGGCCAGGTTAATCGGTGCGAGGCTAATATGCTAGGCACCATCATACGAGGATTGCACGAATCGTGCCTGTGGCCCATCCCCAAGGAAGAGAATCGTATAATGCTGGCGCCTGCTATAGGCATGAGGCAATTGCTCGTTACTCTGGAATCTCATGTGGAGCCTTTTCGAGGTCATGATTGTGGTGCAAGCTTCAGTAACGGTATCCTGTGTGGGATTGCGAGAAGTGTAAAGCCTCAATTCAACAACACACATATGCAACACTGTGTGACTCAGTCATCGAGAAGTGGGCTAAAATAAACGACATTAAACCACGTTTTTGGGAAGAGGCTTGTGTGTATGTTTGATGTATGTTGTAGGATGTCCATTGCTGCATAAGGTAAAGCTCGAGTTGATGGATGTCTACGGCTGGGTGAACTGTGTATCGCGTGTATCGTGGTCTAGAGAGGCGACATCGAAACTTTGACGATGTTGCTTTCATGCATTGAATCTACCTACCGTGAATGTGGCGGAGGAGAGGCTCAATAGGCTTTTCGAACCTGGCGCGTTTGGGAGAGAGCTTATTAGTAATCACGCAAAGAAGCCAAGCGAAGTTTTCTGCTGCCGTTCGAGCAGAGACAGTGCATGAACTGCGTTTGGGGTGCACCGGCTAGCAGTGACAGATGTCTTACGTACATGGCGTTAGGTGAATAGTGAAAGGAAATGAAGCCTTATAGAGTTGTACTCGGCCGCACATACACATACACATACATTTCAAAATGTCAAAAAAACACAGCCGGAGGCATGCTGGAACGATCTGGCTAGACTGACGAACAACTGACCTATTGTCAATCCACGTTTTTTTTTGATTTTTTTTGAATCAAGTTTATTGTCCGTATGCAGCTACCTAGCTATGACAAACACTATGACAAGCCTAGCCCTGAAGAGGGCTTACTCCTTTAAACCCAGAAGAGTAAAATCCGGAAATTCCATCGCTCAACTTGCTGCCCATGCACAGCCTGTTCGTTGTAGTTAGCAAAAGGGAAGCTTTGTTTCCCGTAGGAACGAGATCAGAGCCCAAAAACCCAATCCATCTCCTTTTCTTCTTTTGCATCGATGGTACCTTCCTAATTCAGTAATTTCTACCACTATCATGGGCGCTTTCCAGCCTCACCAGCGACGGTGATGCCGCCAGTTTGTAACAGAGCTGCTCGGTCGTCACCATGGCCGACAACTCCAAGAAGGAGTACGCGGTCACGAACACCAGACCATTTAATAGACGAAGGCCCAACCATCGTCGTCCGTGCGGACTGCAGCAACGTGCCCACACCTAGCCCCACCGAACCGCCCAGAAAGAACACGATCGAAGACAGACCCGCCCAACAGAAGGCCAAAGCATGCCATCTGCTCCAAGAAGCCCTCCGGCTCGTAGAGGAGGCCAAGGAGTCCTACTCTGGCTTTGATTACACCGCGGCGACCCAGAACTTGGAAGCACTAGCCACAGACAAGACGCCGACCCACAAAGCCCCAACATAACACCCGACTGCTGCAACGCGCTCCAGGAACTTGCCAACCTCCGAAAAGAGGTACACGAGCTAAAGGAGCTGCTGATCTTGACTGCCAAATCAACAGGCCCAACCCAAAAGGGAAATACCTACAGCGAAGCCCTCAATAAGGGACAAGCTACAACGGCTAAGGACCAAGCCACAATCAAACCCCAGCACGCCTCTGCACCTGGACAACAGAAAGAAAACGACCGAAAGGAGCACACTCTTGTTCTTCTCAAAGACAAAGACCAAGCACTTCCTCGCTTCGACCCCGTGCTGATTCGGGACCGGATCAACGCCAGACTCCAGTGCAATGCAATCAAGGGCGTACACGCCTCCCCGAAAGGGAACGTCGTCCTGACCTCGCTCTCTCTCACGGCCTCGCAACTGCTGCAAGAGCAACAGAGATGGCAAGAGGTCTTCCAGGGCTGGCCGATCACGGCAGCCGAAAAGCCAGATACCTGGCCTAAGCTGGTGGCCCACTTCGTCCCGACATCGCTAAGTCCGACCTCCTTCGCCGAGGAGGTGAAGCGGTTCAACGACATCGAAATTCAGGGGAATGTCCGATGGTTGTCCAAACCGGAAGGCAAAGCTCACTCGTCCATGGTCTTCGCCGTCCAGGAGGGAGACAGAACCGAATGCCTGAAGAACGGAATCTGTATCCAAGGCCAGCACCTCCAGGTCGTCCGCTTCAAGTCATTCACACCAAAGACACAGTGCCGCAGATGCCTAAAGCCGGGCCACGACCCTGTGCTTTGTAGGGGACGGTACGTGTGCGGCTACTGCGCTGGGAAACATTCGACCAAGGAGCACAGCTGCAAGGACTGCAATAGCAAGGTCCCTTGCACACACGCGCCTGCAAAATGCGCCAATTGCAGCCAGACTGGACACACGGCCTTTGACAAAGAGAAGTGCGAAGTGTACAAAGCGCTATGCTAGAGGCGATCTCGCTGGTACAGCACAACCTGAATCGGGGGCTTCATAGCTTGCAATCCCTATTCCAGATTGCCCTCGAGCACAATCACACATCCTCTGCCTCCAGGAACCCTATCTCTTCCAAGACAAGGGTCCTCAGGGAAGCGGCTTGTACAGCTGTATCTCCCACCCGTCGTTCCGACCGCTCGTACCACAAGAGACCACCGACCTCTCCAGCATACAGAATCGCCCCAGGGTCATGACTTAAATCCGAAAGTCCTTTCCCTTTGAAGTGAACCCCAGGTTCGACCTCGTTTCCGATCCCTACATGCAGGTCCTGGAGGTCATCACGCCCATAGAGAACTTCTACGTCGTGAACATTTACAACCAGACAGATGAGAAGGGATCCTTTACCGTGCAGAGATTTCTCGACCTCAACCCGCCAATCACGCCTGCACTAATCGTAGGCGATCTCAACCTCCACCACCCGTGGTGGAATCCGTTGGCTAAAAGCTCACCCCTCGCCGAGCGTCTTACATGTCATCTCCAGTCGGTCCAGGCCACACTACTCATCGATCATGCTACCATAGAGTCGCATGGTGGGACATTCCACAGGCCGAACTCGAAGAGAACGTCGTCGGTGATAGACCTGACCTTCTCCATCGGCTTCCGGTGCCTCCATTGGCAGGACTGGTCGTACCTCCCAGGGACAGGATCCGACCACGAGGCCGTCAGCCTCCGAGCGTTCCTCCCAGCATACCAGGGAGCAAGACCGCTTCCACCCCAGTTCTGCACCAAAAGGCCGACTGGGAAAGGTTCCGGAGACAACTCAGGGAGGTTGCTGTCTCTCTTGAGTCCACCATAGACGCTGCAGCCGATCGAGGCGACTTCGAGAGCGTCGCTTTATTGCTTCAACAGTCCATCGAAGAAGCCACAAACGAATCGATTCCAGTGAAGCGACCATGCGACAGGTCCAAAGCCTGGTGGTGCCCAGACCTAACCGTCCAGCGGATGCGTTATCATCGAGCCTTCCGACGATACAAAAGGGATCCGAGCCGGGATACGGAGACAGCTTGCAAGGAGGCTAGGAACAGCTACTTCCAGGCTATCGACCGGGCCAAAACAGACCACTGGTTTACGTTTCTGGCGGAGGCCAGTGGGAAGGAAATATTCACTGCGTACAGTTACACCAAACCAAGAACAGACCCATTCATACCCGCCCTACGTTACGAGGTGAGCGGGAAAGAAGAGATAGTCAACTCGTTCTCGGGAAAATGCGAGGCCCTAGTCTCCACCCTGTTCAAGGGAACACAGCAGTCGGGTCACCCTCCATCGTCACCAACACTACCTCCACTTCCTCCTCCATCACCCATCGGCCCCAGAAGTCGGGCTCGATCTAACAGCAAAGGCGATTGGCAATGGCCTACCCTAGCAGCGATCGAGATTGGAAAGGCTATTCCGCAGAAGGACACAGCCCCAGGGGAGGATCGCATCAACTGGCGGATCATCCGCGAAGCGCACGCGGCCATCCCGGACGTGTTTTATAAAGCCTACAAAGCCTTGTTCCACAGCGGCTACCATCCTGCAGCGTGGAAGACCGCGATCGGGGTCGTCTTACCGAAGCGCAACAAGCCCGACTATTCCAGACCAAAGGCCTACCGGCCCATCTCGCTCCTTCCTTGTCTAAGCAAACTCCTCGAAAAGCTTTTTGCCAATCGGCTAGCATACTTGGCAAACGTCGAGCCGGACCTTCTAGAGAGCTCGCAGATCGGTGGCAGGAAACAGCGTTCGGCCATAGATGCTGCCCTACTCTTACAACACTATATTGAGCGGCACCGCCAGGAAAAGAAGATCACCACCGTGATCTTCCTCGACATACTGGGAGCATTCGACTTGGTCCAACCAGACAAGCTGATCCAGGCCCTCCGGAAGCTCCATCTGCCCGACGAGCTGATCCGCTGGGCCACTCACTTTCTCTGCGGGCGCGAAATCAAACTGCTATTCAACGGCCAGCTTTCCGAATCCTACGCAGTTTCGGGGCTGCCACAGGGTTCCCCTGTTTCCCCGATCCTCTTCTTGTTGTATGTGCGCTTGGTCACCGCACAGAATGGCACGCTGCAGCTGTCGTACATGGACGACTTCGCCCTCGCAGCAAGCTCGACGTCGGCAAGGAAGAACTGTCGGGTGCTTCATGACGCCCTGAGAGAACTGTTCGACAAGGCCGACAAGGCGGGCGCGACCTTCGAAGTGGAAAAAACAGAACTGATTCACTTCCACCGCGGCAGACAACCCTTGCTGGACACCATAACGATCCAAGGCGCCGAGGTGATACCCAAGCCCGCGGTTCGCTGGCTCGGCATCTGGTTCGATTCTGGGCTGACGTTTCGGACCCACGTAGAAAAACGACTGACCCTAGCCAACGGAGCTCTCCAAGGCATCCAGCGCATCGCCCGCCAGCAAAGAGGACTTGGACTGGACGCCTTACGCCAGCTGTACGTGGCCTGTGTGAGCTCGGTGGCCGACTACGGGTCCTTGCTCTGGTTCGGGCGGAGAGGCTGCCAATCCCTGTGGAAACAGTACCAAAGGGTTCAGAACCGAGCACTGGCTACGATCACGGGAGCGTTCCCCAAATCACCGACCAAGGCGCTGGAGATCGAGGCGGCTCTACTTCCGCCGGAATGCAGGCATACGAAGCTCGCATACCAATATGCACCTCGCTTCACCAAGCTACCCCATAACCACCCCGTCAAGCAAGCCTTTGCTAACGGATCACGAAACCAACCCGCCCTGGGAACAACTGTAATTACGGTCTTTCTCAACCCCCAAAGCCCTACCCCACACAACTTCAGTCCCTCATTGTCTTGCTGAAAAGTCTCTCGAAGTCACAAAACATAGAGAGGATGGACCCATCTTGGTTCCCGCCATGGTACAGCCCTCCCCTGCGCCCGGTTATACTCAGCGTAGGGAAAGAGGAGGCAGCGAAGAGACATCGTGAACTTCTCCGAACCATCCCGCAGCACACAGCCATCATCTACACGGATGGCTCTTTCGACGCCCGAGGGAATACAACGAGGTCCGCAGCGGGCCTCTGTTCCTTTGCTCCGCATACGAGAGCAACCAAATGCTACTCTTGGAATCTAGGCTCCGGCCTTCGGATTGCGGATGCAGAGCTCACATGCATACACAATGCCTTGCGAACTGCCCGATCATGGAACGCTCCCTGCTACATCTTTACCGACAGCCAGGTCGCGCTCCGGCAGACGCAAGGAACTAGCTATCTGGCCAGGCAAGTGAACAGCATTGCAGAATCTCTCCAACATCCTGTTCAGCTCCATTGGTGTCCGGCGCAATGTGGGATCTGGGGCAACGAGGTAGCCGACAAGCTAGCCAAGAAGGGGCTTCAGAAGCCCCTCCCACGACACGACCGGCAAGACCAGCTCGTATCCCTCAGCTGGCTGAAGAGCCAGTTCCACCAAAAGGTGAAAGAAAGATGGAAGCAGCTGTGGGACCTCGAAGAACAGAATGAAGACCATGGCCGGCGCGTTCACGGCCTGGGGAAACAGTACCGACTGCTGACTAGAAAGCCGCCGAAGTTTGCGATGAAGCCCTTCGACTACTCTGGATTCCCTCGGAGTGTCTCGTCCGCGTATATCCAATTACGTACAGGCATAGGACACATAGCAACTTACCTACGTCTCATAGGGAAAACCGACTCGGACGTCTGTAGGTATTGCGGCAGAACGAGGCAGACGACAACGCATCTCCTCCTCTACTGTCGGCACTTCAGCAGGCAGCGACAGCATTTACAGAGGCAGCTCATGGGACTCCCTCTCACGACTAGCGTTCTTTTCACTACCATGCGTGGAAAGGGGGCTCTGCTCTCGTTTCTACGGGAAACAAAGCTTCCCTTTCGTTAACTTCACTAGAAAGGCTAAACATGGACAGCAAGTTGAGCGATGGAATTTCTGGATCTGGACTCTCCTGGCTTGAAAGGAGTAAGCCCTCATCAGGGCTAGGTTTGTCATAATGTCTGTCATAGCTAGATAGCTGCATACGGACAATAAACTTAATTCAAAAAAAGGTCAAGATCAACTTCTCTTCAAGAACGCCCCGTGGTAGGACATCAACGCCCGTAGGAAGTTTTATGGAATAACAATTTTATTGTCAGGGGTGGAGTAGGCATCTACTGGCGTGTCCGCGTCTGAATTGAATGATACTGGCATTTCAGTCGCCAGCAGAGATGGATCGATAATCAGGCCAGGCTGTCCGTTCTGAATAGGAGCCATAATACACGTCCCCATATTGGGCTTGACGGTGTAAATTTGGTTTGGTGCCGCGGCCCAATTGACACTCTACCCAAGGGGGCAGAGGTCGGCACTCTCCGGAAAACGCACGCCAGAACGGGGTCTTCGATATTGTGAGAAATATATTTAATAAAAGAGACGATAGTGGTGTGTATTGATGATCAATCGAGCCGCACCTAACCCGACGGAAGTCAAAAGTCTGTGTGTAGGAGGGGTGAAGGAGTGTATTGTCTAAAATGCCTTGGCCTTTCACTCCTGAAGCCTGGTTGCAGGCTAGGTTTTTATAGACCTAGTCAGAAGTGGACAGAGTATCTATAGAAGAATCTAGATACATCTGGAGTCTGGTAGACTTGCAGAGAAGTGAGGAGAGGTATCTCCCAACACTGTGTAAGTCTATCGACATGCACCGCCCATCCCATGCTCAAACCAAAGACCTCTGCCCTGCTCTACACCATGCTTCCCTCCACATCCGATACTGACCACTTGTGATTTGTGTTATTTGCTCTACAAGGTCGCATGATACTGTGGCCATCTTGAAGGCTGGGAACTTGGACAACATGATTTGCTGGATCCGGCAGTGGACAAATGGCTCAGCATCTTTTGAATCCGAATTTTCACATGCGCTTTCATTATTGAAGCCATTTGCCGTGACAAACCGTAACCGATGCATCATTTTAACTAAAAATAGGATGGTTGAGAGAATGTTAAAGTTAACGGTTAAAATTTAGGTGCTTGGGGCCAAAGGGATCTAGAATGGGATCTAGAACGAGTTTGATCCAAGGGGTCCACCAGCTTTAACTCTAATACAACTTCAATCCACTCCCCCCCCCACCCCCTCACTAAGCCCTGTGACGGAAGCAAGACGATGATGGGCTTGAATGGTGAATAACTGAGCCACGGGTGGTGACGCTCGAAGCTCCTCAAAAATGAGCAAATTCATTATTGTACCAAAACTGTCGAGGCTGCTGGGACGAACAACTACTTTGAACACGATAGTTCCGAGCCAGATCTAGACCGCTGCGATCACCAGGTAACGTGGTCACCACCCACCTCGGGCGCACTTTGCACAAGCTCATACGACACAGCTAGCGAAGGCTTTTCCGCACTCAGGCACGTATAGCCCACCACTACGGTATTGGTTGTGACACCATACTAACCATACCATAATACGGACTCTCGCACGCCAGATGCCTCAGGGAGGCGGGGTAAACGTCCAGGTACTTTTCACAACCCTCATCCCGCGGGAGGTTCACATTAGTGGTATCTCACTCCCATGGCACCTCAGAAAGTCGCTATGACTTTACAAGGTCTTGAGGGTCGCGGCCGGCAAGAACCCACCATGAGTGCATGGGGGATACTGACTCATGCAAAGACGAGCCTTGGACCTAGGCCCATCGCAAGGTCATAGCAGGAGGGAACTATCCCAGTAGATGGGGGTTTATGCGCAAATGGGGGCAACGGTATCCGTTCTCGTCAAAATCTCCATTTCGTTTAGGCAGCATTTGAGGGTATCGAAGTGGTTTCGACTACTGTAGTGGGCTAGGTCCCTGCCATTTAGCTTAGAATTGGTTCGCGATCTGCTCCATTAGGACCAACTCCCTAGCCTACGTCAAACGATACGGAAGAGGAGCCTGGCTAGAGGTCATTCTCGTCGTCTCACGTCTTCGGCGCTTGATAGCGGGTTTGGCGTCATGGTGACAAAATGGCACGGCAGGCGCTGATCCTGTGGCCATATACGATATACGACATTCCTAACGATGACGGCGGCACTGTCATTCTCAACCGTCCCACGAGGCAGGTGGGTTCGAGACAGCTGCCTCCACCACAAACGCCGCAAGGTGAGTACGGCTTCTCGGCTGGTGACCGCGTGACGCTAATCATAAAGCAGGCGCCCGAGCTCCCAACCAGACAGTGGCGCGGCAGCCTGCCCGCACCGGGCCCAGCCCCCACGACGAACACTGCACCAATGGCATTCTGATGCTGAATGGAGTTGCGCAGGTGGTCGAGACCTAATCAGCGGCCGTTACGGTTATGCCTGCATCCAGGGATGGTCGACCATCGCTGCTGCGGGGTATGGCACTGCACAATAAGAAGGGAAAACCGGCGAAGCGGTTTCCAGCGTCGCCGCCCCGTGCGCAATTGTTCATCACCAAGGTTTTGTTGTCATGCTTCCATCACATTCTTGATAAGGCTGGGGTATGGGAGTTGCATCAGAGTTCCCTGGACTATTCGGGCCGACTTCTGCTCTGACCACGCCTTTGGGGTGTGGAGCGACTGGTCTTGCTGGGAGGGCTATCTTACGGGCCGCGACCAGTTCACTAGCGAGCGACGAGCGAGAGAAATGGAGCTACAGAAGCCCCATCAGTACGCATGGCCGCTAGTTCAACCAATGCAGGACCTTGAGGGTTGAAGTCACGGCTTCAAATGGGTTGTAGTCTGGGAGACTGTGTCACGCGAGAGGTTTGGCCTGTATTAATACCTTTTCCCCGCTGAGCTTTATTCTGGAGGGCTTATGTGATCGGACTCACAAATAATGCTTAATATTTAATAAAGACGCTTAAGGGGCTTTTATTATAAGTATATATAGCGGTATTTTAATATTTATAAGGTGAGAGACTTTATAACAATATAATACTTTAAACTCTCTTTTAATTAATACCATGTCGTCTTAAGCGAAATCCTCGATTGTTAAATTCCGAAACTGGAATATTCCAGAACTGCTGTTAATATTCCTAACTAGGTGACGCGTAGTGTATCCAGGTCCATTTTCCAGGATCTGGAGTCTCCAATTCGTCGATGAGTCCGGCTTAATTCCTGGTGCGGGCTTGCATTCACCCCTAAATACCACCCAAATTTACCAAACCTCGCGATTTCGGCTTATCCACCCCTTTCAAAGGAAGCACCTCGTAGTTGAGGAAAGTCGTCTTGGGGAACACCGAAGAAGCTCTGTTCCAGGCGATGAAGTTTATTGCTTGCGTGGTCGGCATGCGACTGAGGATAGTTTAGATGGGTATGAGCCGTGTTTTTCTTAAGGTGATAAACAAATCCCCACGCCGGAACTGTGTAACCGACCCTAGTCTGACCCATTATTCCTTATCCTGTAGGTATCCTTATATTTGAAGGTACGCCTGGACTGGATATGCCTTAGTAGCCTCTGCCATAATTGCTAATGTCTTCCATTTTATCCGAGAGAAGAACTCGGTAGTAAAATCGCCATAGATTAAGGCCTTGCTTGTACCGAGGATTCTGTAGAAGGTCCTAGGGTAGTGAACGAAGGGCATAAGTTTAGTGTTGATGTCCCAGACACAGGATTGCACTTGGAATCGCAGCCCCCCTGCAAGTTGGGCATAAAGATACGAGCGACTTGGTGCAAGCGCACCCATTAGGTTCTTGAAAACGGGATAGGAAATGGATAGAATTACTATAAGGGATAGACGTGGTTGGTGTGCTAAACACCTTCCAGTGTGACCACGCTGAACTGCCACAGTTACCGTCATGAAAAGACGATTTAGATGACAGGGAGCGTACGGAGTGCTAGGTGTTTGTTTATGTTGTAAACGAGACAGAGTGGAGCAGTATCTAGCGGAGAAGCCAGACTTTTATATACCTGAGCTCGTGTCTCGCTTACGGTAGGTGTCATTGGCACTCTTGGCATTGAGGCCTACTCTCTCGCCACTGTGTGCAATTACCCCTATTCGAGCTACATAGGACATTCAACTTCAGCCTGACGACGACGTCACCTACGGTTATGCCACAAGCGATCCCCATCTACCCTTCCGCAGCTAAGTAGGCCCTGGCGATACAGGGCCGCCAGGGCCGCATTTACCCACGCAGATCAGGCAGCCTGGTAGGCGTTTGCCTGCAGGATTTTAGTCGCATCATTATCCAATACGTACGTAAGTATTCGCGAAAATATTATATTCATCTATTCTATTCGCGTCTCTGCATTGGCTCTGCTCACGGGGTCGGGACTGCCCGATCCGCGCCAACAGGTTCGTAGCCAGCACCACGTGCAGGCACAGAGGCTGGCTTCGCTGACCGCACTGGCACTAGCAGGTGTAGGGGAAAACCTCGGTACATGAGATGCTCGAGTGTAGGAGGAAAGCCCGGCAGGAGTCACTTCAAACTTCTGGTTGGTCATGATGTTGCTAGGGTAGACTTGACGAGTTGTCAGTTCGCCTTCCAGATTGTGTAGCGCAATCTCGGTTCCCGCGAGGCAACCATGCGATACATGGAATTAGCGCTTGGGCTCCCTTGCGACAGGGAGGAAAACGGAACAGCCATGCTTCTGGGTGTACTGTTCAGTATTTGAGACATACACCTCTTCGACGTGGGCGTTTCATCCAGCTTCCAGTCGTCGTTGGTAACCTTTCCTCAAACTTTCGACGGATGCAGCGTTAGACAGCCCACGAAGATACCATATACCCATTGAAAAGTAAGGCCTGCCTGGATCTCACCCTAACCGTCCAATTTGTAATTGGACTGATGCCTCGATCGCCTTAAAGTTTCAGTGTCAAAACGGTTATACAACACAATGACACTATATTACGACAGTTCTTAGGTGATATTGACATATAAGTCTGGGTGATATTAATAGACCTAGACTGATTCCGAGTCAGAATGATGGGGAGGATATTTTCACTCTGGGTCACCCAAAAATAACCTCAAAGGGGGGCTATGTGACTAAGAGACCGTCTGTTAGAGGCCTGGAGGTATGGGCACACCGATGGGAATATCCTTGGAGTATTTAATTTGAGAAATCCCGTTATGTCTACAAGAGGCATTTTGATCTAAAACAGCTAGGACACCCATTCTTGTCAGCCGCAATTCATTCTTAGCTCCAAAGCATATACGTAGTAAGTTTCATCGAGCCTGGCCAGATCTTCTTTGTGGATTTGTCAGCCCTGTCTAGTGAATGGTACGCGGTAGATGTGGACTATCCAACCCAAAACCAAATCTCTGGGTCTTTCATGGAAAAAGGGGGGACGACCTTGCAACGTTCTCGGTAACTCTAATCGGATCGGAGACCCTCTTCCTTAGACTTTTGGCCCACTCCCCACTTACCCTACGTGCATTCAAGGCCGGCGGAGAGGGCTAGGCCGAAACCATCGCAGGGAGTGGTGGATTGCAGTAGACAGGCCAAGTTCCGTCATAATCCCTAACCCACCATGTAATTTACAACATAATGACCCCAAGCTCAGGTGTAAGGGCTACAGAGCCTCAGACACTAAAAATATAAAAAGCTTGGCGAAAAAATCCTTATTTTGGCAGAAGCCGACCAGCAGTATCAAATAAGTCGCCGGGCCCAGGGTCTCGGCCATATCGACGTCATTCGTCCTCCGCAGTCGTCCACAACAGCCCCGCCCGTCGAACTCTATCGATGGGGCCGTTTCTCGGTTTCTGGGGACCGGAATCTACGCAGGGGCGGAATAGTCACAGCCTCCAATCGTTGAGTTCGCGCCTGCTACGGCCTTTGTCTTCTCTTTTCTGGACAGTACCATCTATGGTTGATCAATACACATGGCCACCACTCGGTTCTAGACCCTGTTCAATACCATGCCTACCACGAAGGTTGAAGCTATGCTGTTCGGCCACGGCTCTGGTTTCCCCAAAAGCACGATACTATATGGTCTAGATACTTTGGATGCGCGTCGATATGCCACGGTTGCGGCAGCCAGTCAACCATGGCATTCAACATGGCCAGATATGATCGCCTCTTACGTGGATAAATGATGGAGACAAGGACTACTATATCACACATGTACCAGAGGGGAACGTTGACAAGAAGGGCAATAGCCATGGCAGATCCGGCCCCTCGGGCTGCAGCCAACACACATATAAGCCAGGGAAGAACGCATGTCTTTTGGTGTCTCTCCTTACTCCTCATAGCATGGTTCAAAACAAAACTTTTAACCAGACGGAATCTCTGCAACACAGCTTTAAACTCCACATCCTTCATCAAATATAATATAGACACTCCAAAACTTCCTTCGTCATAGTCATGAAGCAGATACTAGCTGCTATCCTCCTCCTGGGTGCCAATGTCATTGCCAACCCTATGCCCGGCAAAGACGTTGAGCCCGTGGACAAGCGGGCCGCTCCTGATGTAAGTCATCGTGTTTTCCCAGGGGAGCTAGTAAAATAAAGCAAGCCTCGAGCACTGACAAATGCGCTTCTCAGGACCAGCCCCTGGGCTTTGTTGCCAAGAGGGCTGATGAGAAGACCGATGACAAAGATGGTGCTGACAGTAAGGACTGGCACAGATGCCACCGCTATTGCTAGTACGTTTCATTGCCAATTTTGAGTTAAATCCACCTCATCACGCCCATTCCCGCTTATCCACTGCTATACACACCGCTATCATGCTATAGCTAATCGCTGTGACTGCACCTACTTGAAGTGGTTGGTACGATCACGATGGCTACCGATACAACAGTTCGTCTTCCCACCTGTTGATGATTTATAGCTGTATACTTGTTATTGACATACAATGTGTTAGTCAAGAGAGAAGAGGAATTTGATGGCGGAGGTGGGCGCCACGACGGTGGGCGCCACGACGGTGGACGCCACGGCGGTGGACGCCACGACGGTGGACGCCACGACGGTGGACGCCACGACTAGAGAGAAGAAAAACACTATGGTGGTGGCGGATATGATGGATATGGTGGGTATTGCCGTCACCACGGCGGGTATGGAAGTGGCTGGGACTGATCCACTGGCTTCAACCCTCACCACCAGTGGCAAGTATCGCCATGCGTGCCATACGCTTCCACTCATTATAACTGTGTTTAGACGTTCGGTATCCCAGACAAAAAGGGGAGAAAAGGATCAATGCTTAATGTCAGTGTCTCTGCACTTCAAAAAGAAAAAGGGGGTATGATGAGAAGAACACATAGCTGCACACACACACACACAATTTATTAACGCCCGGGCGGCAAAGCCGAAAGGGCGACTGACGCTAATCTACGGTACATTCATGAATCGCTTCCTTATCACCCGAAGCCCTTGCATGTCCCATTTCCAGTTGGTCACTCCACTTCCGTCAGCACGTTCCTGTTCGGAATCCCGTGTTAGTAGTGTTTCCTGGCAGGCCAGCTTGAAGGCCCTTCTTCAAGTGTCCAGCATCCTATCCTCGGCAGCTGAAGCGGCGCCTGCAGTCTGAGGCACGGGTTGTTAGTAGTGGTCGCGTTAGTGAGAAGACTGGTTCCTATCCAGCCGACCTGTCGCCATGGCAAATCGTATCGTCGCTCGTACGGCCTCCATGTCGGGAGACCAAAACCTGCCGTCCGATGGTGACTTGCCACCCAAGTAAAAGGACAAGTTGCTCCTGTGGGTGTCCGTGCACTGTAGCATCTCTGCTCGGTATACTGTCCATCTGTTGCATCGGAAGAGGAAGTGCTCTACCGTCTCTCTCGCTTGTCCGCAGTCGCACTGGTCGGTCGGTGCCGCTTTGATCTGATATAGGTATTCGTTCAACCTCGCTTTCCCTGTCCGGAGCTGGGCCAGAACGCTGGCTTCTTTCCACGAAAGTCGGTCGTACAGCTGCCTCGTATGTTTTCCTGGAAGAGCTGTGTCGACGCGCTTGGAGTGTTTCCCGACACCTTCCGGCAGCTTGGTTAAAGCACTCCGTTTGGCCCACGCGAGGCTCAGTGTTGTTGACTTCGCCCCCGGCATTTTGGTCCCTGGTTCGGTACCTAGCCTTGTCGTGGTCTTCGCTTCCTTTTTCGCCCGGTCCATAAGCCTGTCTTCCTCAAATGTCGGCAGCCAGGCGATCGTTACGTTATTTCCTTCCCTCCGCAGGCTCGAAATGGCCTGATAGGCTTGACGGATGTGTCGTTGCCCAGACTGTTGGCGTGGTTTCTTTAGCGTGAGGGCCGCTGCCTTGTTCCTCGTCACAAGGAGGATGTTGCGGTACCGTAACTGCGGCAGCGAACGCAGCGTGTCTGCTATAGCGGCTAGCTCTCCCGTGTACGGATTCTGCTCGGTTCTTGCACCGAGTGTCACGGCCCCGGAAAACCCACTGCTTTCAGGAAGCCACCCGGTCAGCCATGGCAATGTCATGACCCTGTAAGCCTTATGCTCCATTCGGAGACGTTCCCACAGGAGTGCAGCAGCCCCGGCCAAAATGCTGCAACGGTGCCGCCCCGTATCTGGTACGAGCCATGCGGTCATGCTTTCCGAGTTTGCACCTTAAGCCGGCCGCAACGGGCAGTAGGCCCCCATCACGTAAGCCAACCGACATGCGCATCCGTCCTCTCCGGCTACTGCGATATCTCCGCAGGTCTCAGTGTTGTCTTGGAGCAGCGGCGACACCACGGCGCCCGCAAGCGCCGGCCCTAGTGCGAGTAGGGACTGCTCCTCAAACTGCCCTCTGGTCATATCATAGCACCACGGCCCACCGGCAACCCTGGGCACGATCCCAGGTCCGGCTTCCCGTTACCATGTACCATCTCCGGTACACGACCGACCATGTCTTGCAGAATAGAGACGCAGAGTGACCACCACGCCGGCATGATCACCCGCACTCTATCTACTAACCAAACCAGCTTCTGCCATAGTCATCGGCGGCCTAAGTAGCGGCATGAGCTCCGTGTAACGTACCCCCAGGCAAGGACAACCAGAAAATATTGTAGAAGCTTTGCGGAATGCGGTGCTGATGAATGGGAATACCGCAACGTTGTAAGTAACCTAAAGGCTAGTTTAGGGTAAAGGTGAATAGTCTAGCTGTCGTTCGATGATGACTTAGCCAGATGTCATGACTGCTCGTCTGATGTGCGGGGTAATATTCCAATGGGACTGATACTGGTCAGTAGGTGTTGTTCATGCTTCTTGTGGTTCCAATGACTGGGTAGAGTACGCGATGGCACGCTTGCATGGGCTTTCTAGGTCAGTTACCTATTTTAGGTAACTCAATGTGTCGGCCAATTTCTCGCTCATCTCGGCGTATCTTCAGTTGCTGGGTTCCTGCCTGCCAGTGTCTCCGTGAACCTCTTTGGCATATCAGGGGTTGGCTCGGGTGTTGTAGAAAGTTTGTGGCGCCTACGCGCTGTTGCATAGCGCTTGCGCAGCTTTTCCCGGAACAAGAAGATTTTGAAACTCGTGTATGTTGGTGTACTGCATCTTCTTTGCCCAGGGGTGGACTTGGGTGACCGAGGAGTTGCAATCATCTGCGGTGGCGAACCCCAAACCTCATCAACCATACATAATGCGCCATCAACGCGGCTGCTTTCATAGTCCTGTTTCTACGAGTCACTGCGCAAGACTTCCACATTCCTCTTTAGCATAGATACGTTGCGGGCTGGCCTAGCCTGAGACGCCGAGGGAACATCTACCTCTCTTGAAGCATACCTACGTTGCCCATAATCCGAAAGGGATACCACGCCCGGATGATGAATAAGATGGGCGAGCTCACACGTTTACAATGCAGAAATCAGGGAAACAATCACGCTGTCATCACACATAAAAACCCAATTTCCGGTGGTGGTGGTGTTGGTCTAGTCAGGCATTTCTTAAAGACTCTCGTATTCGGTCCACGCTTTCACTTACAACCTGCTCCACCGCTTCGTATCGTACCTCCTCCACGAGTGCCTCCTTCCAGTCCTCTTCGTCCAGCACCCCCTCGAGCCGAGCCAGGCGAACGTCGACCAGCTCGGCCGTCTCTTCCATGCTTTCCTGTCGATTTTCCAGCTCCGCCTGCTTGTCTTCGAAACCCCCTGGCGCTCCTCGAACCTGTCTTGACCCTCCTGCACGAGCTCGAGGCGGCGACCCGAGTCGACCTTGTGCTGCTCGAGCTGTTCCCTCAAGGAGCTGTTCTGTTCTTGGAGATCTCGAACGGCGGCTTCAAGTTGTCCTATGCGGGTTTCGTAAGGAGCGAGGAGGCAGCTGATGCGATTCTCGACCATGACCCCGAGCTTCTGGATTTGTCGTTGGAGCGTATCTTGAGGTCTGGAAGGTGATGAGTCCGGACCGAATGGCCGTGGTATTTTATCTTTCTTCCAAGGTCTAGAGTCTGTGCCTCCGCTGCTCGAACGGGCTCGCTTGCCGTAGTCCTCGGCCCGAGAGTCCATAGGCTGGTGCACTTGGTGGTAGGCCGGAAGTCGAGCAGATTCGTCATCGTCAGGGTCATGGTCATGGCCCAGAAGGCGATCGTAGCCGGGCGGACTGTCGGTAGCAATGGTCGAAGCATACGAGGCCGTGCTGGAAGCTAAGCCTTCGACGCCTTGCCTCTTTATCACACCGCCCCGGCCATTGTACAGACGAGAAGGGTCTGCCCTCCACTCCAGCGCAGCAACCTGGGTGGCATTTCGAGGCTCGTGAATGGCATCGTGGAAGACGGTGAATTTCGATTTGGTCAAGGCGTTATGACGCATATATACCGAGAAGTCCAAGGCAGAGGCCAGCGCCGCCATGGAACGGTAGGTATGGAGCGACTCGGTATCGGAATTGGTATCGGATAGATCCGCCTCAAAGCTCATCGGCGTGATGAATTGGCTGGGCTCTCCTAGTTGGAAATGGAGGCTCAGAAGGCGAAGGGTGCCGAGCTGCTTCCGTACGGCATCGAGTTCTGGGGTAGAGCAAGGATCGTCGCAGGGGGTACGTGTCAAAGACTCGACGTGGTCGGGCAAGATCTGGACGTAGAGGACCTCGTCGGAAACAGGTGCGGTGAAGCGAAAGAGAATCGAGGCGGCTGGATCGTAGCTTGCGTCCATGGTGACGAGCTGATGGATCGTCTGCTCCGGGTTCTTTTGGAGGATATCATGACGGTCGCGGTGGGGGCGACTGGAGATGACGGCAAGGACTTGAGAGGTGAAGCGGGTGCTGTCGCTGGCCGCCATGATTGATTTCGTCTTGTCTCAAGCGAGGGCAACCGAACGACCTAAACCTGGGAGTAGTTGGGTAGTAGTGGAATTACGTTACTTACCGAATGTTGTTGTTCTCGCGCTGGCACTCGGTCTCTCGCGACCGTTCTCAAGAATAGACAGATAAGTTCCGCGGGTTGCCCGATCCTGAGCCTGCCCCGAATGGGGTATGGGTCAGTAGAATGACCGGGGCCGCGGGTGACGGGCCGTCTATTCTCGAGATGGCGGGAGAGAGGCGAGTGGCGTGCGGCGTGCGGCGGGCTGCGTAGAGCAATATGACGCGCCAGTAATGGAGTTGAGATGTTGATATTGATGCAAACGATGATGCGAGAACGTGTGGGGGTTGAGGTGGTTAAGTGGATGTTGTAGAATGGACGGGAAGGTTGACTATGGAAGGGTGTGATGATTGTCTGTCTGTGCCCTTTTCTCCATGCACGTGACCACGTGACTGGGTGACTTCAATTAAAGGACGCCAGGTGCCCCACCTGCAGTTCAAATAAAAATCAACCCCACAATCTCATTGTTTCTCGTGAGTCAGACAGCAGCTGTGTGGTGACTGGAAGTTGTCAGACGCGTGATTGGTTGTGTCTGGTTGAACTGTCTGTCTGTGGTACAACGCGGTTGTTCCAGTACATATTTCCCTCAGTGGGTCATGTTCGGATCAACGGCCTCCAAGGTACCGATACCTTCCATCTGACACCATCTACCTCCTGATGTTCCCCGACTTTTACAGTGGACCGTACGCCGCACAGTTTGCCCGTAGACCATTCCTAGGCATGCATTATAACAGTAGCTATGGCACACTAGCACGGACAGTAGTTGCTGTCCCACAGAACCTGAATCCCATCACGGACACTCGGAAGGGACCCCTGCTCCTCCCCGCTTGTCGTTAGCCTTGGTATCTGATTACCCACGCTCCCCGTACCTTTGTACTTGTATGCTCCTTGCGCTCGTGTCGCGAAAAGGCGAGTGCCTTCATAATGGTGAAAGACGGGAGTAAGTCAACGGTTCTTGGAACAATGCAATGCACATAATTGTCCGTTATGGCTAACAATACCTTACTTTCCTAGACAGCAAGCGCAAGGCAAGCGAAGAACCTCCATCGCCAACTGCAACCAAGAAGGCGAGCTTCTTCGATAGTGACAGGGACAGCCATGTTAACAATCAATCCCCCTTCCTAATCAACAAGTGTCAACGGTCGTATGCGAAAACGAGCCTGCTTTAGTGGCTGAGACAAGCACAAACATCGCCGTACACCAGGAGAACACCAGTGTTGTCCTATTCCCCTACGACCCCGATATCACATCGGCTTCAGCGCTTCTATGTCGCCAATGCAGAAAAACCACAAGTGTTGCCACTACACAGCTCCCTGTTTCCGCGACGATCGAAGAACGGGAAGGCGAAATCGAGTTCCGTGTCGTCAACAACGACAACAAGCGAGAGTCCATTATCATACTCACTGGTCTGAAATGCATCTTCCAAAACCAGCTCCCAGAGATGCCGAAAGACTACATTGCCCGACTTGTGTGCGATCGGACACACTTATCCATAGCCATCGTTAAGAAACCACTCGAAGTCGTGGGGGTATCACCTACAGGCCGTTTAAGGGACTTCAGTTCGCCGAGATCGTTTTCTGTGCTATCAGTAGTGACCAGCAAGTGAAAGGGTACGGTGCACATCTCATGTCTCATTTGAAAGACTATGTCAAGGCAACTAGCGATGTCATGCATCTTCTCACATATGCCGATAACAGCGCTATTGGTTACTTCAAGAAGCAGGGGTTTACGAAAGAGATCACTCTTCCAAGGTCCGTATGGATGGGACGCATCAAGGACTACGAGGGCGGTACGATAATGCAATGTTCGATGCTTCCTCGAGTCCGGTACGTACCTGGAAATGGGGCGAATGCTACTAAAACAGAAGGAGTGTGTAGTTGCCAAAATCCGCGCAATCTCAAAGTCGCATGTCATACACCAACCACCCAAACAATGGACGAGCGGCATCACGCCCATAGACCCCTTATCGATCGCAGCGATTCGTGCATCGGGGTGGTCACCAGACATGGATGAGCTCGCGCGGCAACCTCGGCACGGTCCAAACTACAAGCAACTCCTGCACCTTTTGAACGACCTACAGAATCATCAGTCGTCTTGGCCCTTCCTGAACCCAGTCAATAAGGATGATGTGTCGGACTATTACGACGTAATCAAGGAGCCTATGGACCTGTCAACTATGGAGGCTAAACTGCTGGCCGACCAGTACGAGACACCGGAGGCCTTCATCGAGGATGCCCAGCTCATTTTTGACAACTGCCGTAAATACAACATCGGGACCACACCTTACACCAAAAGCGCCAACAAGCTTGAGGCGTTACATGTGGCAAAAGCTAAAGGCCGTTCCAGAATGGTCGCACTTGGAGGCTTAGGAACCTATTTGCTTATGCCGCAAGGGCGCGCAAAAGGCAAGGATATATCAGAAGGAGAATCTTATTGAACGCGCCGTAGAGGCCCATTACCAGAGCATTGACACGAAAGAGTATGAGCATTCGATGGGAGAAATAGAAAAGAAAAGGCACTTTCCACGATAACATAGTTAAGTCTCAGCACTGCCTCCTTTTATGCCATCCGTATCAGCTTTGTGGATCAATAGTATCTTCCCCCTTAAGAGACGATTGATATATTATGAAGTACTAACGAAGACCTCGAGCGAATACCTTATAGGTGCCTCTTACATCTGTCTGTTCTAATATAATTAAGTTAGCAATCGTTTTCATGGCCTAAATGCTTGAGATATACATACGCAGCACTCATAGTTATTGTGCTCATTATCAGACCACCGGCTCCAGTGCTTGTGAGAGGAAGGGCAACGGGGCCTCTCACGCCGTCCACTGTTCACGTTCACGTTGATAGTCTACGTATACTTCTGCTTTAGTTATGTACCAGACGGCTGTAGCTGCATGGTGCACTGAAGGCGGTACTTACAATACAAATGTTGGAAGAAGAATCGTCCTCAGGAGAATAGTCGTCGATGGTGACAGCCCTGTTGTCGACGGCGACAGAACTGTCACTAACGGTACCGAATACACTCCAACCTCACCAGTGCTTCGCGCACAGCCGAGCGAGCAACACCCTGCAAGCAAGCAGAGGGCTTTGACTTGTGTAAGAAGGGATGCTGTGAGATGCCAGTCGCCCAGGTTCGTATGGCATGCTGTGATCTCATACCATCATGGGCGGCAGCTGCCCGGAGTATAGTATGTACAGGAAATCAGCAGCGTCGTAAGACCAGTAAAGCTCCTTGCGAACTAAGACCGTATGATCTGTTCTACATACGAGGCCATAAGCCGATGCATTTCTCGTCGGCGACTAAGGTTTGTCGATAATCTTCCACTCAACTCAAGGGCTATTATTCCATCATTAGATCAACTCATCGATGTGTGTATACTGGTCTGTTACTTAGTTTCACCGTCCCATTTGACGCAACACGTACATCCACTGCCGGCGTCCGTAGGTAGGAGATAAGGTACCTGATGGCGGATATGATCTGTTGCCGCCAGTCAGTATTTAGAAATTTCGCTCAACCCTAACACGCATACCTGCGTCATGATATTCGCAACATCTATTTCGGATTGCATTGGTTCCATGATGGATGTGTTGTGTTGTAGCTCAAGGAGCAAAACGCCTGCCCAATTTGCAGTTAAGTCCAAAAGTCAATGCAGATTGTGTTACATGTAAATTTTACTTCAAGTATGAAATGCAATAAAGAATCCAGGCTAGCATCCATTTAATTCATGGGACTCCCACACCACTCTTATATAATGGACTCAAGTACATGTCTTTATCGTTGTAAAAAGTGCTCTCTCCCATGTATAATCACAATAACCAGATCATTGAGCCTTCGGCATCTACCTAGTAAACCTTTACTAGCTAGGAGTAAGAGTGCCAGTAGTGGTGCCAACCTGGTCTTTGATGGTGAAGAGAGGGCCAGTGGCAATGATGCGGAGATCGCCGGAGAGCTTAGAACTGTATAGTAAAGTCAGTAACGTATATTACAATGTGTATGTAAGATATTAGAAAGAGAAAAGAATATATATGTACCCATGTGCCCCTCCGGTGTGGTGGTAGAGACGGATCAGGAAAGTAGCGTCCAGCACTCCAGGAATAAGGGTGTCAAAGGAGTATGCAGGATCGTCGCAAGTGTATCCCGTAGCAGGTATTTCAACATTGAGCGCCTGACAGGTGATGTCGTTAATAGACAGCTGGAATCGCATATACCTGTCGATATGTTGGCCGTCCACAGTGAGACCATTGGCAGGGGCTCGGTAGATGAAATTGGAAATGGTAACGGTTTCGCGGGTGAGATCAGCAGCCACGAAGCCACGGGCGATAAGGGCGACGACGGCGGAGAACCTCATCATGGACGAGTGATACCGGGTGATTAATGACTTGATGAAGGGATGAATAGACTTCTAGTTCATAACGAACGCTGTGACATGACAATGCTGCTCTGATATATTTATAAAAGAAAACTTGAACAGCGCATACCTCTGGTATGTGGCCGCGATGTCGAATCATACGGTTATGTGTAGTAATCAAGCATTGTCTTGGTTCGCTTATGTCTTTTGTTCTTTTGTGCCTACTGGTGGACGTGATTCCCACCCCTGAAATACCACGTTACTTGCCGATACGAGAAAATCGGGTCAATGGAAGATGACATACTATCTTCAATTCCCGGCTTGGCTATATTGCTTCTGCCAGAATACCACATCTAACGGGCAGTTTTGTGACCGCAATGCGGCGATATCGACCCGAATTAGGCTCGGTGCCCTTTTCTGTCTCCTCTGCAAAGTTATGAGCACAGAAATCCATAATTTGGTAGCTCCCTAGGGAGTGGGCCAGCTCTAGGCACTGCACCATGGAGAGCATTCCACATTTGAAAAGGTTGCATGGGACATTGCTGGGCATTATCTTACCTCTAGCCTCCTCCGCCAGTTTAAGGAACTCATTCCAATTGCTCTTTTCTCCGTGACAATGCAGTATCTCATCTCACTAGTGCAAGTGCGAAGCCGCGACCACACACTTGGCGACATCGAAGGTATACGTGAATGTCATGAGCTCAGTTCCTGTCCCGGGCATTTCAGCCTTTATATTCGCAACGTCGATGGCAAAGCGACAGGTATCATGTAGGATTTCAAGAACGGCGGTCCGTAACAGTCAAGGAAGAAACCGTCGTTGAAACGCATCCAGTCCAGTTGGGTCCTGCGCAACTCTACCAAAGTGCGCTCTTGGGCTCGGGCAAACGTCGATCTAGGTAAGTCAACATCCCATCGTCAATCTGAAAGGATAATCGTGGGAGAGATACGCTCCAGATTAAATGGATGCCCCAGACACTGGCCATGAAGTGTCAGGGGGTGACAACCTGGGCCGTCCCCCTCACGAGGTTGACCTCGGCTTCGGAGGTAGGCGCATCATAGATCGTGAGGGTTGAGATGACGGTGTGGAACTCGTTGTTGACAAGGATTTTGATCTTTGAGCTAACCTCGTTATAATCGACAGCCATGGTAGCGGAGACTTCAGACGTATTCGAAACCTTCGTACCCGTTGATGGTTGTCACTCTTGTGGGATTAAGAAGAAATTAGCGCTGGATATCTTACCTTGCGTACTAGAACAATAGTCTTGTGGCGAGGGTTTTGCTGCTGCTTTCGACGATAGTGCGACCCACGTCGCCAGTCTCTCCAGCTACGACAACGACGATCATATTGAGTCTGGGGTTTGGGGGGTGAATAGCCTGATCTTTTCGACTCTTTCTGTCAGGCCTTAACAGCTCAAGGGCCTTCGGAAGACGTATAGATGACGCCACCCCTTAGTGCGGTATCCCTTTTCGATGACTTTAGGTTTTATTTAGTATAGAGGGGAAGGGCCGACTTCTTTATAAAAGATATGTAACTTAGAATTTGTATTACGCTATTATTAGATTGGCTCGAAATAGGACGGGGATTGGATAGTAGCGCGCCATCCCCGAGATAGCGATAATCGCGAACGCCTTCTAAAATCCGGATTAGACGGACCTTCTCTTAAGCTGGTTTCTAAGGGTTATAAAAAAGTGCTGTCCTTAAGATCTTGGAAACGGGTGCGAGAGGAGGAGTTCTTCAGTCACCTACGGCCTATCAGCCCCAAACACTATCGCCGATGCTTGAGTCTAACTCGTCAACTACAACGTGCATGACAGAGCCTACCTTGTGCGACATGGCTGTGGAAGATGTGTCGCTCTTGGCAAAATATGGCGGAGAGCCAAGCAGCCACGAGACGGTGAAGCGGCGAGCAGCCGATGATGCAACTGGGACGGCAAAACGAAGAGTCCCGTTGGAAAACTGGCCGTTATCTGGATGAGCTTGTGTTAGGAGGCGCGTATCTGGGAGGCGCATGTGAGCAAATCCGGAAGTCCGCGGAAGGCAGTCTGTCAATTTTGAATGACATTAACGATGAGACAATAAGGGAAGAATGTGACGGAAGTGGGAAGTGGAAGAGCGAAAGCAGAATCGGGGCTACACGGCAAGGCTAGAGAGTAGACATTTGAGTAGGCCCGCGAGGTTGTTGTTACTAAGAAGTCAACATTAAAGAATATACCAACCCGCTTCAAGACTTTATTCAGATCAGTATCTACACTAGCGGCTTGCTAAGAACTGCAAGTAACTCATAGGATGGTCGATAGTGTAATAAACTGGCTGCGAAGTAATTATACCTGAACAGGGCAACTCTAACACTCATTGTCTTGATTAAGTTCTCCCATGATGTCGTCTATCGAATGGCTCAGTAGACGGTTGGATAGATATCGGATATATCCTACCGTATGAAACACCTGACCTTCGGTACCAGCATTATTTCGATCAGTGGGTAAACACAGCGAAGGGCCTTTGTCGCTTTGGGATCAAGGACATTTGAATCCACTGCACATTGAACCTTTTTCACACCGTCGCATGAGAAACTTCCTGCGCCGGACCTCACGCCGTAGTACTTGCACCCAGAGTGGCCCCATATCTTCGATTTACCAGCTTCCAAGTCAAGCGGCCACGGAACATCACTGGAACCAATCTCTTCCGATGCAGCAACAGTCGCTGCTGCGGACCAAGCACATATGTCGTCATAGTGGTCGGCGGGTTTCCGTTCAAACATAGCCCAGGTCGGGTTCTTCTTAACTTTTACTAAACTCGTCGCTTCAGAGGTAATGAAGATTATGAAAACGCCGTCCGTTGGAGCCGGTGGAGGCTTGGCTGTTGTAGTTATAACAACGACGGACGTCAAAGTAGTGTCTTTTTTGGCTCCTTCTGCGTATACTGTAACTGTACTAGCGATCGAGGGCGAGGGCGTACCCAGCAGAGTGTTTGATCCTGAAGAAGGCCAGTCGATAGCCTGGGTTGTGGAAGGCAGTGATGCGGAGAAGCCAAGTGTAGTCCATACAGCAGATCCAGCGCAACTGTCTCGATGGCTTCAATACTGGTGTATGCTCTCATGCATACTTCTAATTGAGTCATGCCTCATTCCAGTCTTAGCTTGCATACCGTTCTACTCAGCCACACGATTCCTCTTCTTGTTGTATCTGGTCAGCACACAGTCTCGAGCTGGCCGACAGCTACACGAGACCATTATACGCCTTTTCACGGCGAACCAAGGACAAGTCGATAACCTGGCGGACGGTTTCAAGAGCGTACTGGAAGGCATAGGAATAAGCCTTCTTAGGAAGGTGATCAGCTGGCTGATCACTCTGCGTGGTGTGCGCCGCCCGAATGGGTCACGTTAGTGCCAAGACGGTGTTCGAGGTACTTTTGCGACAGACGCAAACGGGACCATTACAACATGAGAAAGGGTTTAAATCAGGTAGCCCCAGTTTTGCGACAGTGTATTTTGGAGTTGCCGCGGGACATTTCCAAATAGATTACCACTTTGGGCAATCATGAAAATAGACGCACATTATTAACTCAAGACAAAGTGCTGACCACGCCTTGATCACAAATTCATGCAATCATAACGAGTTTCCCTGAGGCCACATCAAACTGATTGTCACCGCCATGGTTGCTGGGGGCGCAGTGAATCTCCCAGGTCGCTGGATTTCCGTCATTCTCCGGATACTTCGCGCAATGCCAGGCTCTGTGGGCTCTTTCCGTAGGTCGCCTCACACCTAAGGAAAAATGTAGGACCCGTTCGATGTCGTGAACTCAAACCCCCGTGGAAGGACCGACGGACCGGAAGTTGACTTCATTCGTGGCCGATGGTTAAATACCTAGACATTAGTTTTGTCCAGCACTAAATCCCATGTCGCTAGAGGGTGGGGTGCAGAATACACCTCGGAGGCTTCATCGCGAAGGGATCATTCGGGGATGACTGTAGTAAGAACCAACTTGAGCTAGGCTGCTGATATTGATTCGCGGAAATTATATGCATTACACCGTCCATTTGGTATTGCATGACATTTCTGTAGGGGGTACCATGTGTAGCACTTGGCCCCAGTGTTCCCCGCAAAGCGTCAAGCTAAAGACTACAACCCAGCCGAGCTCGCTGCGATGTGCCTATAAATCATCGCAGTGTGCGGAGTGGGGGCCGACAGCAAGGACAACGAAACAACACTAGCCCAGGATACGATGGAGACAGTTGCTCAACCTGCTTTCCTCTGAGTTTATCACCACCGGGAACGGACTATCTTCTGTGATGGGCGGAATGCAATGTACCGGCGGTCGGCATTTACGACGACAAGGATAGAAGACAGGAAGAGTTTACGGATCGTCCACCGGGTTCTGCTGGAGATAGGACGCATGAGGGAGGGTATGGGGCTGACATCGCGGATCCATCTGAACAGTAAGCTGGGTGTACTAAGTCTCCGCGGACTTGCGACCCAATAGGACGTAGTTCAACTTCAATGTATCGAATCAAAACAAGGGGCATGACGAGCAACGGCATGGGATATGTATATAAGTCGACCTTGACGCCCAGCAGAACCGTACACATCACAGCTTCCAAAACGCCATTTTTAGGTTGATCTATGGCTTTCGCAACCCCTTTATCATGAGATCGATACTTGTACTCGGCGGCGCTCTGGCGTCCGTGGCCATCGCCGCGTCGACGCAGCTCTGCAATCAGTACGGCTACTTCGCTTCCCACGGCTATTACTTCAACAACAACGCATGGGGCAAGGACGCGGGCACGGGCTACATCTGCACCTACGTGGACTGGACCGACGACTCGCACGTCTTGTTCCACGCGGACTGGGAGTGGGCGGGCGGCGAGAACAACGTCAAAGCCTTTCCAGACGTCGGGCGCACCTAACCAGCAAGCCCATCGTGAGCTTGCTGGGGTCGATCCAGACGGCGGCGTCGTGAACGTACACGGGCAACAACATGCGTGCCGACGTCGCGTACGACCTGTTCACGGCCGCCGACCCCAACCACGACACCAGCAGCGGCGACTACGAGGTCATGGTCTGGCTGGCCCGCCTCGGCGACGTCCAGCCTATCGGCTCCAAGGTCGGCACCGCTACCGTTGCCGGTCACACGTGGGAGTTCTGGGACGGCATGAACGGCGCCATGCGCGTTTACTCCTTCGTCGCGCCCACCGCGGTCAACTCGTTCAACGCCAACATCAAGGACTTCTTCAACTACATCGCCGCCAACCGAGGCTTCCCCGCTGCAAGTCAACATTTGATTAGTAAGTTGTATTAGTCATTCCGGTGATGATTGCATAGCTAATTGCGTGCAGCTGCTCAATTCGGAACCGAGCCGTTTACTGGCGGGCCAGCAACATTCACTGTTTCTAGTTTCTCCTTGAACGTGAATTAGATTCCCGACGTACGAGGTCAGGAGAAGGCCGGAAGCGGATAGTGCTCCCCAACCAAAGGGCGTGCCAGGTAGAATAGGTGGTCGTTTTCGGTGTTGGTCGTCTTCGGGACCAGGAAAAGGCCAGCTGCGGCAGTCTGCAGCACGGACCCCACTCTCCGAACTGTAGTGGGCTAGGTCCCTGCCATTAGAGTAGAGCCGGTTCGTGACCCCGCGCCCCAATCTTCCTAGACCGCATAAAGACTTCTCCTCAAGGGACGCCGAAGAGAAGCTGAGCCGAAATCCATGTTGCTAACACGGGTTCTAGAACCGGATCAGCACCTACTACCAAAAGCTACTTGTCGGTAAAGGCGAAACGCGGCGGCTCATCAACAGCCTGGCCCAAGAATCGACAAGCCGAGCGAAGCAGAGTGGTGGTAAGGGAGATGTTGGATATCCTCTCGACACCGGCTCAAACCTGCCCAATTTCACATGTATTTAGAGCATTCTTTCCTTCCCAGACTCGGGTTATAAAGACTTTATGCGTTCCAATACCCTGGGGAGTAGGTACAAAATGCATTAAGTAATTCTCTCACGTATGTATCCACCAAGTAGCGTAGACTCACTGCTCTTCCATCTGCGCTCTCTTGAGCAGAAACGACGTTGACTGTATGGTACTGACAGACTGGTCTACTTCCTGCCCGCGAAAAGTGAGGGAAGTGACAAGACAGAAATTTGGAAAATGCCCCTCCTGTTTGCTTCTACATGTATAGTCTGATCACGATAAGAGCAAATATAAGGTCGTTACTTGGGAATTCGTGCTATTTTTTGGCCTCTTCCAGATATCCAGAGTATATATATCCTTAGGATACGAGCAACGAGTTTCTTGACGGCTTTCCAAACGAGGGCTGGGGGAAGGACCTTCTCAACGTCGATGACGATAACTTCGTGATCCGCTGGCTCGTCAACCACAAGTGGAAGACCTGGATCCAGTACTAGGAGGGAGAAATGCGTGATCGAGACCACGCTAGAATATGGCAGGAGGTTTCTCTACCAATGATCCCGTGTCGGAATGTTGGGGTCGGTGTTGAAATTAGGACTGGAACGATCGATGAATCCAGCCCACACCTCGCATCTAGATCCATCGCAAGAACGTGATAGGAGGAACTACCGCAGAAAACAAAGTAATTAACTGTAAGTCAGTAGACACTAAGGACAGCTATCTGGAGGGATCCTTGGGGATGCCTTTCTTGCCATCCGCTTCACCCCGAGTTGAATGGGAAGTGCGCCGGCCGTACGTCGTGTACAATCTCTTCCCACCAGAATCACCGTGGAGGCTAGGACCAGGGGTCACGGGAGCAGAAGGGACGACATAGCGGGCTTGTTAATGGATTGGAGCTGGAACTACGCTTCGAGATAAGCATAGACAGAGCTGTTGCTTGTGATATCTACCGTATCACCATGTGCCACGTCTTCAGCCGAACTGCATACCGCTGAGGCTCGTTCGAAGGTCCTCCAGCATTCCCACTATCTTCTTTGCCAGGGTGTCCCGCTGCAACTTACGTCTATATTCCTTGTAGTAGTCTAAAATGCGCCTCGCCGCATTCTGCAGAGGCCCTCTTGGACGGCCTGCTTGCGATAGCTTTGCACCGTTTCCCCCATTCTGGGAGGGCATTGCCGTGGTTGTGTCGTCATAATCGGCGCCAAGGGCGTTCTAGTTGCCACCCGGCTGTTCCAACGTACAGCTCTCTGCAGCGACGCATCCATCGCGCCGTGGTCGGCGTATCTTGTGGGTGCTGGCCCGGCGCCTCCATTCGTCGCGGCGGTTGGTGCAGTGTTCGTCATGGAGCTAGGCTCGGTACGGCCGGGCTGCCGCTCCACCGTCGTTCGGGAACCTGGAGTGCCTGCTGTATGATGAGCGTCAATGGCCAGTCGGCTATGTAGTCAATAGAGGAGAATCATGATTACTTTGCGGCCTTCGCGGCGAAGGCAGCTGCCTCGGACCCTTCTGTCTCATGGGACTGTGGGGAATGACAGTCCCGCCATCCTCGTCGGGGATCACGTCATTTGCTCTCGCATGGCAGGCGGCTGATCGTCGAAACTGCGGCTGTTAGTAACAGAGCAGGATACACTCGACGGAACGGTAACCGGGACATGGGGACGGACAATCCTGTTGAGGTCCGCCACATGCTGACCGCGTGGGACGTGCATCGCCGTCTCCATCCGCTCGTGCGTCGATGTTGCGTCTAATTCCACGCCGGCGTGGTCATGGTCTGGTACATACGTACCATCCAACCTGCCATATAACCGTACGTACTGAAGAAACGGCTCTCGCAGCGCCTGTACCACCTACCGACACCCATTAGCATGTTGTTTACCAGCGGATGCCTGAATGAAACGGACTGGGGTCATAGCCAGGAGTACCGAATGCTTCCAGTGTTGGTGGCTGTAGAAGTGCGCTTTCACGGGCGTGCCTGGTCGTTCACACTCGTCAAACCCTTTACTTACTACGGCCTCCGTGATAGTCATTATCTACGTTGTGGACATGTGAGATGTCCTGGGTGTCCGGCTTGCCACGCCTTAGCTATCGCCATACAGCTCATACGGCCCACACGAGTGGTGACTCTTGCCGTCTTCTCCGTGGCAGGTTTTGGCTGGCACGGCAGGCAGGAGTCCTGATCCTAGGTCCTGCGAGAAACATTTCACGGCCCGAAGGGTTACTGATAGAATATGTGACCTAGTTCATGCCTTCGTTATGTGATCAAGTTTCTCTGCCTAATTGATGCCCCTGGGTCCGCCCCTCTGCTCAGTAGTAACCGTACGATATCCTCGTTCCCCTGCAGCACAGCGCAGTGAAGAGGGGTATAACCGGCGGTGTCGGCGATGTGCGCGAGGTTGCAGTCGTTGTGGTCCAGCAGCAGCTGGACTGTGGGTAGATAGTGTGCCAACGTCACGCCCCCTCTCGAGGTGCCGTTGTTATTGCTGTCGCCCGCGATGATAGCGGCGTGTAGCGCCGTCTGGCCCTCGTTGTCCTGTAGACTGGCATTGACCCCGAAGCTCAGCAGCTCCCGCACCACCTCCAGGTGGCCCTGCTCCGCCGCCACATGTAGTGGCGTCTGCCCGTCGTTATTGACCGCGTTAGCGTACGTGGACCAGTCCGCCCGTGTGAGTAGCAGGAGGCGCACCATCGAGTGCTTCCCCTGGTGCGCCGCCAGGTGCACCGCGTTGTAGCCCCGGAACTGCCTCCGTGGCACACTGGCACCAGCACCACTACTGCTGACGCCATCAATAATGTTGGGATCCAGCGGCATGCCGGCGCCTGTGGAGCTGGCGAGTTCGGATAGATCAACTAGCGTTGTACTTGAGGATTCTCTACTCGGGTTGTTCTTGTTCGTTGTTCCCGGGCCGTGGCCCTGGCGCTGCTGGTGAAACATGTTCTCGAGAACGAGATTTGCTGTGGTGGAAATGGCTTCCTCGCCGGCCATTATTGATGCTGACGTTACTTCTACGTGGTGGCCGTCCATCTCATTCAGACCACTCATGATTAACGCCAGATCCGTGTTGCACTTAGCCAGGTATTGGGAAACAGTATTATTGTTCCGGAGATCCGGAGAGGGAAAGCCATCGTTTATAGCTGAATTGCGGTCAAGGTCGGCCAGAAGCGAGGTATGGCCCCAGGGAAGTATCATACTTTGAGGCGACACCATGCCTTGATTTGCCGCGAAATACTTTTCATGAGATTTCTGCTGCTTCTGCTGTTGCTGCTGTGAGGATGATGTCACTTTGTGTTGTGGTGGCATATCCGTGTTTTGATTTGTGGAGGTACAATATGGGGCAGCACTCGAATGCATGCTAGGTGGGATAGTCCGTGGCTGTGTCCAGATAAATTCCTTCCGGTTACGACGCTTGCGTGGCTGCTGACGAGACATAGTTGCGATGGTGTCGATCGCCTATGCCTGTGCTGCTCCTGTTGCTGTGTGACTTTGACATGTACGCCTATTACCAAGCTGGGATACCATGCTCTTCCTTGGCTTCTTCTCTCTCAATCTTTATACTACAATGACCACTCACTCGAAGTTGCGGGGTCTCTTTACTATTTTGGTTATATAGCAGCATGGACATGTACTGCGCGTGGGCTATTTACTGATTATCATTTCTCCGGGACCTCCTTCTCTCACGCTTACGCCGTGCGTCAAATTTCTGACCGAACGCCATAACCACCCAGCTACGCGAGAGAATATCAGCGCTAAGACACCATTGAAGAACGATTGAGGAAGGAGCTTAACTCTACTCTTTCGTATGTCAGCCTCCGGCTCCTTCAATGTTTGCCAAAGGTGCATTTCCCTCCAAATCCCCGCCCTCCTCCCCTCTTTTCAGGACCATTGACCGCATCCTGCATCAACATATCGAAACGCCACAATGTATTGTCCCACAGGTTGAGTTATATATAGTTTCAATCAATCTCCCCCAACGAGGCATGGTAAACCGATACACGTTTCAGGAGGTTGCAGCCATCTCACCCATAATTGGTCGCGACGTATACCGATGCTCCGGGCAGTCCGTTTAATCTATAAAAATCGACATCATCTCTTTCATCCCTCATCAGATGATATGCATCAATAAGCATATAATACAAAGAAACCCCATCTGCGAAGAAGTACCATCGGCAAACTGACACACAAGCTAATGAGGTGGGGGGGGGCTCGGCAAAGCTTGGCATCCAATATATGAAAGCTTCGAAATACTTTTTCTAAACTGGGGACGTAGATAAGCTCTTGGAGGGTGGGTAACCAACCATACTAGCGCTAACGTAATGCGTCCATCCCACAGCTGCAGTGGGTATATGGGGATGTTGGGAAGAAGACAAGTGGTCGCGGTTGAAGGATTGAAGAGAGGGAAAGGGTGGCTATCCTCAGTCCGATTGATGGGACAGCACTGGCGTCTGTATAGTGTCCCCAGCTGGCCCGAAGCTGCTGCTTTTCGGTAGTTTTCATTCTGTTTGAGCGGCGGCACTATTAGCGACTCTACATCATGAGGTCTACACCTACCCCACTGCAGCATATGCATCTTATAATCCTGTGTGCCAGCAACAGGTACATACAGCACTGTACGACGCTCATAATAGACCGGCTACGAAGAAGCACTTCTCGTCATCGAGAATTGTCTAGCTTTGCGACCCCATCCGCTAAAGTAATAAATGCCTGGATAGTGCTTTCCATAACCTGGGTTGTCTAGTCGGGCCAAACTCTGTTCTAACGACGTACTCTCTATTGAATCACGCAATGTCGAAAGAGAATTTTATTTAGCTAGATACGAGCCAGTAGCCGAAATAACTGTTCGACTCGGTCGCCATGCCCTTCATATACTCTTTGCGGTCAGTCGCAGCATCTACCATACTATGATGGCTAATTGGGCGACGGAGCTCGCGAGGTCGCACTTGATGGTAGCAATGTCAGCTGTACCAGGCTGGTGCCTACAGCATCTGGCCATTCAAGGGACAATTCAAACGCCCCTCCCCAAGATCCATCAATTTCACTCGCTCCCAACTTGAGCTTGGTCGAGTCGCGGAATAGCGCTACCTTTTTTCCCTTTACGAAGTCACACACCGCAAACCACACCGACTGGCAATGACACAACTTTTTGGGGCTGGGAACCCGAAGCTACCTGGGCTTTCCATTCTAATTATCGATAATGTCCACAATCCTTAGCAATCTGAAAGGCTTTATCTCGCCCTCCAATTTTTCATCGGCCAGCGGCGATAACCACGTAAACAAGGAGACAAGATGAGTCGCGGACACCTCGAACGTTTGGATGCACGAGTGCAGGTACAGAGCAGCGGCACCGGTCAACCGAATCCAAAAAATAGGGGCGCAGGCAATCGTGGGAACCTTCGTGACGGTGGCTACGACCGTAGCGGAAGCAGAGGCCCACATTGCCGCAGCCCAAGACCGGTTTTGGCGGATAGTGATCAGAATGTGGACGGACATCCACACCCTCCCGACGACCAACCCCCTTCGCAGTAGCACAGCTCGGATACGGAAGTTCCGGAGATACCATCGATCGCCATTCTACCAAGTAGCGGACATGCTGAAACACATACCGATGGAAGAGCTAGAAACCATCGAACCATTCGCACTAGCCCTGTGGGAGAGCCGAACAAGGACGATCGCGGACGAGTCGGACGCGGAATCTGAGGTCGAGCGTACCGACTGGGCTGTGCGCATTGCGGTCAGCAGCTCGGCCAGGAACGGTCTGGTAGGCTTTGGAGCAGCCATCGAAATACAGAGATCGATTCGAGGGGACCGCTTGCACTTGGCCCGCGCCGTGACACTCGGTGCAAGAACCGAGCAGAACCCGTACACGGGAGAGCTAGCCGCTATGGCAGACACGCTGCGTTCGCTGCCGAAGTTACGGTACCGCAACATCCTCCTTGTGACGAGGAACAAGGCAGCGGCCCTCACGCTAAAGAGACCACGCCAACAGTCTGGGCAACGACACATCCGTCAAGCCTATCAGGCCATTTCGAGCCTGCGGAGGGAAGGAAATAACGTAACGATCGCCTGGCTGCCGACATTTGAGGAGGACAGGCTTATGGACCGGGCGAAAAATGAAGCGAAGACCACGACAAGGCTGGGTACCAAACCAGGGACCAAAATGCCGGGGGCGAGGTCAACAACACTGAGCCTCGCGTGGGCCAAACGGAGTGCTTTGACCAAGCTGCCAGAAGGTGTCGGGAAACACTCCAAGCGCGTCGACACAGCTCTTCCAGGAAAACGTACGAGGTAGTTGTACGGCCGACTTTCGTGGAAAGAAGCCAGCGTTCTGGCCCAGCTTCGAACAGGGAAAGCTAGGTTGAATGAATACCTCTACCAGATCAAAACGACACCGACAGACCAGTGCGAATGCGGACGAGCGAGAGAAACGGTGGAACACTTCCTCTTCCGATGCAACAAATGGACAACATACCGAACAGAGATGCTACAGTGCACAGACACCCACAGGAGCAACTTGTCCTTTTACTTGGGTGGCAAGTCACCCTCGGACAATGAATTCTGGGCCCCAGACATGGAGGCCGTACGAGCGACGATACGATTTGCCATGGCGACAGGTCGGCTGGATAGGAACCAGCCTTCTCACTAACGCGACCACTACTAACAACCCGTGCCTCAGACTGCAGGCGCCGCTTCAGCTGCCGAGGATAGGATGCTGGACACTTGAAGAAAGGCCTTCAAGCTGGCCTGGCAGGAAACACTACTAACACGGGATCCTAAACAGGAACGTGCTGACGGAAATGGAGTGACCAACTGAAAATGGAGCATGCATGGGCTTTAGGTGACAAGCAAGCGATTCAAGAATGTACCGTAGATTAGCGCTAGTTGCCCTTTCGGCTTCGCCGCCCGGGCGTTAATAAACTGTGTGTGTGTGTGTCCGCTTCTGATGCAAAGCCAAGACCAGCAGGGATGTGGTGCCACTTCAGCTTTCCCCTCGATTCCCTGCATATGCTCAAACAAATTGCCGTGCAGCACTTGCCAGCTACGACGCAGTTCATCTCCACGGACGATGCGCTTACTGCATTCATCTGGCAATTCATCATGCGCGCCCGGCTACCGTGATTACCCGAGGACTTCCCAGCGCTGCTCGCCCGCTCCGCTGAAATCCGCAAGCACATCAGCATTTCGGCAACGCACTCAGGCTTCGCGCAGTGCATGACGTACCACGACCAGTTCTCGGCTAGGGAGCTGGTCGAGAGCCCGCTGGGCGTCGTCGCGGCCGATCTCCGCGGCGCCTTCGACATGGCCGGCGGGCGCGGCGTCATGATCAACTCGTGGGCTGGCCTGGGCGCGTACAGCCTCCACTTCGGGCTTGGGCTCGGGCTGCCCGAGGCGGTGCGCCGCCCCCGCTTCGATGCGTTCCAGAGGCTCGTCTACCTGCTTCCGAAACGGCCCGACGGCGAATTCGGAGTCGCGGTGTGTTTGTATGAGAATTATCTGCAGCGGCTGAAAGATGATGGAGAGTTGACGAAACTTGCGACGATCGTGGGTTGAATCTGGCTATTGATAAGACGTCAAGCAGTAGGTCTCTTGACAAGTCACCTTGATGCAGTCCGTATGGCTTGGGGGAACTAATAAGCGCGTTTCTCATTTCTTCATGGATTCACTTGTGATAGAGAACACGCTGTCGCACCTTCCCGTAACGTCCCCTTGATGTATTCCCGTTCTCTTTCATCTCTTCCCACTTTCTGTTTCATATAATTGAATCTTATCTGACCTCATTCAAAATTTCCACTTTAGTCCGTTTCTAATAACGACAAGTTCGCCCTCCTTAGGGAACATGACATTCCTTGAGCGAGTTACATTCCCTCGCAGACCCTTACTGCCTCCAATAAACTCATGCGGTATCCAAAAATGCCTGATCGAATCGTTGTAGGATAACACGTGTTCGGTAGCTATTTCGTTGAGCATGGACGTAAGATTCATAGTGCGAACCCAAAGCTCCTCGTTGAGTAACACCAGGCTGTCTTTGTGATATCCCAACACCATACGGACTTGTGTTTTGGTAACCACGCAATAGGCTTGAGTCCGGCTCGGGTGGTTTCTGTTTCCTTGCAGGCTTCTTGGGGGAGCTAGGGCAGGTATTATGCTATGGGGACGATTCGCAAATGCCGACGCCGGGACTCTTTTGCTACGCGCAAGGGATGCCGGTCGTCGTGACGCGGAACTTGCATGTGGGCCTAAAGCTAGTGAACGGTGCGCCTTTCATAGCAGTGGACGTGGTCCCGGGCCCGGTGTACGCCAGCATCGCCGTCGCCAGCGACGTTACCTTCCACCTAGACACTCCGCTGGCAGTCCTCCTACAATCGGATGCGATCGCAGAGCGGGCCATACCCGGTCTGCCCCGGGCACGGTCATGCTCCGCAGTCAGACGGTGGCCATACCCGAGGCCATGGGGTAATGGAGGGCCCCGGCCTAGCGCAAGCCAAGCCAGGCTTTCGGTAGGTGACGCACCAGACGGGGCCGCTGTACACGCCGGCGTTCGCCGTGACAGACCAGAAGAGCCAGAGGAAGCAGTTCGCCGAGGTGCTACTGAACCTCAAGGGTGCACCCCGCGGGACCGCCACGGCGCCGCGGCCCAGCTTCATAAGCTTGTACATGCAATTATCAAGGGCGACACGGTGGGAAGGCCTGTACCTCTTCCAGGAGCCGGAGCGGTCGGAATCCATCGAATCGAAGGTGTTGGACAGCGACATGAAGAACGCCGTGGCGCGGCTGGAGAGGCAAGGGGACGAGACGAGGGAGCGCTTCCGGCAGGAACACGGGCAGGAGAGTTGGTTCGCTGCATGAGACGCGATAGAGCTAGAAACCGCGGCGGCAGGGCGCAGGAGGGAAATCGATAATCGGACTGCATATTGGACGCCCAATTCCGTAGCACAGTCCTTTAGGCCTCGCTGTAATAGAGCACCTCCCACAGTAGCATATCTACGTCGAAGTGGGGCCCTTTGCGCGTTTGGGTGGGTGGGTAGTAGCAACCGGCAGCCGGCAATCCTGTCTTCGACGCCACTTTCCTAGGCGCACTTCGGCAGCTGCTAGCTGCTAGCGGCAGCCGAGAAAAGGGGAGAGGGGCAGGGCGAGGCGGGGTAGCTATTTTCCCCCTTCCGGCCAGTTGTTAGCCAGCGCAGCCAAAAGAGCCTTTCGTTCCTCAAGGCATACGTCGGCGTCCCTAACACATAACCCGGTATGCGTCGAGCCTCAATACTTGGATACGCACCCTAGCAACTACCGACGAGTGGTGATGATGGTAAATTCTTATGTTTACTGCAATGCGATTTGTGAGATTCTCCAGTGATAGAATGGATCTTTGGTATATCTCACGAAGCAGATGCCTTCATTGTGGCAGTATACGTAGAACGTCGATTCGATTTAAAGTAGCAGGATACATGCAAGCAGTAACACGAAGAAGACAGCAAGTGTCTAGTTGTATGGGTTGTATGTGTAGTATGGCGGTAGTTATAGAGTGGCTAGCGGACGTATGCGGGTCTCACATATCTACAATGTACATAACCTCCGGCGGAAAGCTGGATGGAGAGCTAGCACCGCTTATTCTGCCGGGCAGTATGAAGTCAACACAGGGACGCGGGCGTAGGCCCGCGATGGAAAGGCTAGGCTTCACGCCTGAGTACCCTAGGAATTATACGGAAACCGTTTTGTTCGAAGATAATGTCGTATTCCTTGCTGACCCAGCTTGAAACTCGGCTTGGTAAGTAACACAGCAATGAACTCGTCTAGAAATACCCCTGACTGATGACAACCAATTCGAGCGATAACTTCAAATGGGTTGACGCCTTAGTCTTACGTGTTCCCTCGTAGGCCCATAAGGAAGCATTGAACCGGCTTCAATTTACGTCGGCCATGAATCTGGAGACCGTGAAAGCCGCTGGACCGCCTGTGAATGCCTCTGTCCCAATTTGGTAGACTAGATCTTCTATAAATATATTGTAGTACGGGAGATATGATGTATGCACTCACTAAGCATGTACTGATTGCTCGCGGGAAACCCTTGTTGTTGTATCAGATAGTTGAAGAAATCTTTAACATCGGCGCTGAAACTGTTTATTGGGCCATTGACTGCGAGAAAGCTAAATACCCTCATCGCGCCATTGAAGCCAGTATATAAATCCCAAGTGTGGCCTGCGATATTGACTGTTGCAATGGGCTGTCCCGATGAAGTAATAGGCCAGACACCATCATAGCGGTTCAACCTGTATTTTTTAGTCATCTGATACAGGAGGAATGCTTGAGTAAAGGCACTGACCAGATCATCAGCTCATAATCGCCGTTGCTGTTTACATGGTCTCGATCCGTTGAAGTAAATATGTCATATGCGACGTTTGCCCGGATACTGGTTGTATTGTAGGTCCAGTCCACCGATGTTGGAAGGCTGTTAATTTGGCTAACGAGCCTGCGAGTAAATTGGCGGCCAGCATAAACGTAGCTTTTGACGTTGTTCTCGGCACCTTTCCATGTCCATGTCGAACTCCAGGCAATGCCATTACCAGATGGGCCGTTATAGTACGTGCACTGAGAACCTGAATCGGCGGTGTCCTTGCCCCACAGATTGTTGAGGATCTCGTAGCCGTTGGTCGAATGGTATGCATAAAGGTCGCAGAGAGCTATGGTTTGAGGTAGCACACCTGGCGCAATGATTGTAAGAAGAAAAATGGATATCTTCATGTTTAACTTAGCGCTGATTGAGCAGTATGCGCTTAGCTAGGCAGCTTGTGTTGGGCGGGATTTCCTCCAACACTTGGATGGTGCCTGACTTTATAAACTTCCGTTTCTACGACGGGCTGTCTCGATCTGGCCCCGCTAATAAACCTGAACGCTCAGGAAATAATCACGTACTAGATATCTCCGAGCTGCTGGTTCACTTGTAGCGAGCAAGCATAACTACCGATTATGATGCCTAATGTCACAGGGCCGTAAGGTAAGCAGTATCCAGCCCGGTTCCGTCCCCATTCGCTCTACATCTGCTGGAGCGTTGGCTTTGCTCCTTTGGACCGGCGGCGCCATCAGCAGCTCTGCATCCTGAGGTCTACATCTGCCCTACCGCAGCTTAACCAGTCTAGGCTGTACATTTGAGATGCCTAGAACCGGCTACGAAGAAGTACTTCCTGATTTTCACATCTTTGGAGGCAGATTCCGGCCAGCAGATGTCTCACTCATAACGTCTTCACTGATTTCCCCTTACAGCCAAGCAGCTCGTGCTACTGTAATGTAGAAGAAATTTTGGAGCCAATAGACGGTGCTGAGGTTGGAACTAACCTTTTAGTGCGACAGAACGCAGCTATTGGCAGGCCTCAGAACGCAACCTGCTCCAGTGGGAATCAGGCAGTAGTGAAATGACCCTTTGCTTAGTGGTGAATCGCACTTGCCAGCACCTTCGCGCAGGCATTGATGGAGCGCTGTGCGAAGTATGCCATGAGTATCAATTGACAACATGCGTGGGGCAGTAAAACACGGGCAGCGGCTTATCCTGCGGCCTTGGCAAATGCTAATGCTAACATATATCTGGGGAAAAAGCAAGAAAAGCAAGAGGAAGCCAATCATGTCGCAGGAACAGCTCGGAGCCAGTCCGATGTTGCATCGCCACAACGACCCCTCAATCAACCTATCGGTATCCAGATCGCCGATATTTGCGGTCACAATCTGCGATAGATGCCCCCAGTAGATGATGGATTTCCCAGCAAAGATGGCCGAGATCATGCTATCCATCCCAGAATCCTACTCTGAGGAGTGACCCGAAGCGGCATGAATTCCTATCGGCAACTGTTTCCCAAGGCTGACCCAGAAGGCAGCACTAACGAACCGTCAGAAGCTTTACCCAGCAAGAGTGGCAGGGGCAAGCTGACCGCGACAGCCTGCCTCCACTGTCGGTTAAAGAAGACCAAGGTAATCTGCATATTTATATTCTGAAGGTCGTCACCTCGGATTGACTGACCTAAGAACTGCGCCTACCCAGTGTGACGGAGAGCGTCCGACCTGCAAGCGGTGTTGGGGCAAGACGATTGAATGTACTTACCCCGACGACGGCGATGCGCACGTCCGCACGTCCCGGCTGGCCAGCTACGAGTGTCTCCTTGAAAGCTTACGCAACGGGTCTGAGACGGATGCTAAAGCCATCATTCATCGCTTACGCCAGCCGGTCAGCTCCTCGCAAGAATCTGCCAACAAGGCTAGGTTGAAGTATATTCTCGATTTCGTCAGGAGGTTACAAGAGGTCCCGGAAGATGAAGTGCTCGGCTTGGTCACGCGTCTCAGATCCGGCGAGGTGCTGAAAGATTTGTTTCGAGATGCGCAAGACTCTATCAGCCCTAGAGCGTCCCATCGCCAGTCTGTTCATGAGACTGGAGGCAGTCCGTCGAGCCACATGGATGGGGAGCAGGTGGTGTCCATTGAGGAGCCGAATCAGCTGGAAAACATATTCTACAGCTGGAATCGCATGTCCCTCTCGGACACGACCCGGATCCAGGCGGCGGTGGACGCCTTTTTCAAGGCTAGTGATAATTGGTTCCTGGTGTTTAACAAGGGGACGGTTATGCGGTACCATGGAGACATATATGCGAACAGGCCTGAACAGCCCCAGGCGATGAAGCAGGCCGAACTATGCTGCCTATGTGCCGTGGCCGCCGTGGGTATGTGTTTCGTCTACAACGACGAGAGAGCCCTCGGGTACTCCGAGACTCTTTACCAAACGTCCACACACTACTTCGCCTTGCTGTACAAGATCCTCCCATTGGACGCCATCAAAGTGTGTACTCTCCTTGCCACTTTTAATATCAAAAACCAGCGCACCACCGCTCTGGCCTTCGTTGAGATTGGCCTAAACCTATGCATGACGCACAATCTAAACGACGACAATTTCCGCGAACCGGGCATGGCTGCGGACACCTGGTTCAACCACCGCAAGACGTGGAGGACGCTGCTTTTCCAATCGACCCTTCTCTCATCCACACTCGGCTACGTGTTCGGCGGCGTCCTATACTTCGAGGATTTCCCACTATCGGAGGTCGAGCTCGAACGATTCCCATGCTGCAAATCACCGTGTCCAGGGAACTGACCAAGCTATGCATCCTCAAGGCGAACATCTCGAGGATGGACTTCGCCCTCAAGGGACAGAGCGCAGCGAGCCCCGGGGTCCTGATGCAGGACTTGCAGGAGTGGTACCGGCAGCTTCCGAACAATTTATACCTGGCCGCGTTGATCGACGAGAAGGTCACGCAAAAGCGCGTCGCCATCTATTATATCCATTTGATGTTTCTTAGCGCTACTGGCTTGCTCTACCGTCGCACTGCCGGTCGGTTTCTCCGATCGGTCGGCTTTGTGCCGGGGGCGCAGCATTGCCGGCACACAATTCTTTTAACCAGTACGTGTTCAAAAATGCACGAGAGGGGATCCTGGCCGCACAGCAAGCCGCGCGCATATTCAAGTTCATGGAGTCAGAGGATGTAGCAATCTGGAAGTGCTGGTTAGTCATGTAGGTGCTACAGACCCCCTTCTTTGGGTTCTCCCGAGACGCAATTTACTCACTCAGACTGCGCAACCAGTTTCCAAGCCTACACGACCTGCACCGTCCTGATGCACTCGGCCCTACAGAAACAAATCCATAGCGACTCGGTCGAGTCCTGGATGGTGGACCTGCAGTACGCGCAGTCCTGCCTGGCGGTTTTGGAGCGCTGTGGGCCGGCCGACTCCGCGGCCGGCCGGATGCACAGCCAACTCATAGACATTTTCCGCCACGTGGCCCACTTCAGGCCGTCATCGCCGGCGGTGGCGACGGTGGCGATGACGATGACGGTGACGATGGTGGCCCCGATCGATGGCATCCCGCACGACTACCTCTTGACGCTTCCCGAGTGCGGTGTGGGCGAGGGGATGGCGGATCGTGTTAGCTTGTCCATGATGTTGCTTGTCCAGCTTTGCGGCCCGTTTGAGTATCTGGGCGAGTATGGAATGCAGGAAGCGTACGGTAGCCCTGCATGGGTGATGAGGAAACGAGTGAACGAATGAATACGATATGATGGGGCCGGGCTTCTAGTTCAATTGCAGTCAGAGCTTGTAACAGCAACAAATGCCATGATTAACTTCTTATCCGACATAACGACGTGATTGAAGGGCACAAAAAAGACGATTATCCGTATCACGCTGGCAATGCGCCGCATAACATACGCCGACGACCGACGACCGACAATATGAGTCGAAATCCGACACAGCATGGCGGCGAGCACAACAGGAGCGGGGACAAGCTGGCGACTTAAGCACGGCAGCATGACGACAATGAAGAGACGATAGCACAGCAACCACGGTTGTTATTCATTGTTTCGAATCATCATCGAACTCCGAAGCACGCCGGCAACTCCTTGAGGCCAACGAGGCTACCTAGTCCTCCAAGACCAGCATGACAGGCATGCCACGACTGACCTACACGCATCATCGCACGATAGACGCATCCTACTCGACGATTGTCCGACCGGCAGCTCAGCAGCGCTGCATGATCCGTGCGAAAAGAGTTGACGAGCTACAAAAGGCCAGCGCATTGGCAGAGGAATAGAGCACCAGCGGTTGACACATACAATGCCAGAAGACAACACGGGTCCGCGCCAAGGGATCATCATGTTTGCGAATGGCCCAATTCGCCCCAACACTCCCTGTCTCAAGGCTTATACCTGATCGAAAAAGGCGTGGCCCAAGGGATCAGCATCGGCCACGGGGACGAAGCGCTCAAACAGGGCTTTCACCTGCGACAGCCACCCCGTGACTCTCTGGGTTTGCTGCAGTAACCTGTACTCGATGTCAGTTGACGATCTGCGCCAGACTGAATACACGGTGACTTACAGCTGTTCGACCTTCTGTATTGCGCTGGTCACTTCTGGAGACTGAGCCCACCACGCCCGCGACTGCACCCGCGCCTGCGCCTGCGACTGCGCCCAAGACCATCGTCCCTTCTGCAACGCAGCTCCAGCCTCAGAGCCAACAACCACTGTCCTTTCCAGGCTTTCCCAACTTATTCGACGACAAGGAAAGCCTCTGTTCAGGCCCCTTCAGCTCCCCGCCACCGTAGGTCCCTCTACGCCCAGTCTGGGTGTTGTACTGAGAACAAAGAACGCCGGGCGACGCCCAAGAACTGTTGCACAAAGTGAATGAGCTGCTGGAAAATATCAAGTAATCCAGTCTCGTCTTTGCCCGACTTTGTATCCCCCCATACACCCATGGAGACCTCGTGCGGCCCCTGGCCCTTGCCTGGTTCAACGGTCAGCCCTCCTGTGCTAGACCGTCAGGGGCATATTTGGCATCTCTGTTGAGGAATCCCCAGCGTGCCCGTCTTGGTCATGCAACCGCTCCATTTCCTGGTACAAGGCGATGGTATCGCCATTGCTGAAGCCAGACGCATCGGATTCAGGATTTGGGAAGAACTCCGCACTCATGTCGCTCATACCCTCCTCCCCGCCGCCTGGTTGGCACCGATCGGGTTCCAGTGCCGTGGGCTGCGAGGCACCGGCCGTTGCTACCATGCCAGTTCCTATCGCTGCGTCTGCAACTTCGAAGCCATTGGCGTCACCAGCCACCGCATCGCACATTGGAGAGTCGAGACGCTCATTGCATCCCATCGACAATTCTGCCGCCGATCCTTCGGCAACTCCATCGCGGGGCGGATGAGTGGTCTGCGCTCCCTGTTGCACGGCAGAGGATCCACCAATATTGTCCTGCGTCGACGGGGGCGGCCCGTCAAACCTGCCATGGATTGCGGGCTTGGATGGCCTGCTCCTTCACTGTGTTGCCTCTAGGATCGCAGCAGTCGGCCCGCCGAGCCTTGCCTCGTATTTCTGGCCTGGCTTGCGTTGAAAGATGGCTTCTGCGCTGGCCTCGACCTGCGGAAGACTCGAGCCCGTTGTGTCATGCGAGCTTGGCGGCCGCGCAGGCTCTGAACCTAGTATGCTCAGTCAGCGCGGGACGTGCCCCAAGGAGCGAATACACTTACCACCTGGTCGAGATTCTCTGGCCGCCGGGAACGTACATGGCCATTTCCATCCGGGCATGGACAATATTCCAGTACATTGTTAAGCTGAACACGTTGCACATCTCTCCAAGCGCCAGCACCTTTCGCTGTAGGGATTCCCCAGACTTCCGTGTTTTGTCTTTCTCCCGCTTGTCGTGCATGTAGCGTCTGCTCGGCGCGATTTGAGACGCCAACTTGGCGTTTGGCGGCAACTCCACCTGCGTGCGAAATACGGATTCAGCCGGCTACGGTTCAGCGACAACAATCGCGAAATCACGCACGCGAGCACAAAGTCGTGAACCTGGCAAGACGTGGGCGTGCGTGAGTAGGAGAGCTCTACCGTACGAGGGCGGGGATAGACTTACTTTTCGTTGTGGTGGGCCAGCTGAGACTGGACGGCGTTGACCTTGTCCAGCAGTTCTTGGGTGTCGCCCGACGTTCTTCGTTTTCAGTACAACGCGCGGACTGGATGTGGGGGGACCGACGCACACGAAGTCGCAGGCGGGGTGTAACAATAAAGTATACTCTACGAGGACAAGGTTCATGAGGTGTTGCCATTTAGCTTGCCAGGGATGGAGCCGTGTGCAAGGGGTTTAGGGATGGCGGTTCAGGATAGATGCCGTGCACATTCAAGATGACCGACCTAGCTTGTTTGTTGGCCAAGTTCGCGCCAACGGCGGCAAAATTCTCACGGGAACCAACGGCGTCAACCACAGTCTTGACCCAGACGGTCGCATCGCGGGCAACTTCTATATCTTGCCCTCGTACTTCCTCTTGTAGTGGAGCTGTCGCTTCCAGAGCTTCCTCCCTCTTCTCTTGCCCCATTTCTTGGCAACGAGCTGCCTTGCACGATTCAACCAGTGTTCACCGAGGTCCTTCACCTCAACCTGATAGTCATAGAATTTGACAAAGAGAAGTTTCGTCCCCTCGCTCTTGTATCGATGAGTAATAGACTCAATTGCATACAAGCCCGTAGTCTCAGTTCCGAGGTGTGAGACGTCAAGATTCGGTATCGGGCCCTCACAGACCATGTTGTGCCATATTCATGCATCCATACTGAATTCTGCCTCCGAGCATACACCTCCATGTTTCCATTCCACCACAGCCCCCGAAGATGCAGACGGCCGCATCGACGAGCAATGAAAGGAATACAACCAAAGGCCTTGACATGAATGTCCATACGGCCTCTTCGCAGGCGCCCTTGCCCGATTTCGCCGCGGCGCCTCAAGTAGGCGTGCCCACCGTTGCCAGCTTTTCTAACCATGCAGGTGCATTCGATTCCAGCCTATTAGGTGTGATGGCTAAGTAAAGACCCTGTTTCTCAAGCCTTGATGCTTGCCTGGACGTACTGATTGATATCGGCCAGAACTCCAGGAACAACGAAAGAACTACAACAGGAGGTCAATGGGCCGCTACTAAAGGGGTTAATAACTCCCAATCACATTCTGCAGAATTTTGTTCCAAGAAGCATAGCATGTCGTCCAATATAGGGTTCTCAAAATTTCTTCCATCGAAGCATTCAGATAATAAATGGTGTTATAGGGGCAACGGCCTTGCTGGAGAAAAATGTATGCTGCCTGATCCTCTGTCCACGGCGGGAGAATAGAAAGGATACCCCCACTGCCTAGCCGTTCAAGCTCGAGTGATAGACCATGAGAGGAGAAGTCGAAGCACGAGGAATAATAATCCTCCTCTAATTGATGAGCTGGGTCGTTGGTCCGCGGCAATGCCATGATGGGTAGGTCGTGTGCTTCTTGAACGGTGTCGATGGAGATGTTTTCGGCGGTGCACATCGTTGTGGAGGTCTTGTGGTTGAGGAAAGTGAAGAAAGAAAAGGAAAGAGTGATTCTATCTGATGAAGGATGTAAGCTAAGGCACCCCTCCACGGACCGTCCCTCCACGGACCAGGTTACCCACCATTAGCGACCATTTCAATCAAAGTTATCTCCACGGCGAAATCGATTTAAAACTGCTATCTTCGAGTATTTCCAACAACAATACAATCTTCTACTTCGGTCCCGTCCCCTTCAATGATTTCATTAACGTTACGTGTACAACATCGAATCATCGGGTTACCATACCGATAACGGCGCCACTGTCCACGGTCCCACGAAGCAGAAGAGGCAGAGGCAGCTGCCTTCAAATGGTTTCCCCACCACCTATCAGCAGGTTTTCTATCTCCTTTGGCTTGGGGAAGCGGAGCTACCCCGCCAAACAAGCTACCAAACAAGCTACGAAAGCTACCCCGCCAAACCAAAGAAGCTATCCACCAAAAGAAACATCCCAGACTGCCTAGAAGGAACGAGTCATTTACGTATTTGGCTAGATCAGAGCTGGCGGATGATCAGTACGGCGATAGCACTTCAATTCGCTCGATGGGCACTTTGAGGCTGACAGACTTCCAGTGTATGACAGGTTGTGAAACCTTGCAGCAAGGCAGCCAGGTGTGTATACATTGCGCATAAGATAGCGATATGAAAGATCTGGTCATAGCATAATCAATGGACGAGACATTGAGAAACCGAGGCTCGCCCAGGTGCTGTAGGAAGATAGTTGCGATGAGTGGTAGGAGGAGCGCCCCAACCAGATGAGTGTATACATTGCAAGTCTCGTTATGTAGGAAGGTCAGGCTGGTGAAGATCTCCAGATAGTCTGCTTTCGCTAGTCGATAGCCACTGAGGATATAATGGTTGTCTACATACCATTCAGGGACCTCTTGCCACATGACGGTCCGCACTTTAGCCTTGGATCGGTTTGCTGGGCCGTTCGTGCTGCTCATGTTAACTTTCGGTATGTGCCGTTTTCTGAGTTCCGATCTTGACATGATTCTTCTCCCGAGATGGGTATCTGTCGACAAGAAGTAGGTACAGTATATGGCGGAGATAGGGAAGGACACTCAAGCGCTGAATTTCTGAAGAAGGGGTAAAGGAAGGATAGACGTTGCAAGGAAGAAGCGATAACGTGCGTCACCCCCATGTCGACCACCCCCCCATGTCGACCGCCTAAAATTACGTAAGTAATAAACAGCCCCCTCTCTTCTTAGAGCTACTACAATTTTATTCATGAACTATAATACAATCCAACGCGGCTGTAGATACACTCCTTGTATCAGAATCAGATTCTCCAATTAGAGCTTCATTAATGGTTTCCTCCGTTTTCTGGATATCCTCAATTGTAGCGAACTTTGAATTTGGGCTCAATTCGACCCTCTTCCTTTTCCGCGGCTTTGCAAAATCAAGCTTCGTTTCTAATGCTTGAATCCGGAGTTCTGCATCCATAAGAAGGTAGTCCTTCTCATCAAACCCCTTTTGGATCTTCCTGAACAGTTGACGCTGCGTAGGGAGGTCGGTTTGTTGAAGCTGGTGAAAGCCACGTAGCTGGCGTTGTAAATCAATGCCCTTTTTGGGTGTCGACCATACAAATTTACCAGCCATAGAGGCATTAGGAGGCGTTTCAATGCTAGAAGGCCCTGTCATATCATAATTGACCTCTTCTGCTGGTTGTTTCGGTGTCTGGTTGCTGTTTTCGAGTAAGAGAGGACTGGTGAGCGGTCGAGCGACACATACTGGCCAGAGACCACTACTCCGCCAACCAGATTGGATATTCTGGCTTGATAGAGCTTTGCCTCTTGCTATCTGATAACTTATTAAGAAGTTTCGTTTCCCAATAGGAGCAGAATCAGTCAGAAGCGCAAGGAATCCGATCTCTTTTCGATAGTACGCTTTCATAGCCGCAAAGACCCCAACATCGAGAGGTTGTAGGACGTGTGAGGAGTGAGGTGGTAGAAATAACAAGTGTACGTTATTCTGGTGGCATAGGCTCATGAAATCCGTAGTCGTATGACTGCCGTGGCCGTCAAGGATAAGCAAACGTGGCTCTGTTGTATCAGTATAGGGGAGGAACACCTTCTCCAGCCACTCTACTGCGATAGAGTCTTCTGTCCAGCCTTTTTTGGTTGCCGCGAATTGCCATTCCTTGAATTGACGTAAGTCGGAAGGGAACCATTGCTGTTGGATGGTTTTGCCTTTGTAAATAACGAGGGGAGGGATGGCTCGGCCAGTCGCGGATATACACTCCAGAATGGAGGTCCATGCCCTTGACCCAGGCTGTTTCTGGTGGATTGCGCGTATCGCTGCGCTTCCGACGACAAGTCCATTACCTCCCTGACCTTCCATGATACCGTGCTCGTCCATATTACACCTGTTTTCAGGTTTAATAGCCTGGATCGCTGGAATTCGTAGCTTTGGAAACCAGGAACGAATTACCTCCGTTGATGCACCATTGATACGCTGAGAATCGATTCGCCGTTGCCTTTTCGTCCGGAGAATTGGGTTCCTTCGAAAGAAAGCGGCTATCCAGTTCTTTCCCAGTGGTGTATGGTCCCCTTTCAGGGCCAATACGCGCTCGGCTAGTTCCTTGATTTGCGCGTGCGTTGGGGCCAGACCGAGAGCCTCTTGGGTCAGAACCCAGTCGGTAAGGTGTTTCTCTTGCACTGGAGAGAGCCTCTGCTGGCTAATGGCAGCTTCCCGGCTGGACTCACGCCCGCTCAGTCTGTCGATAAGGGTGGTCTTCGGGACCCCCAATCCTTGGCGGCTCGACGGATTGGCTTGCCATTCCTGACGTCTTGAATGGCAGCAGCTACATCGTCTTCAGTATACTGAGCCATTCGTGCTTGTTAAATATGCCAATAAAATTTGGGCGGAATCGATGAGGATTTGGGCGAGAAAGAAAAGGATATATGAAAATAGCGGTGTGACGTTGTGGGGTCATTTTGGGCGGTCGACATGGGGGGGGTGGTCGACATGGGGGTGACGCACGTTACCAGGCGCAGCCACTGACTCATCACGATAAAGGCGAGGATATAGAACAAGAGACTAATGGGCTGCTGTTGCACTGCGATCGTGCAATTCCGGACTATCCTATCTACCTGACGCCCCTGTATCATTCACCAACCCCAAGCACCTATACAAAGGACGAAGAAGGATACATATGGCTTGCCGGTAGTGAAGACACAACGTCGTGGCGAGCTTTAGTACTAATCTTGGCAGTAGTTACTTGATGGCATTGACAGATTTTTCGACTTCTCTAGCTGGGAAACCGGTTCCGATCACAGTAGCCAAGTATGTACCTATTGTTGCAGACACCGACCACACAATCTGACTGTTGTGATCTAGAGTTCTCCACCCACTTCTACCATAGAAGTCTCACCTATGCTTCCTGGTACCCAGCTGGACACCGAAACGAAGGCATGGGATGAAGTAATATTCGGGCCGCCACCATATCTTCCAGAAAGGAGTATACTGGGAGACACCGTTTTACTTAAGAAACGTTGGGATGGAGCAGCTGAAGGCGCTTCCCCTTTCGACATTAAAGCCTGGGTACAACGTTCCACGGAGGTACGACGGCAAGAGCAGCCGCAGGCCTCGAACGGTGGCAGGGTTAAGAGGCCCCAGAACGCGTTCATGCTGTGGCGCAAGGCCTATCGTAACTCGATCAAAGCCTTGCATTTCGACAGGAACCCCAAGCCGAATTTCTCCAAGGTATGTGGTGAGCTTTGGCTGCTCGAGCCAGCAGAAACTCGTATGCGGTTCAAACAATGGGCAGAGATTGAGAAGAAGAACCACAGGACCGCTTTTCCAAATTACGTATTTAGCACTTCGAGGAGTAAAGGTGCAAAACGGGGGCGACGCCGCGCTATGTGTCGGGTAGCCGTCCAAACAGAAGAGTTGACGGCTGGTGGATAGGAGTTGTGAAAAAGCGCTTATATAAACCACTGCACGACGCTCCGAAGGAACTCACCTATCCTACAATTCTACTGCTTCGTCTCGAGTTTGCCTCTTCTATCTTTTTGGCCACTTCGACAGTGAAAGTAGAGGTCCACATGCAACGTTTAGGTGGTTTCATTACGGTGGAGGACCTGAGTGGCTGATCGCGCCAGGGCAAAATCTCCAATCCTCCTCACTGGCCAGAGAAGAAACACCCTGAACCTCGGAATACTTATGATTAGCTTCCAAAAACGAGAGTTTGGCTTAGTAGAGCCCTACGCCGCTTTTTCTGCGTTGGGGACTCTTGAATCAAGCCCGAGGCAACATCCGCGAGGTCCTCAAACGATCGAGCCAGCAATAGAACAGACAGCAGCAAATTAAATAGTCTCAACTTGAACATTCTTTCTTAGATGGTCGTGGTTGCGGTTGACTAGATCAGTATCATTCACCTGTCATGAGGTGGAGAGGTTCCACAAATTCTTTCTTCCCATAAGTCGCTTGAGAAGGAATAATGAAAGTAACCCCTTTCTGCTCTCGCCGTTCCTGGGTCCCCTAGTACTCTCGGCCAGTCTCTGTCAACGTGGCAGTGGAGGCGAAAGTGGCGAAGCGACGTGGGAGGCTATTACTCAGGCTAAGGCGAGGCAGATTCTAATGGGGCGTTTACCCTGTTTGACGATGGGTAACGCTAATAGGGGCAACCATGCAAGCTACAAAGGTTTCCCTAGGTTACATAGCCACAACCATGGATAGCATGACAAACCAATCGTGGCGTTATGAGAAGCCTCCAGAGGAAGTAGCCAGCCAAATATAGCGAGGAATATTTATATAAAGAGGCCGACATAGAGTCCTCAGTCTCCTCATGCCTCACTCCTCACAATTCACTATTCACACTTCACTACCTGCTTCAACTATTTCTACTCTATAACAAGTCTGCTGGAAAACCCGAATTTCACCTAGGCACGCAATCTACTAACAGCTTCCAGAAATTCAAGATGTCTTCCAAATATATGATTCGGATTCGGATTTCCATCCTTTTCCTCACTCTCCTCTCGCTAGCCATTGCAATTCTCAACTCGGCCCACGCACGTTTCGCAGTCATTTTACGAGACCGAGCTCGGTCCGACTATGCCAATACTACGGCTGCTATCCTAGATAATAAGTTTCTGTCCTTGCAAAGCAACATTCTCATTGATACAATCATTACGGCACTCGCCATGGCTGCGTTTGCTATTTACGGCGCCGTGATAGTGGCTCGCCCGAGGTGACTGCACGACCACGAAAGCATCTTACCTACGTACGCGACCTCTCAGCTAGTCCTAGCCTTCGTCATGATCGGGACCGGGGGCTACCTTGCCGATCAAGTCCAGGGATTCCAGCCGTCCTTCAAAAGGTTCAGTGCTAACGATGCCGTCCCGTATTACTCCATGATGTACTATGGAGGCGTCGCTCAGGCGGGTTACGGGTCGGTTCTGATCCTCTTTGCTATCACTGTGGCTGTCTTCTGCTTTGTATCAGCTCATTGCGAGAAGAAGCAAGAACGGGTGGAAGAAGCAGCAAGAGAGGCAGCAGAGACCGATAACCGCGGGAGAGAATCATCCCGGGTTTAAGTTATGCTAAATAAAGGACTGAATATTGCGGTGTTAGGATAGCGAGAAAACAGGGCCGCACGAGGATACCCGTGTCCACGGCTTCCTCTTCTTGCCCCTCCTTCTCGGCGTCGGTAATTGAATATCTGGGGGCAGAGTTGCTGATCTATCGCCCAATATTATGAAAGGTAGTGAACAGCAGCAGATTACAAGCCATCTAGGGGGTGATGGTCTAGTTCAGACGCCTGCAGAACCACATTAGTAACCACCTAATTCTTGAGAAGCAATTGGAACGGAGAAACATATTCCGTCAGCACGTTGGAAGAACAAAGCCAACTGAGTTGAGACATACATAGCCCCATTCTTGCAGCAGCCATTCTTTTTGATGAACCGTCGTGTATACCCCACATGTGTAGGTTCCTACATCAAGCCTTGGAGCAGTGGTTGCGGCAGCGTACTGACGCGCTATTTAGACACTTAACTCACCCATCGGGATTAGGATAAAACCAGCTACGCAAGACCGGAATGGGGACTAGCGAAATCTATTAGAGACCTAAGGGAGGGAGAGAAAGCGAAGGAAGATATCGTGGGCTGATATGAACTAGATAGCTCTTCGTGCGCACTGAAAATTTGTAGCGCAGTGTGTTCACACAGCTTTCCGCCGTGCCTCGTCGTCTATGGCTACTGTCTAGTTCTCGTTCACATTTACTATGGGTGGTCGTTCTACTGTATCCGCCGCTCAGTCAATGGCCCATAGACTCGATGATCTTAACAGTGTATCGTGACAGTCCCGTCCAATGGCTGCGAAGACAACCCGTGAAATGTCAACTATGGAGCCGTGGAAGCTCACGAAAGCCTTCATTGGCTTCGACGGCCCTCGGCCAGCGCAAAACGTCCCGAAGCTTTTCCAAAGTAGCTACGGGGATCTTCCCGTCTGAGAATGTATGTGCTAAGAACTCTTGTCTTGCTCTGTCCTTGCAGAACGCGAATTCGTGTGCTTCTTGGCCTTGATAGCAATGGCCAAACGATCGAAAGCCATCCAGCTGTCCTTTGGCGCCTGCACCGTGTGTGTCCATTCCAAGGCCCACCAACCAGGGCAGATGTGTTCCACCTTAGCCTGTCCGTCACGGCCACGACCACGGCCATGTGGCTGTGGTGACGCGGGCCGTTGCCCTTCCATGTGCTTCTGAGCTTTAGACATGCTCCCAGAGTGGTTTTCGGTTGGCATGATTCCCTGCGCGGTGAAACAAAAAGCTAGTAGCAACTGATTTCGATGGGGATGAACTGGTGAAAGGAGCACTGTACTCGAACAAGCACCGGGACCTCTCGTACACTTATGAAGTTATCGCTAGCACGATCTGTTCCAGCTTAAGCTTTAATTCAGCTACTATCGCTAGGATGGGCACAAGAGAAGTACTTAGTAGTCGCCGCGCAGCTTTTCCTGTAGTGTGTGGTACGTAGGAACACGACCACACCCATCCACGATGGGGTCGGGCGGCGACCAGATATGGATTTTGTCAGTGAAAAGGTTCGTTGCTGAATGTTCCTGTGAACAAGACTTGCTGTTTCACGCAATACACCTGCAGCTCCTCTGAGGCTAGAGATTTCTGGTAATGGCCGCGACGCTTTTTCGGAGTCGGCCCTAGTAGATCATGTAAGCTTTCTTGCCTGGGCCGCTTTCGCGTCAGATTCATAGAGCTTCTACTGTGTTCTGAGGATGCCATAAAGGCTCCACAGAGCTGCACTCGCGTAATCATGTGCTTACGCCATAACCGGAACAGGGTAGACACTGTATACATAACGAGGCGGTTCTACACACAGATACGGTACAAACTTGCACTACGGCATACGGTACGGCCGTCAGTATCCAAATCACACATCGCGGCTTGCCGTCGAGTTCTTTCACGGTACACGTCAGGTCATAATACAATATGGCAACGCAAACCCCTACATCCGCTTGGAAAGGCTCGGGGATACGATCACATTGGTCATTAGATCTAATCGTAGCGCGGGTGCTCTACACCCTACAGACGCCCAACGCCGTATTCCATGGCGTACTAGCACATAATCAGGACCGCTGGCTGGTAGATGGACCAGATGAGAGCTTGCTCTGGGTGTGCGAACGAGACGGCTCTATGGCCGTATGGCAGGAAGACCAGCAGCGGCCCACCATCATCGAGGGCAGGTCGGATCATGACATGGGCGCGGTGATCGGCCACCACGACAGCAGAAGCGGAGCTCTCTACTACTCTATAAAGTGGGTCGACTATGAATGTCCAACCTGGGAGTCGGAGCAGGATCTAGACCAATACTCTGCTTTCCTAGACCAGTATTGGACTTCTTTCCCAGATCAAGACTTGGTTAATTGAACGGCTTGTGTGTCTAAGCCAGGAAGGAGACCCAGAGGCGGAAGCACTACCGCACTCAACAAAAGTGAGACCGAGCTGCAGGCAGTTTTGGACCATAAGCTATTCGTAGGACACCGTAGAGAGCCGGCGAAGACAGCTAGATGGCCAAATGTACCATAAGCTACTTCGCAAAAGAGCCTCTATTGCCTGCTTTCCGTCTCTCCACTCCGCCTTCGCTAACTTGCGCCACTCAGTTGAAGGCCGTAAGCCACGTTCTAGTAGATTTGCGTAATCGAGGCTGGCTGGCCGGAGCGTAACAGAACAGCAGCCTCCGCCCTCGACGATGTGACACGAAACGTGTGATTCACCGGCCACGCATATTCACCCAAGCTTTGTTCGACTGTCGATTGGCCGCCATGCAGCACGTCATTGCCGCCTTACCTGCACTGGCGGCAGCTACTTCGCCCATGCGTAGCCAGGCGGATAGTAGAGGCTGCTAGGCCGCAACTTTTATTACCTAATTATAATATTTTAAATGTAGCAGGATCTAGTTTTGGTTATAAACGTACAGAAATTGATCGTATAGAAATGAAAGCGATTTATAGTGATAAAGGCGAGAACAAATAGGAAGTTTAAACAGAGGTAAAAAAGATGCATTCCTTCTCGATCCCATTGCACCAGTTTTGCTCGCCTCTGTGTAGGCAAGACGCCGAACGCGCGGAGAAGCGTGGCCAGTACGCTCAGGCCGGAAGGAACAAAGCGCAAGTCGTAGAGAGGGCTCATCGCGGCTGCAAGCTGTTTGCAGCTGGGTAGTGTTGGATAGGTGGGAGGCAGGAAGGGCGTAGCAGAGCCGATGAGACCTTCGGGCTTCCGTGCTTGTATTGAGCCAGACTTACGAAGATCCGGACCGCTCTAGGTCGAGGCACGCGCTAGGGGTTGGTGATGGTGCCTGGAAGCACACTGGTAGGTAGGAAACCGTATCTACCTTGCTGCAGTCGGTCGTGGCGACTATGCCCAGTTCGAGCCGACGAGGTATGACGAACGACTGCTATTTTCCTGCCGGTGATCCTCTAGGCCTTCGGGAAGTCAACTTGGCGTCAAGCGTACACTACGCCATATCAAGGGAGGCCTCCATGGGAGAAAGACGATGGATGGTTACGACCAGAAGTAGGCCTCTAAGTCGACCAACAGGAAACCACCTCACAATCGGGTGTGAATTCCCGCAGTCCTCGGTAGTACTCGATGATCGATCTGCCCGGCACATCCAAAAACCATATAAATCCGTCCACCCTTCATCAGATGGAATCCCTCTTTCCTTTCTGTTCTTCACTTTCTCAACCACAAGACCCCACGACAATGTGCACGGCTGAAAACATCATGATCAACACTGCTGATAAAGCGCACGCCCTACCCATCATGACATTGCCGCAGACAACCGATCGAGCCCATCAACTAGAGGCAGATCAGTATCCCTCCTGCTTCGACTTCCCCTATCCTGGTCTACCACTCGAGCTTGAATGGTTAGACCGTGGGAGTACCCGTTCTACTCTCCCCCTGTGGACAGGGGATCAGACAGCGGACTTTTTCTCCAGCGAGGCCGTTTCCCCTAAAACACTATTAGCATCCGAATGCCTCAATGGCAGCAACTTGGGGCTTGCAATATTGGACGACATGCTATACTTCTTGGGAAAAAGTCCCGCCGAATGTGGCGAGAAGTGGTGTGAGGCCTGGGAAGAGCTCGTGAAGGGTGGGTTTGAGCATGATGGAACGGCGAATGACGATACAGTACAAGCTCCTTCCCTTAGCCCTGCATCACCATACCTCCCATTCTTGGACGGAGCCGACCTAATGAAGGGCTACCTTCGCGCGCAGAACGACCCGGAGGATTCAGCCTCCGTCGAAGCATCCCTTCCAGGCTATGACGATTGCAAGTTGCCTGGCACTGCGTTTTGTCTTGGCCCCAGAATCAACGAAACAGTTACTGAAGTAAACTCGGGCGAGGGCACATTCGGGGATGAACTATTCCACTCTTTCCAGCTTCCCCAAGTTCCAGGAGCATCCAATACAGAGTTAAAAACGAGTCTCGATGGAGTATTCGCGACCAATGACGCACAGACCCTTGTCTCTACGAACAAAAATCCAACGACAGCCTCACCTGGCCCGCCAACACCAGACTCCCCTGTTCCGAGCAGCTTGGAAAAGCCGACAGACGCATCGTTTCTGGTTCCAGTGGGGGATTGTGTGACAGTCACCCAGAGGTCACCTACCGCAGAGACATCCCCAAGTCCGCCAACAAATTATACCAACCATTGGGTAGGCAGTGCCGCGCCACTGGATACCGATGAGGAGAGGCAGCTCAACCCTATCTCAGAAATGCCGAGACGCCCTTGCCTGAAGAGGAAAGCAGCACTGCCGCGCTCAGAAGAACCACCCAAGCGACAGAAGCAACGAGGATTGAATCTTCGTCTCGAACAAGTCACTGTCCATGCCGAAGGCAGTGTGAAGGATCTGACGTGGAACCGGCGTCGCGGTGTATGGATTGACAAGTCAAAGTCTTTCGAGCGGAGGGGCGAGCCCCTTGAATGCTACGTACTGGGAAACTTGACTTGTTGTTCTCTTCGGTTGCGACCAAATGGTGACTGGCTTCCTATAGATGTCTCTTGGGATGATACTGCAGGGGGTTTCATTGGATCGAGTCTCACTAACAAGAAACGGGTCAATCTTGGGAAGGAGGAGTTATCTGTACTGTTCAACGATCCGAATGTCGGGGTGGTTTTCACTAACCAGGGCAGTAGGTGATCAAGTGGAAGATGATCGAGAGCTTCTTACGAAATATACTAGCTTCCTTACTAACTTGGCGCGCTGGCCGTTGATAAACATGTTTCCAGTCCCGAATGAGACCATGGTGATTCGACCGCATCTTCCCCCGCCACTCTCTGCTCACAGGTCTCTACCATGATCCCGTTAGGAAAGAACAGTTAAATAGGGGAGCCCATTCGCTCGCGGGTCTTTAGCCTCGTCTTCAAGGGGTTGACGCGCTGTGCTTGAAGATCGAGTCGGTTATCATCCTTCTTGGGGCCGACTACCTGAGGTATCTGTATCCAACGAAAAGAGGGCGGGTGAATATACAGTAGGAACGTCGGATCAGCATCAATTGTTCCCCCAAACGTCTCTCCGAGCTCGTGCCCAAGGCCACCAGCACTTTTCGCAGCAAATGGAGCTCAGGAGGAGTCAGAGGTCGAGTGGCGACTGGAAGACGCTTGTTTCCGACACTCGAGGGATGTGGCAGACGATCAATAGACGAAGAGTCTAAGTTACGCCTTTGCGGACCAATCCATCCATCGGCCATGCTCCTAGTAGCCCTAGCCGAATCGGCTAGGGACTCCAGTAGGTCCCGCGCGTGATTCGGAAAGCCATATAGACCCCATATCTGATATTCCCGCGATGCCCCCTCCACCTTATAACTTGCCAAGCTTCAGCGCGCATAGCATATATCGGCTTGTTACGAAGGAGTGTATACCTGGTGGCAAGAATCACATGAAGAAAACGGCAGTCGACCGTATTTTGACGAACCCATCAATGCCCAAAGAAATCTATTTGTCTTGCACCAAGAAATAAAGCGCAATCGAGATGCATTTTACCAGGCTCTCCGACGCAGAAATATTATGGAAAGAGAGAATCTGAAGAATGAAAAGCGTCAGCTACTCCAACAGCAAGCTGTGTGGCTTTCTGTCGCTCGTAGCCTTCAATCATACAAGGGCTTGATGCTTCAGAAGGACGCTCTTATCGAACGGGCCGTAGAGGCCTATGACCAGAGCATTGCCACCAAAGAGTATGAGCGTTTGATGGGAGAAATAGAGTTGAAGCTGTCGGAGCAATAGTATTCACTTGGTTTATGTCTCACAGATGACAAAATCGAGGACGGGAGCATGACTGATGGACGCAGACTACAACCAACATCCAACAAGGATGCCGTGGGCGCCGTGGAATAGCCAGCGGTGCTCATAGTGCCATTAGCTCCTAGCCGCAATTCGTGCTGATCGCCTGTGTCTACCGCATGGAGACCCGCACTCGCTTTCCCAGATTTCAACTTCTCGGCCCAAGATCGCGACTAAGTATTCGATATCGCCAAGCTCGTTTTGGTACTGGGCTAGCTCGGCGCTGTTAACGGCGCGGTAAAATTTGCTGAGAGGGCGGACTTCTAGTTGAGCATCGCTTGCTTCGCATTGTCGAACATTATTCCAGGTGCCGCAGCGTGTAGTGCCGCCAGGTACGACGACTTGGTGCCCGTGTGATCGTTGCGTTGTTATGTTACCGCTAGTATGCTGCTGGCGACTAGAGACCACTGTTGGTTCATACCAGTCGTAGTGTTGCATCTGACCAGTTGTGTTCGATCCTGAGTCACTCGGAACACAAGAGGCTGCTTCTTCTATCGAAGAACATTGGACTGTATCAACAGTCATCGGTAGGTTGGTGTTCAGCCGGCGTTCAATTCGGTGGCTCGCGACTGCTTCAAATGGAGGCGCGAAGGAGCCTGCCCGGAGGTTTCCACGGTCCTCGAATATATATTGCGGGGTATCGAGCCGTATAGAAACCATTTGATAAGCGATATGTTGTGCCCTTCCCCCATCAGATTGATCGCCATCTGATTCTGCGTCGACCTCAACGAATGTATGGTGCGTGGCCGGTTTGTCGCAAATGCTTGGTCACCCGCTCAGGTATCGAGTTACTCTGAAGGCGTTGCAGGGATTTGAATGTTCATACTCATCGGGATACTATGGCTTCCTTGAAAGTACGGTATGTACATACATTATGGACGTGAGGCGTTCTCGCTGTCCGCCTGCGGCGCCATAGCTACTGCCCTACTGCTCACTACTCACGAGTGGTGACTCTTGCCGTCGTCTTCGATGCAGCTCTTCTGGTTCGTACCTACCAGTATTGTACATCAGTCCTTTGCATCTGTTTCTGACCATGCTACTTAAAGCGACTTCTTGCCCTGTACCTCAAGGTACAGTTGTCAACAAGAGGCCAAGCTACCATTCCGGTCCGCCCGAGTGTCCCATTGTACCCTTTTCGAAGTGCGCCGATTCCGAATGGAACCAGAGTTATCCTGTAACATACAGTACTGTCTTTTTGCTGTGTTAGCTCGAAGAGGCTCACGGGCTGTTTTCGGTCTTGGATTTTGTTGGCTGATTGTGATTCAGAATCGGGATCGTCGCGCAAGTGGCACTGGGAGACGGAATGGACGCCGGACGGACAGCTTGTGACACCCATACCTGTTCTGATGCGCAGGGCCAGAGCCTGATGTTCCCCGCTCCGCTTATACCGTTCTGGTAGAGACCGGTCGCCTCAGAGCCTGAACTATCCAGCAGCGTAGTCTTTCGCCGCATCCGTCGAGAGCTCGAAGATCCTCGCGAGCTGTTTCCGGTCTCGACTTCCTAGTTGCCTGCAGACCTGTTGGCCCTACATACTGTTGGAGTGCAGTGTCGGAAGAGTAGCAGGGCACTAGCGCAACCAGCGGGTCAGGTCTAGAACCCACCGCTGTTAGCGTAGATGGGTCGATGCTCACTTTCGGGTCCCTCCAATTCTTAAGTGATGACGGGGGCCGAAACAACCATTCTGGTCCGACCGACCGTAGTCTCCAATTGCAGCCTTTCCGACGTGGTACGCCGATTCGAATGGAGCGAGAATCATCCAGTAACATACAGTACATACTGAAAGCATTCGGTACTCCTGGCTATAACCTAGGTCCGTTTCAGACATCCGCTGGCAAACAACATGCTAATGGGTGTCGGTAGGCGGTACAAGCGCTGCGATAGCCGTTCCTTCAGTGCATAAGGTTATACGGCAGGTTGGATGGTATGCATGTACCGGGCCATGACCACGCCGGCGTGGAATTAGACGCAATATGGCTGGACCGGCTGCCAAGAAGCACTTCCTAATCGAGAAATCAGTAGCTTCGTAAGATGATCAACACAAAAATGGCAGGTTGTACTGTACTGTGCTGCGTTGGTCACTTCTAACGATTTGGCCTCGAGATACGAAGCCTGGCTGCCACTGTCATTCATCCAACATATATATTTCACTTTGATGCGTAGGATTCGTGGCCTAACTCAAGGTACATATTCGAATTCTGGAATGTTCAGCAGCGCTCCGTTGTCTTGAGCGCCGACTATCAAAGACATTCTTCAAAGATACTCACTAGTGGCGACTACATTGGTTAACTCTCTCATTCGAGGTAGAAAGCCTATGACTCAAGGCATTACAACTATCAAATACTCTCCTGGCCTACTTCGCAGACATCCAACGTCGAACCACTCGCTGCTTTGGGATTGGACGCACCATACAGTACTACTGGCTCTCCGTACAATCCAGGTCAAACCAACACATTCAACTCCCCGGAAAGAAGATATCTTGACAATTAGGCTTTCGCTCCGTCGAGATGTTACCACGAGACGCTCCGGCCGGTCACTTAGGAGGCAGCCAGAACCCTCTCTGCGCCTCGAAATACTTCCATGACTATCATACCATGGTAGCTAGGAAGCAAAGGGAAGGCGTGGAGCCGACCTGGCCTCTGGGACATGAAGGGGCATTCCTTGATGGTAAGACGAATCAGCTAATACCTCTCATCTGCAAATTATATAGAGGCGAACACTAACTCGGACACAAGCACTCCTCCTCGTGCCGATAATGGACAAGCAGAAGTACAAGTCGAAGGATAACTTGTATGGTCGGAATATGCTAATAAGCGAATACTTGTGGATATACCACTGGACCCTCGACCCACCAGGTCCTGGAGAGGAAATCCCTGTGGGTAAGGATCGTGAGAAGCGCCCTGGGCGCCCGGCTCACCGAAAGTACCGAACGAGGAAGCAAATCTCAAGCCACATTCAAGTTTTGAAAGAACTCTTCAAACCACTGCCCCTCTGTCAGTATCCCCAATGAGTAGCACAGACTGTCGTTCCCCTCCCTATAGCTAATTGTGACTGGCAGTACATTTTTCTTCCCACGGAAGAACGACGTGGATGGCAAGAACGGAAAAGTAGACGAGGGAGGCCAGACCAAGTCGTTTCAGAACAGCCCCGTCCTTGCTGCGTTAATGGAGGGACGTCTGCCAGAGGAACGTCCAAACTACGCTTACTTTGCGCGTCTTCTCGCAGCCGACAATGAAGTCTTTCTACGGCCAACAAGATGCCATATCTACACATCCCACCCCGAACTCACCTTGAGCGAGGACTGCGGAAAAGCCTTCACTGAAGATGGGGTGTGTTTGCAAGCCGATGCCTATGCTCCTGACGGCACGCGGTTGGAAGCCCAAGGCGATTTTCCGCATCTGAGAAAGAACAGCAATAAGGATTTTCTCAATGGTTTACAGCACGGTGATCGAGAAGAAGCACGTACCTACTTGCTTCATGAATATACCGAGTCTCTTACCCAAACGGAATCCAATTCCGTGCGTGGTATCTCGGCCAGGTGGGGCCAACAATTCCCTGAGCTGAACAAGAGGCTTACGTCGGCTCTCAACGACACGCATTCCTCACACACGAGTACGGCACGCAGCTTTATCGGGCCTTGCGATGTCATCCACATGGACGTTGTTTTGGACATGCATGGGACAGGTCGGTTCCCAGCAGGTACCCATCTGGATGGATGTGTCGAGTTCCACATCAACCGGCCGGAGCTTGCCCACCATATGTGGCGCTGCTCGACTTGTGTCGTTAAGCCTCGAGAGTTGTACCTCGACTCATCAGAGCCTCTCATATGGGACTACAGAACCACATGTCGTCTTTCACCACATGGCGGCTCTTGCGACATGATCACGGTCGACTTCCCGGCTGCGAGTTGGGCCAACACCTTCTTCCGGCTTGCTGAATACGACGGGGCGGAGCGAACCAAACGAGAGGGTGACAGCAAAGGCGAAAAGCTGCCTACGCAGTCCGATATGCTACAACAAATTGCTATGTATCAAGAAATCATGTCCGCACCCGACGAGGGTTCGGGCAAACCTGCCTGGAGACGCCGATGCGTAGTGCTCTGGACCTTTTCTGATATCTGTAAAAAAGCCGATATGTTTAGAGGCAAGCGGTCTAAAAAGCAAACTAGGGCGACGGCTGGCACAACCTGGCGATTCTTGTCAAAACTGGATCCAATGTCACATGATCATCAGCAACGGACGTATCTTCCTAGCAGCCCAAACATCCCTATCACAATAACGCCGAATGCGGCCAATCAGCACCACCTCAAAGCCACCATGCCTGGGAATTCTGGCAGCTTCTTTGGCCTGACGCATCTCGCCCTTCCACACCAGCTACAAGAACAGAATACACACCCGGTCTACTTGAACATGTTAAATGGTATTCCAAATGGCCAGGCTGTGCCCCTGCCTACAGCATGCCTCGATTCGAGCTTCGGCAATTTCATTGCTGAGAGCACTAACAGCCTAAAGCCGCATAGCAGCTATGGATATGATGGATCTACGGGCGACGTGGCAACAGAGCCTACCGAAATATTCCTGCCGGATCTCGGTATGTCTTCACGCACCTCTCTGGGCAACATTTGCCCGGCAGCGACAGCAGTCTTGACTGCGGAGTCCCTGCAGGGTCTGGGAGCACCAACGTGGGCCACACCGTTGCTTGATGGTCAAGGAACAAGCCTCAACTGGTCTACCATGACTATCCCGATGGATGTGGATGACATATCGTCGATGGGGGATGGACTGTAGCAGGCTACGAGCATTCTCATATCCCCTTGGGCTACCCAGCCCCTCCAACAAGCTGTCCAACACAGGCGCCGATACTTTCAGAGCATTGTGCCAAGAAAGCAGGCAGCTCGTCAATTGGAGGAGCTCAAGCGTGGAGATTGGGAATGATGAATTTTATACTTGCGGGCTCCTAATATATAGCGGCACAAAATCCTATCCTCGTTTTCAAATTTAGAAGAACTTTCAACACAACGGAAATTAAATAGCTAGTACCCACTTCTTAGTATTGTTTAGGGCCTGAGCGACTTCCAATATGATTGTAATGTGACCCAAGCACCTTTGAGTACTTGTCATACTCTTCTTTTCTGCTAACAGTGTATCCGAGGCCGTGGGAAGCAGAGGAACTCAATCTAGTCGAGTTAACCCAGTGTCCAAGGGAAGACGAATTATCTGGGCTCCGTATCTTCTCGTATCCTTGCAGTGCCCGGAGCATCTTCCTGGGCCTCTTCCGTTTTGCTCTGGTTATAATAGGGGGAGTCCATATTATTGACCATATCAAATGTGGATATACGGTCGGAAACCCGAACCCGGTTTGGCGTAGATCCCTCCGATTGTGGAGCAACTGACCTGCAAAAGCCCCATCTATTTGACGTCCTACCTTTCTCACTTGCTCATCGACTATTTGGGCGGGATCAGTAACATGTATCTGCTGCCTACAACCGCTGCTTATGACAATCTCCGCTTGTATTGGTGCTAGGTAGGCTACCATGGTGACTCCCAAGATGGAGTGGTAGCTCCGGCGCCAGAAGCATGGCGATGTGTTCAGTAGGACCGCCACCCGCTGTGGCACCTTTAGCTATCCAGAGCGTAACCCAGTGAGTGTCCAGAGCCATGTTCGAGCAGACAACCCCTAGTTCTGGTGACTAGTCACTTCGGCTTGTCCGTAGTGTTGTAACTAAAACTTGATAAAGCAAGAACTCCTCACGAACATATCCATCAAATTCAGCTGGTGTAGATAATCGAGAGAGCTGTAGTACTCCTGAGCCATTAAGTACAAATCGCTGAACTCCATAGCCGTGTCCTTGTGCTGTATGTCTCCATCCTCAAGCTGGCATAGTAGTGCTTCGAACTTTGTTAGGACGTCGAAGATGCCTTGTAAAAAGTCAACCATTATACACCCATGATCAGGCAAGTAACTCACTGTGGGATGACATTTCGGATGATTGGTTTCTGGGCTGGAACGAAAATACACCAATTGCTTGGTACTACAGCAGTGGCGTTGTGAGGTGAAAAGCTGTTCGTGTTCAATTTATTGTGCCCGTGGATAAAATGATGAAAGAACGAAAGAAAAAAAGAATCAAAATTTGTCTAAGAAGAAATCACTGGCTTATATATTCTCGCGAATTTCTTGGAATCTCTGGGGTTGAGCTTGGCATTATATACGAGCTCGCTTCTTTGTACTTGGCTTTACTACGATCGGGCGTAGTATGATATCACTCGCTAGTTCATAGCCATGCATTTGTGAGAGTCAGAGCGAGACGAACCACTGCAGTATTCGATGTCTTCACCCGCGCCAAGTCTATGTCTTTACTAAGGATGAGTCTTGTCTCGTAGAGTTATAGGTCCGAGGCGTCACGGCAAGTGCAAAACGGGACGGGCGGGGGTGGTTTGGGCATGACGCCTATTGCGCATGCTCTTTCCACGCACCATGGTAGACCAGCGCTCGCGAAGCTGCTGCTCGACAAAGAAGCGCAGCCTCCAGATTTCGAACTTGAGGATATTCGGCTTGTCGCTCAGAGAGTTCGCAAGGGAGCTCGCAAGGACAGGCGCAATAGAGAGACGCTATTGAGACAGTATCCCAATATCTAGGAACTGTGTGCACTGCTCCTCGAATACTACACAAACCATTCGCTGGAAGGGCATCATCATCATGCCACGATAACTTGGCTTCGCCAATTCTGTGTCAAAATGGCTGAATGGTCGCTATTCGACGATACCCGTTCAGCCCGCGCATGGTTGTCGATGCCCGCACAGCAGCCGAGCTCTGTCGCTCCCCAGATCAGCCCACTGATGGAGTTGGCAGAGTCGGCCGAGATGGAAAGTCGCGAGGGAAGTCATGGCAAGCGAGAGGCAAGCCAGGTCTTTTATGCTGAGAACAAACGGCAGAGATATGCATGACTACGCAGCACTTGACGATCTCGACAAGCTAGCACGGAATGTGCTACGTAGTATGGGGGACCTGCCGTAGAATTGTTGGTAGAATATCGGAAATGAAGCTTTACTACCTGTATTGATGGTTGATTATTTTGACTGTGACCATTGCATGGAAGTCATTGTCGCTCGGCCCACGTGCCAAAAGCGCATGAAGCTTGGAGGTGGAAGAAGCAGGTTAAGGGGGTGGCTCTCGTCAGCCACAGGAAAACGCGGCTGTGCCATGTGGGGGCGGACTACCGGTTCAATTACAAGCAAAGCTCAAAACAGCAACAAATGCCATGATCAACTTCTTATCCGACATATCGACGGAATTGAGTAGGCACGAAAACGGCGAATCTTCGTATCGCACTGGCAACCCCCCGCATAACGTACGCGGACGACCGACGACCGACAATACAAGCTGCAATCCAGCACAGCATGGTAGCGAGCACAATGGGGGCGGGGACAAGCTCGCGACTTGAGCACGGCAGCATGACGACAGTTACTACCAAGAACACCAGTTGAGGTGACCGTTTACAAGAGAGACGACAGCAAATCGACCATGATTGATATTCACTGTTTCGAATGACCGTCGAACCCGAAACAGGCACGCCGGCACACAGCGACTCCCTATGGCCCAATCCACTGATATCCAATATCCTCTTGCGAAGCCTTACACCTGATCGAAAAAGGTGTCGTCCAAGGGGTCGGCATCGGCCACGGGGAAGAATCGCTCCAACAGGGATTTCATCTGCGACAACCAGTCCGTGACCCTCTGGGTTTGCTGCAGGAACCTGTATTCGATGTCAGTTGAACGACCTGCGCCAGAATGAACATGGCGACTTACAGACGTTCGACCTTCTGTATGCTGTCCGGGCACTGTGGTCAGATAAGCGCATCGTTGCGACGGCGGTGGAGACCTACAAAGTCGTGAATCTGGCGAGACGTGGGCGTGCGTGAGTAGGAGAGCTCGGCCGTACGGGCGGGGATAGACTTACTTTTCGTTGTGGAGGGCCAGCTCGGACTGGACGGCGTTGAACTTTTCCAGCAGCTCATTCACCTTGTGCAGCAGTTCTTGGGTGTCGCCCGACCTTCTTCGTTTTCAGTACAACGCGCGGACTGGATGTGGAGGGACCTACGGTGGCGGGGAGCTGAAGGGGCCCGAGTCGTAGCCTTCTTGGTCATCGAAGAAGTTGGGAACGTCTGGAAAGGACAGTGGTTGTTGGTTCGGAGGCTGGAGCTGCGTGGCAGAAGGAGCGACAGTCTTGGGCGCAGGGGCAGGAGCGGGTGCAGGCGCGGGCGCCGTGGTGGCATGGCTTGCTGATGGTCGGGCCCGCCGTGGGTGGCGCGGACGCTGTGCACCGTATCGCTGCGAAGGGAGCATGTCGGCGTGGATGGAAGTGACGGATGAATAGAGGAAGTTACAGGTGAAGGAGAGCAAGGTGGGCGAAGGATAATGGAATATGCAACTCACTGAGAGCCTTGGCCCCAAAACTGGTATTTCTGTGGCCCGATTCGTGCGGTGCTGTAACGAAGCAGCAAGCATAGATGCAAGCCCAGCACGGTTTGGTGGCTGGGCTGTCAGGCGCGGAGTTGGGCTTTCCAATTGGGAAGTACCGATCCATAACCTACACGTATGGGCAGAGGCGACGTTCTGGACAAAGTACGACTTGTGAAGCATAGCCGTGCAAGAGCCGATTAGCAGCATCCGACTCGGAGCAGACGTGGCGGAGGGTCGAAGTGAGCCTGCACCGAAAGCGGCCGACAGCGTGTGATTTCGGATCTTTGGCCTATTCGTGAGCAAGCGGCTCATCTGCAGCTGCCGTCAGTCCGGACTCTACGCGTGGGACGTACCACCGTGTTCTGGCGTGGATTCTGACTCAGAGGCATTCCATCCTATGGTCCTCAGTCGAGCGCCAGATCAGCAGAACGAGATCGACCGGGGCTGGGATCCGGTTCTGGATTAGCACTGCTTCCCACACCCGAGCGGCTCCAGTACCGCTTCCGCCTCCGCGCGTGAACAGCCCTTTCGGTGCTGGTTCTGGGTCGCCGATTTAGACGCTGGATGGCTTCGGCGCGCCACTGATCGACCCGTTCCCGAGCCAGTCTAGATGTCTGCAGAATTGTATGGGCGACATTGTGATCAAGGACCGGAAAGAGCGCGGGAGGATGTTCATACCCTCGGAGAGGCGAAGCAGCAAGGTCTCGCATCGTCGTGGACCAGTTCTGGGGTGCGTCCGTTCCGGCGAAAGTCCATTCGACTTTCGGCCTGCTCAGAGCCGAGCGCAGTCGTTTCCACCCCAGATGAACGCGGGCAGACATTGCACTGGCGAACGAGCACGAGCGGTTCCGGCGGCGGCATGTCCACCGCAGTACGCCTTGACGAGTACGTGTTGCCAAACCACATGGATCTATGCAGTCCGTGCTACAATACGAGAGCGAGTGACCGCACGAGCGCGGAATCAGGGCGCAGGGTCATGGAAAACTACGGGCGGCGGCGACGATTTGCCATTCAAGAAGCACGGCGAGGGAAAGGGTAAAGTGCCATGTATGTACGTAAGTATGCACCAATACATTATATTCATCTATTCTATTCGCGTCTCTGCATTGGCTCTGCTCACGGGGTCGGGACTGCCCGATCCGCGCCAACAGGTTCGTAGCCAGCACCACGTACAGGCGCAGAGGCCGGCTTCGCTGGCCGCACTGCCACTAGCAGGTGCAGGGAAAAACCTCGGTACATGAGATGCTCGAATGTAGGAGGAAAACCCGGGTGGCCAAGGCGGGCAGGAGATGACTCGAACTGCGGACGCCAGAGCCAGGCTCGATACCACTCCGCAGGAGATGCTCGACTGGATGGGTGGCAGAGCCCGTTGGATTATCCGGCAGGAGATGACTCGGACTGCCGGAGCCCAACGAAAACCCAACCCCAAGAGGAAAGTCGTTGAAGGGAGGGCTGCCCCAGGAGGTAATAAGTCGCTGAAAGGAAGGGTGCCTCAGGAGGTAATAAGTCGCTGAAAGGCAGAGCCAACCCCAGACTCTGAAAGGCAGAAGAAAGAAAAAAACCCAACCCCAGGAGGTAGTAAGTCGCTGAAAGGAAGGGTGCCCCAGGAGGTAATAAGTCGCTGAAAGGAAGGGTGCCTCAGGAGGTAATAAGTCGCTGAAAGGCAGAGCCAACCCCAGACTCTGAAAGGCAGAAGAAAGAAAAAAACCCAACCCCAGGAGGTAGTAAGTCGCTGAAAGGAAGGGTGCCCCAGGAGGTAATAAGTCTCTGAAAGGCAAACCCAACCCCAGGAGGTAGTAAGTCACTGGAGGGAAGGGGGTGATCCAAAAGGATGCACAAGGAAAGAAAGAAGAAAAGAAACCTCGACTGCGCTGGAGAAGGTCGCCTTTATATAATCGTGTCGACGGCTAAGGTCTGTCAAGGTGGGCCCCTACGTACATGCTGTGTATGGTTCCTGCCCATGTCTTCCGTCTGGCGTTTCGGCTCCTCTACAGACGTCCACTGCCATCCCAGCCACCGCTACGGCACAACCGGCGACATGAGTGACTCTCCTCCAAAGCTGGCTATGCGCCTCTCGGGGAGTGTTTTCTGGTCCCTTCTGCCAGTGTCACGGCTCCAGGATCTACTCCTGCATCTATGTCCCTCTTCGCCTCCTGGGCCATGTTTGTCCCTCCCTCTCTTTTTCCTCTTTTTCTCCCTTGCTCTCTCTCGCTCCCTTTCTTGCTCCGCTCGCCCCTCTCGCCCATTCCTTCGCCCTTGCCCATTCCTTCGCCCTCTCTCGTTCCCTCGTCTCTCTCGTTCCCTCGTCCCGTCGCCCTCTCGCCCTCTCTCGTCCCCTCTCTTGTTCCCTCGTTCTCTCCCTCTCGGTCTCTCCCTCTCACTCTCCTTCCACTTCCCCTCCTTCCACTTCCCCTCGTTCCGCCTCTCTCTTTTCCCCTCCTTCGCTTCCCATCTCTTCTTGCTGCCACTACGCTTACCTACTTTACGCTCATTGTCTGATACCCCCTCGCTCGTCTTCCATAAGTAGACTGCTCCACCGTCACATTGCCAGTCAGCGAGTATGCCCGCCGTCGCACGATGCGCTCAACGTCGACTGCGTAACTCGAATCTCCCAACAGTATCCGGCCGCAATCCCTACAACCTCGAGGCGCGACCGCCGCCATTTCGAGGCCACAACGGAGGCCACAACGGAACGGCCGTCATAGGAAACGTACCTGGTCGTGCATGGCCAGGAAGCACCCGATCGGCGTTTGTACCTCCAAGACGCAGGCAGTGGGGATTGCCTATAATACTACGCGGAGGATTCGATCGGAGGACGCAAGGCCAGTGACTACCATGGTCCGGCTATTCATGCAACAGGACCAACGCAGGAGACTGCGAGCCACGGAAGAGTTCCACTTTAGCATTTGGCCCACCCACGCAATTGCTCCCAATACCAACCGGCGGTCGGCTTTGGCCTACTGGCAGCGCCCGACGAAGACGTCGCATAACTCCTATCAGTTTGCTCGGCTGTTCTGGCGTAGTTACGGCAAGTGGACAAATGGCTGGCTGGACGGAATGGCGGAGACTGGCTCCGAGAATGGCGGAGACTGGCTCCGATGTTCGTAGGCTCCTTCTACTTCCCAACGAATGCACCATGGCCGACTTCTTGCGATTTGTTTCCTAGAGTATCCGAGCGCCTGCATTGATTGACAGTGGTTATAAGTACGATGGGGCTTCTGTGTGCTCCATTTACCCCGGCCATGGCTCGCTAGTGAGACTTGTCGCGACCCATACGAGAGCCCTGCAGTAAGACCAGTCGCTCCACACCCAAATGGGTCGGTCAGAGCAGAAGCCGGCCCAGTTAACTCTAATGCAACTTCCATTCCCCCGTCTCACCAGGAATGGACGGAAGCACGACAGTAACAGGCGCGAATGGTGAACAATCGAGCACGGGGCGGTGACGCTTAAAGTCTCTTCGTTGGTTTTCTCTTCCCGTGCAGTGCCATACCCCGCAGCAGCGACGATTGACCGTCCCCGGATGCAGACATGACCGTGATGGCCGCTGATTGGGTTCCGACTACACGGACCGCAATTTCGCGTTCAGCAGAATGCCACTATCCGGCTAGTCTCGGCGTGGCAGCATTCCCGCTTACGCTTGGCGCAATGAACCATGCCGCCTCTGCTGTTGGTTGGCTGCCTACGGTCGGGAGAGAACAGGACTCGGCACGAGTCATGCAAAGGAGACAACCGGAATGCCGCCAGGTTGCTATGGCCTACCCAGCGCTTGCCTACCGATGCGGCCTAATAACTGCAGGCTTTCTCCCAGCGCAGCCAATGTCGGAGCACTCGGACCAGACAAGGGACGCAGATACGCCGTTCGCCAGATGCAATCAAGATAGGAAACGAACTGGGCCGACAAAGAGCCTGAGCGTGCTGTAGCCAGATGCAAGACACAGAGCAACTGCCCAACTACATACCACCTCTGCGGCTGTCCCACAAGCCGAACGACCCATGCTCCAAGGACGTGTTTCCCTACCGGTTCGGCATGCCAAGCATGCTTGCACTCATTCCAGTCATGCCATTTTCTGTAGCGGTGCTGCGTGATGACTGTTGGCTGACGGCCAGTTGGGAGGTGACGGGGAACATCTGTGTCAAGAAACGAGCTATCAGACGTTAAGCGCAGTTCTACCTGAGCCGCCTACCAATAGCAGTGCCATGTCATGCCAAACCAGGCGTCATACCGAATCTCCAAGCTGAGTTCTCCGCATACAATCTTCAACGTAGACGAGTTTACGCCCGCGCCAGACAAGGTGAGCACCACACGAAAACGGTGCAGTGGCCATGCTCTGTCCCGTCCTAGCTCGTTTAGCATCTTTGCCTTCACCACATCTTGAGGCGCAACAAGGTGGCATTGTACTGGCCAACACCTGCTGCACAGCCTCTTGCCTGGATACTATCGCCAATCGCCAGCCGCCGACCTGCCGCATCGGATTTTGCTCACCTGATCGGATCCTACACCCAATGTGGGAGCTACAATGTGGAGACGTTCATGCGCATTCGGGTGTTCCAATGAACGCCAAGGATGCGGAGGACTTCCCCGCTCCTAGTTCAGGTATGTGATTGGCACGTCCTGGTGACGCATGCAAGGCGGATCCAGCGTCCAAGGGACACCTAAGCGAGGCCTGGCCCTGGGAACACCAGTACAAGCGAATGCAGAACAAGAAGAGTAGACCTCTCGATCTCTCAGAGGCGCTGAATCACGGGCAAAGACACAGGTAAGTGGGCAAAATATACAATTGAACTTCTGCGACGCACCTACGTCACGAAAGTCCCGACGCACCGCGTCTCGTCAACACTCCTAGAGCACATCTGCCGTACTGGTAAAGCACCCTGGTAAAGCACCCTGGGCAAGACCGGATATGAGCCCGCTATGGAAGCCCGACATCACTGGAGACCTACTGATTGTTGTACATCTTGTCCTTGATTTTGCGAAACAACTTCCCAAAATCTTCCTAACTAAGCGCAATCTCTGCTAGCGCAGCATAAGCGCTGACACACTATTGGAAATCGCACCACGTTCGGTAGAAGAGGGGTAACCCAAACCCCTCGAACACGCCTTCCTTCGGACCGAGCTGGAGCTGGATCGCCGCTCACCCTTGGCCAGCAGTTCGCCATAGCATCCTCGTCAAGCCGCCCGGCGAGCGCTGGCAATCGGCGCGAGGTTCCGTGCCAGGATGAGGACTGGGAACGCGCAGGCCTGTGAAAAGCAGGTTGGAAGAGTTGCGACAGACATGTCCACCATGGGCCACCACTTCGTCACACTGAAATCGGTTCGATAATGTAGTCCTTTCGATATGACCTCGCTCCATGACCTGTGTCGCAATCCTCAGCCGTCGGATGGAGTGGATTGACCACGCCGCTGCATCTCGTCTCGGTGATGCACGTTACTGCTCGATTGTCGGTGATTGTCGGGGATTGTCGGTTGCTCGGGCATTCCGAAGGGAGGAATGTGTCCCGACAGATTGGGTCACTAGAGAAAGGGAGGCAAGGGAGGCAAGTGGTCTTTATAACAGCAGGACAGGTCCAACAAAATGGGCAGCGCATGGCGCTAATTCGAGATCAGCTAGTGCTAACCCCACCCAACGGGCCAATGGGTGTTCGGCCTGTGCCGGCCAAGCAGTCGAGCTGTGTAGGTCGTAGCTGCTTTGGGCCTCGTGCCAGTGCGCGGACCGCCTTTTGATTGTCTGTCACCCAATAGACATTGGATTTTGCTCATGCTGCGCCTGTATGTCATGTCGACTTTTTCCAGCTTTCGTGTTTACCATGCTCAAGTTGATTGACTGCCACTGTCAGGGCCGTCACACTCGAAGTCGTCTGGAGCGGTCTATCTGAATCTAATGACCTTGGCGGAGGTTAGACTTGGGAGACGACAGCTGTCTCTGTAGTCTCTGTAGTCTCTGTAGTCTCTGTAGTCTCTGTAGTCTCTGTAGTCTCTGTAGTCTCTGTAGTCTCTGTAGTCTCTGTAGTCTCTGTAGTCTCTGTAGTCTCTGTAGTCTCTGTAGTCTCTGTAGTCTGTAGTCTCCTCGTAGTTGTGACCGAGCCACCATGAGCAAAAACGCAAAGCCCTTCAAGATGAGTGTACAGCACCGTGCCCGACCTGTGCTTCTCACTGCTTCGCACCATCTCAGCGTCGGGGTCTTCTCTACCTGCCATTCCAGGAACAGCGGGCCTTCCGGGAAGTCAGTGTCTACCGTGGCAGCTAGAAGCGACCTGTGTCGCGAAGAGCCTGAGGGTTGAATCCGCCCACTCGGCCAGACAAGCTGAACGGGAGCCGACAGTCGCAAGAGTTTGACAGAGGATTTTTCTGGTGTAAGCTAGTTCCGTTCTTACGACATACCCAGCGTTCGAGGGCAGCCGAAATGCATCTGGCCGTACTCGTACGCAGTCCCGGAGTAGCTCGGGGTCACTGTACGCCGAATCCCCCGTGCTGCTGTTCTGGTTCGTACTTCCCCGTATCTCTGGGCAAAGCACACTCGTTTTGCACCGTTTCCTGATGATGCTACCGAAAGCTACTCCGATATGCCAGGCTCCGTACCTCGAGGTCCAGTAACCAGAAGTCACCAGCGCAATACAGTACAGTACCCAACCTGCCATTTATGGGTTGATCATGTTGCGAAGCTACCGATTTCTCAATTAGGAAGTGCTTCTTGGCAGCCGGTCTAACCATGTTGCGTCAAATTCGATGCTGGCGTAGCTATGGTCCCGTACAGACGTACCGTAGACGACCTGCCGTATTACGGTATGCAGAAGAAACGGCATTGACATGCTGGCTGCCAGCGAACGTCTGAAAACGGACGTGGCCCATGCCAGAGTACCAAATGCTTCCAGTGCTGGGGGCGGTAGAAGTGCGCTTTCGTGGTCGTGCTGGTCATCTACGCTTGTGAAGTCCTTTGCTACGGCCTACTCCAGATTGGATACTTGGTCAACATGTGAGATGTCATCGGTGCCTGCTTGCCACGCGTAGCGACCGCCATACTGCTCATACGGCCCATACGACTGGCTATCCTTGTCGAGCAAGAAGTCCGACGGTCTGCAGAGTTGGAGGACTGGGGGTAGGTTATGCTGCACGGCTGGCACAAGTTCTGATCCCATGGCTGGACTTCGCCGACGACTCGCATTCCACCGCTCCCAATGTGTATGGGCCTCTCGTAGCTGCCGAAGTGCTTCTGTGGCTCTTTGCTTTGGGCTAGTCCGGTCCCATTCACGACAGGCAGCCGAAACGCATCTGATTGTTCTCCCAGGTTCTCAAATAATAGTATGTGCTCCTTGTACCCGAAAGCCCCAATGTAGCTCTTCTGGTTCGTACCTACCAGTATCGTACATCAGGCCTTTGCATCTGTTTCTGACCATGCTACCTGAAGCGACTTCCGGTCCTATTGGGTTCGTACCTCAAGGTACAGTCGTCAAAAGAGACCGGTGCAGTACTGACGGTGTGACTTACGTGCAGTTCATCTTGCGAAGCTAGACTCTCGATCAGGAAATGCCTTTTCGTAGTCGGTCGAAAGTTATCTCTCCAGCTCTGCGTCGTTAAGCGGCGGTAGGGCAGATGTCGACCTCAGGACGCAGAGCTGCTGATGGCGCCGCCGGTCCAGATGAGCAAAGCCAGCGGACAGCAGCGCCGATATTGTTGTGCTCCGTTGTTGGCCGTGTCGCACTTGCTGGCTCACACGAGGCACTTTCAGGCCTCTCCAATTCCCGCCGAGTAGTTGCAGAAAGGATACTGGGAGGCCAAACTACCATTCTGCTCCGCCCGATCGGATTATTCAATTGTACCATTATCGACGTGGTGCGCCGATTCGAATGGAGCGCGAATCATCCAGTAGCATACAATACTGTCTTTTGCTGCGTAAGCTCGAAGAGTCTCACGGGCTGGTTTCAGTCCTGAGTTTGGTTGGCCTGATTCTAATGCAGAATTGGAACCGTCCTCAAGTGGCACTCGGAGACAGGAATGGACGCCGGACGGACAGCTTGTGATGCAGCTCATGTTCTGGTGCGCAGGACAGAGCCTGACGTTCCCACCGCTCTGCTTGTACCGTTCTGGCAAAGGTAGGTCGCCTCGGAGCTTGAATCATTCAGCAGCGTATTCTCTATCGCCGCATCCGTCGAGAGCTCGAAGACCCTCGCGCGCTGTTTCCGGTCCTGGCTTCATAGTTGCCTGCAGACCTGTTGGCCCTACCGTCGGAGTGCAGTGTCGGAAGAGCAGCAATGGCGCACTAGCGCACTAGCGGGCCAGGTCTAGAACCCACCGTTCTTAGCGTAGAGCCGGTTCGCGAGCCTGCGTCATTTGTGAACCAACTGCCCAATCCTCCTGAACTGCGCAACTTCTCCTCAAGACGCGTCGAAGAGAAGCTGGCCCGGGATCCCTCTCGCCAACATGGGCTCGGAACCGGATCAGCAGCTGGATTGGCGACGTTCGCCCAACTCGAGCTCATCATGCCATCCCCATTTGACACCCGCAAGCCAAGCGTGACTACAGTATATCTACCGTTACGCGGGACGCTATTGAAGCTCCATGGACACCAGAAATATGTTCCAAGAGAGTCCAGCAAGTTACCCGAACCATATTAGTAGCTAGGCCTCCGTCATGGTCCATACCAAGGCGCAGAAAGACAAGGTTCGCAAGAGCGGCTTGTCGTTGCAGAACAAGACAAAAGACCTCGGGCGGTTCTGCGACGTCTTCAGCGCGCTTGCGTACTGGAACCCGACGCACGAGCGAATGGAGACGGCGATGCACGTCCCACGCGGGCAGCAGGTGCCGGACCTCAACAGGATTGTCCGTCCCCATGTCCCGGTTACCGTTCCGTCGAGTGTATCCAGCTCTGTTGCTGACAGCCGCAGTTTCGACAATCAGCCGCGTCCCACGCGAGGCCGAGCCACGGCCGAGCGACACGATCGAGCGGCCAAGTCGAAGCCATCCGTCTCGAGGCCCAGGCGGACGCCAGCGACGACGCGAATGCCGTTGCTGGCATAGACAGCGATGCGGATGCCGAGTACGAAACCGACCCCGAGTATATTGCAGCAGTTCCCGCTGCCGCGGCGGAGCCTCTGTCTGTCTACGACGTCATCCCCGACGATGACGGCGGGACTGTCATTCTCAACAGTCCCACGAGGCAGATGGGTCCGAGACAGCTGCCTCCACCCAAAACACCCCAAGGTGAGTACAGCTTCTCGGCTAGTGACCGCGTGACGCTAATCATAAAACAGTCGCCCGAGCTCCCCGACAAACAGTGGCGCAACCCGCCCGCACCGAGCCCAGCTCCACGACAAACACTGCACCAGCCGCGGCGACGAATGCAGGTGCTTGGCCAGCACCCACAAGATACGCCGACCACGGCGCGATGGATGCGTCGCTGCAGAGAGCTGTCCGTTGGAATAGCCGGGTGACGGCCAGAAGACCCTTGGCGCCGATCATGTCGACTCAACCACGGCAGTTCCCTCCCAGAATGGCGGGAAACGGTGTAAAGCTGTCACAGGCAGGCCGTCCAAGAGGGTCTGTGCAGAATGCGGCGAGGCGCACGCCAGACTACTACAAGGACGACAGGCGCAAGCTGCAGCGGGAGACCTTGGCAAAGAAGATGGTGGGCATGCTGGAGGACCTTCGGACGAGTCTCAGCGGTATGCCGTTTGGATGAAGACGTGGCACATGTTGATACGGAAGGTATCACAAGCGGCATCTCTGTCTATGCTTGTATTGAAGTACAGAAAGCGAACTAATTAACTTCGAGTCTGTAGATACCGAGGACAGCTACCTGGAGGAATCCGTGGGAATGAAGTTTTTACTATCCATCCTAGCGATGTTCTCCAAGTCATCTCGATTTGAATAGGAAATGGCTGTACGTCGCACACTAATTCTTCACACCAGAATCCTCGTGGAGACTAGGACCAGGGAGTCACGGGAGCAGAGTAGCATTTAGCGTTTAGAGCGTTTGCCAATGAATTGAACCTGAAAATATGCTGCAAGATAACCAGTCAAAGCTGCCGCTTGTGATATCTTCGTACTTATACCTATCGCAAGCATATCATGGTGACTGCGTTCAAATCCTCGCGCATTTGCCGTTTATAAGGCAAGTTACGACCCATCTTTCCAACCCCGCTGTTTCTCGCCGGGAGCCTTCTCTTATTTGGCACCACCGACCCAAGAGGGAGCCGAGGACGCTCCATCAAAACGGCCCTCTCGAAATCGCATATCCTAATCTGCCCATTCTCTTGATTGATCAGCACATTAGGCGACCGGAGATCCTTATGTGCAACTCCACAAGTGTGCAGAGCACGGATTGCGTGGGTTAATTGACGGCTTAGATCGCCATCGTCGCCTGCAGTGCGCACCGAGTCCAAGCTATCACCACCCCAAGACAGAAACATCATGTATTGAACTCGGACGCGGAAGTCGTAGTAGTAAGTGCGTGATATCGTACGTAGGTCGATTGCCCCGAGAAAGATCGGCGTGACTCTACCCTGCAATGGCTGCAGGACTTGGTAGACCTTTGCTTCGTGTTCGAGATCCTCGATAAATGCTGGCACCGTGCCCTTGCCAATAAAGGTGTACCCATATGCCAGAAGAGTCACCTTGAAGAGGACCCCACGAGCACCTCCCTTGTCGAGGCTCTCGATCCCGTCGTCAAGAGTGCGCTTGAGTTGGTCGCGGAGCAGTGTCACAAATCTGGCATGGCGAATGCGGTGGTGGAGACCATCCCCATCGTGTCGATGAGCAGCAACATTGGGGCAATTTTCATCAAGCCGCGTCTTCGTCTGTAGCGTCAAACCGCGCAGACATTCCTCCGTACAGTATCCATCGTTTTGCTGGCGACTGCGGTAGGCGTCGTGGCCGTCTTTCCGCGTGTGATTGGGCAAGGCCCGCTGCGCCGCTTGAATCCGTCCGCTGCGTCTTGGCTCAAGCGGCGTGGGCGTCTCCTGCATTCGCCTCGTGCTCTCATCGTCGGATGACTCCGGCGAATGCGCTGGCACACCAATCCTCGTCACATTCCCGGGCGGTTTCCTTGGTTTCCTCTTCCGCGACATACATGGCGATCGGTCAGCATCGCTGTATGGGTCAGGCTCATAGGCGGGCGAGCTCGATGGTGCCTTCCGCTGATCGACTGGTATCGTCTTGAGTATGGTCTCGACATCTTCTGACCAGGTCTTTAGACTGGACATGACCGCTTCACGCTCGTCCTGGCGATGATACCGTCTACCTTGGGAGTAGTCCAGCGCTAGCAGACTGAAAGCAAGCATCTGGCTGACCGCCGTACAATAACGCGCATCACGCGGGTGCGCGACCACCTCTGCCCGCGGTTCGGCGAGATGGTACTGTAGGGTCGTAGGGTCGGACCAGTCCACTTTCAAAAAGACAATTGCCTCTCCTGTGGTGACCAGGCCGTACTCCAGTCCACCTTCAATCATGTAGTGGAACGTCTGTGTTATGGCAGCCGCGACGAGCCGTTCCGAATGGTATTGGAACAGAGCCTCGGGGTCCGCTGCGGTTGGGATCGTAGCCCGATTCACGACCTCTTTGTATATATCCATCGAGCGAAGCCCTACGCGGAGATGCTGGGGAGTGATCTTGTGAGGCGCCTTGTACTCGTTGATGTACAGCATTGTGCGCTGTGTCGAAGTCTCGCCCTCCTGCCTGTAAATGCAGATTTGATCGGGCCGGAGTCGAAGGCGTTCGAATCGAGGTTGGTCGGGGGTGCGTGGTCGTTGTGTGGTGGCAAGGCGGTCAACGACCTCTTCGGAGATGTCGCTAATAGCATTCGGGTGGTTCTCAAACACGATACCATCCCCAAGAGCAAAAGTTCCCTGACCTCGTCGACAGATACAAGATGCTCGACAATCGATCGTACCGGATCCTCCACACTGATGTGCTGAAAGTATTCGAGATCTTTTTCGTTGGCAATCCGTTTTCGTGCTATCCTTTCTCCAAGCCCGTGCAAAAACGCCAGACTCTCGAAAGCTCTAGTTTCGGTCGGGCATAGTGAATAAAGGTCGCCGAACACCGTCCTTTGCTGGTCGATGAAGTCTGACCAAGGGATGAGGCGCGTCGGGCAATATTTGTTTTGGGGGTTCGTGGTTGGACCCTTCGATGTAAGACTTTTATCTGGCTCGACCTGGAATTTTGCGTAGACAAACTCGTGGCAGGCTTCAAGATATTCGGAGAGGGTCGTTAGGCGATTAAGCTTTTCTGCTTCTTCGGCGCGTTGTCGCTCCAGTTGGCGTTGCTGCTCTGCTTCTTCGGCGCGTTGTTGCTCCAGCTGGCGTTGCTGCTCTGCTTCTTCGGCGCGTTGGTCTGCTTCTTCGGCGCGACGTTCTAGCTCCTTCAAACGTTTCAATAATGCGTCGTTTTCCATATTGATGTTGATTCATCCATAGAATTCCTTGGTCACCACGGTTGAACAGCGATAGTATGGGAAAGGGAAGGTGTTGGTTCATTCGCTGAAACAGTTTAAGGTTGAGTGGTCCACTTTATGTTGTTTCCGGGAGATGCCCTACCATTCCGATGAGCCAAATGTTGTGAAGTTGGTTGGCAGCAGGCCTGATTGAGGAACTAGACCCGTTGTTCGCGACAGAAAGGTGGAGACTCATGAAGTCAGGGACAGCTCGTGCGAGGATATTGGTAATGTCAGTGGCCAGAACTGCGAGTGGTTGTGATGTCCAGAAGATAAATAGTTCTGAGTAACTCCACTCAGCATCACATTCTCAGAATAGCGTTGCTATGTCCACGGTGTACATATACTCCATTCACCCTTACGTGGATCAATCTACTACACTCCATGTCTTCAAATCCATGGACCTGCACTTCCACCCCATAAACACCGATCGTATAATTGATTCAGTTGATCGGAATTTTATTATCCAGTGCTCAAGAGAAGTGTTTCGTGCCTTAAGAATGACCATCTCAATTCTGCATCGCCCAGTTTCGTACAGTACAGCAAATAGAGACTTTTGACGTGTCTAGCCGCTCTAGCCGGCCGACCGCTAAGCAAGCGTACCCTACTAAGCCTCGCCATCGTCAAGAAACGGTCCAAACTTCGTGTCCAAGCGGCTAAAGACCGCAGCTTTCACTTCCTCGTGCGAGTATCCCTGAAAGAGCGGATGATACTCGACGACATGGTGTGAGATTCGCTTAGCCCCAGGAATTCGGCCGATTTGGTGGTAGAATCGACTATGTCGGTTGAAGTAGGCGTACACCTTTTGCCGAATGCCAGTGGAGTCCTTGACATGCCCGACCTCCACCAATTTAGATCTCGCTTCAGTAGGTACGACTGCTCGTGTGCGTCCTGGTTGGCGCCGCGTGCAGCTCGATTTATTGGAGCTCTGGGCACGCTGGAGGCGCTTGGATGGGACTGGCCGCGGGTTTGGATGAGGTCGAGGCTCCCGTTGCCGTCTGCTCCTAGCAGTGGACGGGGTCAGTACCTTTTGACGCGTCCTAGCGATCGTACCCAGATATATCACGTCGTCATCGGCGACCATCGAGGGATGAGCTGATCTAGAAGAGGCACGTTGCAAAACCGCGCTGGTACCAGGGTAGGGGCGAAACGCACTCGAGCGGTGTTGACGAAGTTCAATTAGTGGGTAGATGGGTAGATCAAAGGCTTACTGTAGCTAGAAGAATGGGGTATCACCTACGCGCTGCTTGACCCACTGCCGACGATGGTGACCCCGCACTTAACAACCCCCAACCCCCAACCCCCGCCCCGGGGCTCCATCTCGTCTGCCACGACTACCACCGGTGGGGGATCATCAACCTATGTTTGCTGTGACCGCTATTGTAGGGACAATGGGGGTCTAACACCTGTGAGTAACAGTTTCTGGAACTGCATCTTTGATTTAGTCCACCTCACTCCCCACCACTAACCTTACAGTAGGTGGCGGATACTGCTTTTCCTAGGTCATAGAGTTTCCTTAGTGCAAGGCAACGTATTTGGCTTGTAGGTGATGCAGAGGGAGGGAGTCGCGGGGGCGCCCTACAATTTCGCCTAATGCTAACGGTGACATACTGCGACCATGCCGTCTCCCCCCGCAGACCGAGCCCGAAGAGACGACAACGACGACAGCCCGATGCGGACGACTTCAATGGTGGCTCGGCACCCGAATACACGCGCTCTGCACCAAGTTCCGACCGAAAAAAGCCCGGAGGAGACAGCTGCGACTCCGCGACCCCTGCGAGGGCGCATAATCACAATTCACACCGCTACTGGCCGCATCGCCATCATCCCATTCAGTTTGAAATCAGAGAAAGCGAGTGCGGGCCTCAGTGCCGTGGAGACAGGCGATCAGCACGAATTGCGGCTAGGAGCTAATGAAACTATGAGCACCGCTGGCTACTCCACGGCGCCCCACGGCATCCTTGCTGGATGTTGTAGTTTGCTTCCATCAGTCATGCTTCCGTCCTCGATTTTGGCATCTGCGAGACATAAACCAAGTGAATACTATTGCTCCGACAGCTTCAACTCTATTTCTCCCATCGAACGCTCATACTCTTTGGTGTCAATGCTCTGGTCATAGGCCTCTACGGCCCGTTCAATAAGAGCGTCCCTCTGAAGCATCAAGCCCTTGTATGATTGGAGGCTACGAGCGACAGAAAGCCACACAGCTTGTTGTTGGAGTAAATGGCGCTTTTCTTTCTTCAGATTCTCTCTTTCCATAACATTTCTGCGTTGGAGAGCCTGGTAAAATGCATCTCGATTGCGCTTTAGTTCTTGTTGCAAGACAAGTAGATGTCTCTGGACCATTGATGGGTCTGTCAAAATACGGTCGACTGCCGTTTTCTTCATGTGATTCTTGCCACCAGGTATACACTCCGTCGCAGCAAGGCGATATATGCTATGCGCGCTGAAGCTCGGTAAGTTATAAGGTGGAGAGGGCATTGCAGAAATACTGGAGACGGGGTCTGTACGACTTTCCGACCCAAGAAGCGCGCATGCGGTTGTAAGAGACGCAGTCTCCGGAGAGCTCATTGAGTCGGCAGCAAAGCTTGAATATCTGCAATCTCGAGAGCGCTGCAACAAATTGATTTCGGGCCCATGGAGGCCCATGGGTCTATCGTTGGGATTGGCCACATCTTTAGCAGGCGAGGGGAGCATCTCCGAGGGTGGTGGTTCGAGGGTTTCGTTTTGAGAGAGCTTCTTATGAAATGGTGTTGTAAGAGCATCTCGTATCTCAAGCTTCCGTTTCTTGGGGATATTGGGTGTTGAGTGTCGGTACGCTTGAGGAGCTTGGAACGAGGTAGCCAGGGGGCACCACAACAAGGAGCAGCTAGGCTTACGTGATGTTCCTCAATTTAGTGTAGGCCTGGTGTTCGAACGTCCGCGCGCATGCTGGGGCATGATATGAAGAAGCGCCGACGTTTTCACATTGCTTGGTATTCATTCCGGCGGTCATCACGATAAGCTTGAGCCTCGTTGCTCTGGTGAAGACTGTATTCCCGAGACCACCCAAAATCGAAAGGGATCTCTGCTACGAAGGATCGGTCTCGATAGATACGGGTATCGTTGGGTGGCGGTGGCCGGCAGGTGATACTGAGGTAAGAGCCGCATGCGGCGTGAGCCGTTCTGTGAGGTCTAGAACCACCGCAGTGGTGCTTTGAAACGGAATAGAACAACACAGTACTGTACTGTACTGCAGCCTGTCAATTACGAGTTAGCCTCTGCGAAACTAACAGACATCCCAGTTAGGAAGTGCTTCTTCGTAGCCCAGTCAAACATATCTTGCTCCCAGCTCTGCATTCGGACCAGAAACAAGTCCTTGTCGATGGACGGGCATGCGCAGTCCAGGTCCTAGATACTGCCGGCCAGAAAGACTATTCCATACTGCGTGACCAATGGATACAACACGGCCAAAGCTTCTTTCTGGTATATAGCATTACTTCCAGATCGTCTTTCTCGAGCGTACGAGATCTCTACGCGAATATTCGACAGACGAAGGAATCACTAGATCCACATCACCTCGGGCCCATACTGCTTATCGGGAACAAATGCGATGTCGAATTGGAGCGAGTGGTATCGGCTCAAGAGGGCCATTCTCTGGCGCTCGAGCTGGGCTGCGGATTTGTCGAGACTTCGGCAAAATACGATATAAACGTCGAGGCGGCATTTTATGATGCCGTGAGAATACTTCGGCGGGGGCGTACGGCGGCTCTTGTAGAGCAGCAAATATGTGCTAAAAAGTTTGATGACCCCTTCGCCGACGCCCAGGATCAGCGTGTTTGGCATCATTTTCGAAGCATCCTTGGCCGCTACTGCTGCGTCCACTAATCGATATGACTTGGGACTTGTTTGTTGGTAGCGCCCGTTCATGTACTCTAGTATGACTAGTAGAGTCTAGGTGTAACTAATTGCATGGTAATTGTCACGAGTATCTTTACTACCCCCATGGCTGATGCGTTTCCCATCCTTCTTCCTCTTTCGACGACTAAGACGGCTAGCTTTTATGTATTTTGTATAAACTTGCAAGCAATGGACATGTATATCCGATCCGCCGCCGGCCGGTCTCACATACCGCATGCTCGATGTGTTACCCTCGCGCCGCCCCATACCCATGCACCCGGCCCAGGACATCGCTACCCGAACCAAGGCGCGCATCGCTCGTCATCAACTGGCGGGTAGCTGCGTAAGCCTGCTTTTCCTGGGTATCTACACAGCTGTGTAACTGTTTGATGTGACGCAACCTAATTGTCCGAACTAGCTACGCGGGTTACTGGACGTATCCGTATCCTGACGGACATACAGTAGTGGCGTCGGATCAGGAACGATTGTTCCTACCAAATGTGGCTCTGATCCAGTACAGAGGACCATCGCCAGTGAATCGAGCCCTGAGAGGTCCGGAAGTCGAACGGCGACTTGGATTCGATGGGCCTCTGACTCTTGAGGGCATCCTCAAAGAACCCCGAAGCACGCCGGCACACAATGACTCCTTAGGCCAGCGAGACCCAGTCCCCACGGGACCAGCGTGATAGACATGGCCAGACCGACCTGCATACATCGTGCGATAGACGCACCCCACCGACGATTCTCCAACCGACAGCCGAGCAGGATTGCATGATCCATAGCGAAAAGAGCCGACGAGGCTACAAAAGGCCAGTGCATTGGCAGAGGCAGAGGAATGGAGCACCGGCGGTCGGCAGGTACGGGGCCAGTGAGGCAACACGATTCCGCGCCATCGGCCGTCGTGTCTGCGAATGGCCTAACCCACTCCGACATACAATATCCTCTTGCGAAGCCTTACACCTGATCGAAAAAGGTGTCGTCCAAGGGGTCGGCGTCGGCCACGGGGAAGAATCGCTCCAACCGGGCTTTCGCCTGCGACAACCATCCCGTGAGCCTTTGGATTTGCTGCAGGAGCCTGTATTCGATGTCAGTTGACGATCTGCGCCAGACTGAACACACGGTGACGTACAGCTGTTCGACCTTCTGTGTGCTGTCCGGGCACTGTGGTCAGATAAGCGCATCGTTGCGACGGCGGTGGAGACCTACAAAGTTGTGAATCTGGCGAGACGTGGGCGTGCGTGAGTAGGAGAGCTCGGCCGTACGAGGGCGGGGATAGGCTTACTTTTCGTTGTGGAGGGCCAGCTCGGACTGGACGGCGTTGGCCTTTTCCAGCAGCTCATTCACCTTGTGCAGCAGTTCTTGGGTATCGCCCGACGTTCTTCGTTTTCAGTACAACGCGCGGACTGGATGTGGAGGGACCTACGGTGGCGGGGAGCTGAAGGGGCCCGAGTCGTAGCCTTCTTGGTCGTCGAAGAAGTTGGGAACGTCTGGAAAGGACGCCTGCGAAGATGCCTTATGAACATTCATGTCAAAACTGTTGGTTGCATGACGCGTTCCTTTCATTGCCCTTCGATGCGGCCGTCTGCGTCTTCGGGGGCTGTTGTGGAATGTAACCATGGTGCTGTATGCTCGGAGGCAGAATTCAATATGAATGTATGAGTACGACAGTCACGGTTGTGACTCGACGGTGGATGTAATAAACTCAGTGACAGAAGATCTCAAGCTAAGTCTTCTGGGTCTATAAGTACTGGGCCTGAAAGAAGGTCGAGCTGGTACTAGGCAATCAATCGGCTCATGGATGAAACCAACATCCATCTCCCTAGAGCCAGTCATCGCAATGGCAGCTTTATACTGGGGGCTAGTTGGCACTAAGCGACCATATACTAAGCCGAGTACCGAGCTACCTCCTGCTGTACAAGCAACGAGCGTCGGCTTCATACATATGCTGGCACATATGTGACTTACATCCTAGTGCCATGCTAGGCAACTATCGCCAGCTACTATCCCTCCCAGCCGCAATATTGACTCTCGAGTGGGCGATGGGACCGTGAAACTATACTCATCCGGTCTGAATATGCTTAGGTGGGATAAGCACGGTGTCTGATTCCTGGCGTCGCCGTTTGGAATGATACGCACCTGGCCGGATCCTAGCACTCGGTGTGGGGAGCATGCAAAGTGGCCACATTCATGCGCATTCCCAGGGCAGAGAGATCCCTCGCTCAAGGATTAGGTGTGTGGCTATGGCACGTACTGGTAATGAATTTGGGGCATCGGCCTAGCCCTTGCGTGAAGCACCAGTCTAAGTGAGTGTAGACCAGCGAAGACTACACCTTTCGATCTGCTCATAGGTGGTGACTCACTGACCGAAACATAGGAGTAACAGTGCCTTCAAACGCAAATTGCTGCAACGCGGCTACTTCTTGAAAGTCCCGAAGAACCCGTATGGCGTCAGACGTTACTCCAAATCACCTCCGCGCTGTCCTGACCCACCGCTTACAGTCTTACATGCAATCGCCTATTCTCGAGTTTCGCGGGCGAAGCCTCCCAAAACTAGGGCGATATTATTCGCTAGCGTGGCACAAGCGCTGACGCACCCACATCGAATTAAAGAAGAGGGGTACACTGTCGAGGTGCTCTTCATACGAGCAGAGTGCCAGTTGGATCGACGCACACCACTTGACCAGGAACTTGCAGCAGCAACGCTCGCCAACCCGCGCCCCTACAGCTACGACTGCTTGGTGGGCACAGGCCGAACACCCATTGGCCCGTTGGGTGGGGTTAGCACTAGCTGATCTCGAATTAGCGCCATGCGCTGCCCATTTTGTTGGACCTGTCCTGCTGTTATAAAGACCACTTGCCTCCCTTGCCTCCCTTTCTCTAGTGACCCAATCTGTCGGGACACATTCCTCCCTTCGGAATGCCCGAGCAACCGACAATCCCCGACAATCACCGACAATCGAGCAGTAACGTGCATCACCGAGACGAGATGCAGCGGCGTGGTCAATCCACTCCATCCGATGGCTGAAAGTTGCGACACGGGTCATGGAGCGAGGTCATATCGAAAGGACTACATTATCGAACCGATTTCAGTGTGACGAAGTGGTGGCCCATGGTGGACATGTCTGTCGCAACTCTTCCAACCTCCTTTCACAGGCCTGCGCGCTCCCAGTCCTCATTTTGGTACGGAACCTCGCGCCGATTGCCAGCGCTCGCCGGGCGGCTTGACGAGGATGGCTATGGCGAACTGCTGGCCACGGGTGAGCGGCGATCCAGCTCCAGCTCGGTCCGAATGAAGGCGTGTCGGGGGGGGGTTACCCCTCTTCCTGCCGAATGTGGTGCGATTTCCAATGGTGTGTCAGCGCTTATGTCGCGCTAACAGAGATTACGCCTATATTGGGAAGGGTTTGGGAAGTTGGCTCGCGAAAACCAAGGGTAGGACGTGCAACAGTCAGTTGGCCGCTGGTGATGTCGGGCCTTCATAGCGGGCTCATCCGGTCTTGCCCAGGGTGCTTTACCAGGGTCCGGCAGATTTGCTCTAGGTGTGATGACGAGACGCGGTGCGTTGGGACTTTTCGAGACGTAGGCGCGTGGCAGAAATTCAATTGGATATTTTGCCCACTTACCTGTGTCTTTGCCCGTGATTCGGCGCCTCTGGGAGATCGAGAGGTGCAGTCTTCTTGGCATGCATTCACTTTGCACTGGTGTTCCAAGGCTAGAGCTTGTTGCTTGCTTGCCCCTTGGACGCTGGGTTCGCCTTTGCATGCGTCACCAGGACGTGCCAGTCACATACCTGGACTATGAGCGGGGAAGTTCTCCGCATCCTCGGCGTTTATTGGAACCCTTAGGAATGCGCATGAACGATCCCACATTAAATGCTCCCACATTGGGTACGAGGATCCGATCAGGTGAACATAATTCCATGCGGCAGGGAAGGCCAACAGCTGGCAAGGTGGTCGGGGAAGACGCCGTGCAACAGGTGTAGGCCAATCCAACGCCTACCCGGTTGATTGGACCGCAAGAAGTAGTTGGGGAAAGCAACGATACAGAACGAGCTATGATGGGGCAGAGCATGGCCGCGGCATTATGTCCATGTGGTGCTCATTTCGCCTCGCGCAGGCTTAGATGCTACATCAAGCGCGCTGGTTAGACGGTTCACTCTTGCGCCGAAAGTCGCCTACGTTGTAGATATCCTGCAGAGGGCAATCCTGCTTGAAGATTAAGCGTTTCTCTGCTCCTATTGGTATCGGTAGGCTGGTCAGGTCGCTTGGCGCCTCGTATAACTGATTCCTTGACCCAAACGTTCGGGTCGTCACCTTCCAATTGGCCATTAGTCAACAGTCATCACGCAGCACGGCTACCGAAATCTATGTCACTGGAATGAGTTCAAGCATGCTCGGCATGCCGAATCGGCAGCACAATCACGTCCTTGGAGCATGGGTTTGCTCGATTTGAGGAACAGGCGCAGAGGTGGTATGTAGTCTATCAGTTGCTCTGCGGTGCGCTTGGGCTCGCTCAGAGTGCTCGCAGGAGATCATGCAACATATGTAGTATACAAGGCAGCCCTCTTCCATGCACCTACTGTGGCTGTATTTATATGTCTAGAAGCCCACATAAGTGGTCAACGAACCGCTGTGTACGACCAAATCCACGCAAACCTAGGAATCAATGCTCATCGCGATTGTGTCACACCCATCTAGCGATTCCCCTCGAGCGAGCGACATGTTTTCTTCTCAGTACGAAATGTCGGATCAGCGTGAGCTACTGCCACTTTGGGGAGCCGCGGTACATACCACTACGCCAGATCACACCTTCCCTCCAACTCATGTTCCACCACATGCGGGTTTCCACCCAAACCAAGGCCTACTCAAATCGAGTTCTCCGCCAGCGTGAGCTCTTCATACCCCGTTTTGAGCCAATCATGGGCATTAACATTGGTCCAGAACGGCGGGCCAGCTGAAGGAGCTAGAATACAAACTCGACATATTGAACCAAAAGTTAGATAAGATCCTGTCAGAGCTCAGGAGCCATACTGGAGAGTAAGTGAACCTAGACTCACGGCTTTAAGTAGCAGCGACAACGACTGACAGCTAACTAGGATAGAACACTTGTAAGTTTTCTGGACATGGTGGTATTGTGAACGGGTCTGACGTTCGTCTTCTGGCAGCAAGAAAACATACCAGGAACTGTAAGCCTAGGGGAACGGAAGTCTGACCGGCATCTAGAGTCCAACAGCAGACACGCAGGTTCATGGGCTACCTATCGCAAATGAAGATGATGATCCTCGAAGTTATCGCACCGGGCGGCGCACACGACGACTCAGACGAGGTGTAACAATAAAGTATACTACAAGGACTAGGTTAACACGGTGTTACCATTTAGCTTTGCTAGAGACGGCTGTGTGCTGGTGATTTAGGGATTGGGTTCAGGATAGATATCATGCACATTCAAATGGACGGACCTAGCCTGTTTGTTGGCCGAGTTCGTGCCCTATCTTTACGGCATCTTGTGTACGGTGTACCTGTGTCCTCACTTGTCGAGTTACCGAGTGCTCCGAGGTCGACTGCCGAAGGAAACCCGGGGGCGCTGATGCTGGGTTTACGCTCGCCTAGCTGTGTAAGCCAGGAGCGTCATACCGTAGTACTGCGGGTGAATTATTAGGCCGCATCGGTAAGCAAGCACATAGGACACACAACCTTTGCGGCATTCCGGTTGTCTTCGCATGACTCGTGCCGAGTTCTGTTCTCTCCCGACCGTAGGTAACCAACCAACAGCAGAGGCGGCATGGTCATTGCGCCAAGGGTAAGCTGGAATGCTGCCACGCACAATGGTGGCATTCTGCTGGACGCGAAATTGCGGTCCACCTAGTCGGAACCCAATCAGCGGCCATCACGGTCATCATGCCTGCATCCGGTGACGGTCAATCGTCGCTGCTGCGGGGTATGGTACGGTAAGAGTAGAAAACCAACGAAGCGACTTCGAGCGTCGCCGCCCCGTACTCGATTGTTCATCGTCCGGGCTGTCATTGTTGTTATTTCGTCACAATGTTGGAGGCAAGAGAATGGAAGTCGCATTAGAGTTAACTGGACTACTCGGGCCGGCTTTGCTCTGACCGACCCATTGGGGTGTGGAGGGACTGGTCTTACGGCAGGGCTATTGTATGGGTCGCGACAAGTCTCACTAGCGAGCAATGGCCGGGGTAAATGGAGCACGCAGAAGCCCCATGCTCAAAGTAGGACCATAGTGAAAAGATCGGCGCTGTTCACTAAGGCCGTCGTTTTGTGCACCAGAAGCGGGGTTACTACTATGCCCCGCTACGGGCACTAGAGTGCCGTTGCGGGAGGTTAGACATCCCAATAAGAGTACTAAGCTACTGTCAGGACTCGCAGCATGTGTTGGAAAGCTACCGTGTATCTGTGAAATTATTTGTGCTGCGAGAACGACTTATTATATTGCGAAATTCATCAAATTTGCCTGTGACTGTCTGGACCCGAACAAGAGATATGCTATTCTAACATAATATGTCTGCCTCAATTGGCGTATGTCCCTCTTAACTTCCTAAGGCCGCAAGGCCCTACGTAAAATTTCGAGGATGACACGACAGGTTAGTCAACGGTGGTTTTCCGCAAGCTGAAATCATACCGTGCGCCTCCCGCCTTATTCTTTTGGAAGCTACCGCAACGCAATGCGATGCGAGGCTTGCGTCGTAATTATGCAACTTGGGCGGGGAGACGCTCCTAAGTTCGCCGCCGTGTAACCATTCCAATTCCAAGAACTGCGATAAGCTTAGCCAGGTCAGGGACGCCGACATTCTCTCTTTATCATTGGACATCACTAAATGGAAGGTTTGGCGTGGACAAAACATGATGTAGTGATGCGGGCAGATTGACGGCGAAGACTCTCGGCTCGTCCTTGATTCCTAATTATTAGGTCGTTATGAATCTATCACGACGAGTGGTGTTAACAATCTAGCAAGCTAATCAGATCTCGACTAATTTTAGCATGTTTGCTTCCCTACAACATCGATGGACCGGGTTTGCAACGATCGCGTAGCCCCCATCGCCCATTTTGAAACTCTCGGTTGATCTTGTCACTCACTATCTACTCCCCCTCCCCACTATATGTACTAGAACTCATGCCAGTGGACTCGATCCGAGTATGCCTTGGTCTAGGTGGAAACCCGCATATGGCGGATGCTGAGTGGAGGGAAGGTAGGATCCGGGGTAGTCGTAGTCTCCCTTGTACTGTACCCTTTTCGAAGTGCGCCAACTTCGAATGGGACTAGAACCATCCAGTGGCATACTGTACTCCCTTTCTGCTGCATCGCTGCATCAGCTCGAAGGCTCACGGGCTGTTTCCGGTCCGGCGTTCAGTTGGTCCTTACTGTAATGCAGAATCGGAACCGTCGCGCAAGTAGCGCTGAGGGAATGGACGTAAGACAGCTTGTACTGCAGCCCATTCCTGTTCTGGAGCGCAAGACTAGAGCCTGATGTTCCCGCCCGTCCGCTTGTACCATTCCTGCGTCACCTCGGAGTTCGAATCATCCCGCAGCGTATTGTCTTTTTGCTGCATCCGTCCCGAGCTCGAATATTCTCGCGCGCTGTTTTCGGTCCTGGCTTCCACAGTTGCTTACCGACCTGTTGGCCCTACCGTCGGAGTACAGCGTCGGAAGAGTAGCAATGGCGCATTAGCGCAATTAGTGGGCCAGGTCCCCTAAAACACACCATCATTATCATTAGCATGGAGCCGCTTCGCGACCCCGCGTTAGTCGGATCAACTGCCCAATCTTCCTTTGCGCGAGAACTTATCCCCTTCAAAACACCGAAGAGAAGCTGGGCCTGGAATCCTTTTCGCCGACATGTGTCCTGGAGCCAGATCAGCAGCACTCCTGGCAAGGTTTACCCAATTCGAGCTCATATCATTCACATTTCCCACCCGCAAGCCAACACTTGCTATATCTACCGTTCCGCAAGACGCTATCGTAGCACCATGAACACGCAGAAATATGCTCTAAGAGGCCCAGCAAGCTGCCGAACCGTTTTGGATAGCTAGAACTCTGCCATGGCCCACACGAAACAAGACGCGGGACCTCGGCCGCTACTGCAACGTCTTCAGCGCGCTTGCGTACTAGAACCCGACACACGAGCGGTGGGCACGGCGATGCACGTCCCGCGCGGGCAGTGTGTGCCGGACTTGAACAGGATTGTCTGTCCCTATCTCTCAGCTACCGTTCCGTCGAGTGTATGCAACTCCGTTGCTGACAGCCGCAGTTTCGCCAATCAGTCGCCTACCATGCGAGACCGAGCCACGGCGAGCGACATGATCGCGCCGCCATTCTGAAGCCGTCGATTTCGAGGCCCAGCCAGCCGCCAGTGACGACGCGAACGCCGGTGTCGATGTGGATATCGATGCCGATGCCGAGTATGAAACCGACCTCGAATATATTGTAGCAGCTCCTGTTGGCGCGGCAGAGTCTCTCTATCTACGACATCATCCCTGACGAGGACGGCGGGACTGTCATTCCCAACAGTCCCATGAGACAGGTTGGCTTTCAGCTATGTCAACTATAGTTTCCAGTCAATAGGCGGGCGTCTGGAGCAAAACAAGAAGAGGGTTGCAGTGTCAGACATGGCCACTTCGGGCTCACCACATACACTCTTGTAGAATAGACGGTTAAACACCACGACACGATTAAATAGAAAAACATTCATTACATCGTTGTTCTGCGTCTCCATCTCGCTGATCGTGTTTGGGATGCCGCTGCCGATGCGTGCTCGCCTATCTCCAGGCATTACCACAATAATCCTTCTATTTCCGCTGCCTCATCACCTGCCGCTGTGCACTCTTCTCCTAACTCAGATGGCGGCGGCGTGTTTGGCACCCACTTTGCAGTTGCAAGCTCCTCAAGTGACTTCGTAAGCCTCTTGACGAGCCAAGATGCTGCGTCCATGTCCGGATCGCCCAAGCAGTCGAATACCGGTCGTTGAGCAAGTACACCAGAATTCTGTTCAAGAATGTTCTGGACCAGTGATGTCACCTGATTGACTGTGAGCAGGTTTTGATCAGACCTCCTTGCCGAAATGGAATAACAACGCAGGGCAGCGTATATGGCGTTACTATTGTTCGCCGCAAGCTCGTCTGGATGGTGCGTAGATGGTGTAAAAGACCCTGTGGAAGAGGCAGAAGTAGCCAACTCGTGTTGACTCTGCCCCTTTTTGCACTGTACACAGATGGGAAAGATCCAGTTTTGCGGATTCGCACTCAGTGAGCCTTGCATTTGGACAGGGTGACCATCCTCTGCGAGCTTTCGGATGGCAGTCATCAGCTGCATCTCGACCCAGGAAAATGTGCTTGGATCCTTGCTTGGACCATCAAAGTAAGAATAAAGAGACTTTGGTTCGAGTTCAAGAGAAAGTCCTGAAAGAACTTCATGAATCAACGATTCCAATCGATCAAGTGCAATCACACGTCCCTGCAGGACACCAGGTGAAACTTCGCCAGGGGAAGAGGAGATTTGTGCCATAGGCGCGTGATCTTCCCACAACGTCTTGGTCGGATAATCGTGGGACGTTTCGTAGGCGTCTGCCATATTGCAAGCCTTGAAAGGTGCAGGTGCAAGCCCGTTTCTCGCCACGGATGGTGTTGAAGCCATGGACGAAGAAGGCGTTAGCGAGCCTGATAGGCTCTGCCCCTCGTCCCATTGCTCGGACGCTGGAGTAGCTCTATCATCTGTTTTAGTGGTCGTGCATGGGCCCGGGAAAGTAGGGAGGTCTTTGTTTTTTCCCTTCGTAGCAGCGGTTACCCATTTATCCACCTCCTTGATAGCGAAGCGAGGGTTGTCTTTATGCTGCACCAAAAATGATTGTATTGCTGCCGGAGAGACTGTGTTTGCCGGCACCCTGGAAGAGAACTGCTTTGCAAGCCCTTCAACAGTCTCGCTATCTAGCACGGGCCTTTCTGGATCGCAAATGTCGTTTTCGGCTTGCTTGAACACCATGCAGAAAAGTTCCTTTGCTACGGTGCTGTCCGCAAGGGGAAGTTCGATCTTCAGGTCAACGCGACCAGGCCGGATGAGTGCTTCATCGAGGTATTCGGGGTGGTTTGAAGTCATGACCAATATTCGACCCTCCTGTGCCGAAACCCCGTCAAGAGCATTGAGCAGGTCTGAAAGAGACAACCCAGCCTTGGCCTTGGCTCTAGGGCTGTTTGTAGAGTTGCCATCCTCCCACTTTTGTGTGTCTGAGTCGGCTTGTCGGGACAGCGTCATGTTCACAGCATCGACGTCTTCTAAGAGTAGAACGCAGCGAGGAGGTAGGTCCGCAATCAAGGAGCGCAGATTGCTAGCACTGACGTTTGAGAGGTTGAGAATGTAGATCTCGAGGCCAAAGCGTCCGGCCAGGGCTAAGCTCAAACTGGACTTCCCACCCCCAGGACGCCCGTACAGAAGGTATCCTCTTCGGTACGGGATGCCGCGGCTGGAATACCACCTTTGGGATTGCACAAAGTTTTCGGCATCTTTCATCAAACTTGCCTTTGTCTCCTCGTCCATGATGATTGTTGAGATTTTTCTGATGCGTTTCGCTTCTTTGCGTCTCCAATGGCCGTCATTGTCCTCGAAAATCGATGTCTTGCCCTCGTTGGCTTTGAGGTACGCTTCTCGACAATCCTCCAAAAGCCTTTTCACAATAGCGGGCGACCTGCTGAGGCAGGAGATTGTGATTACCTCTTGAGAATGAAATCCTACATCCTTTTCCATTGAGCTTAGCCAGAGCATATAACCTTGATAGAAGAATGGAAAGGTTCCTCTGTAAGGAGAATAACTCAGAGACTTCTTCTTTGCCTCTTCGGTTTCCAAACCTCGTCGGATCTTCACGAGTGATGATCGAGCGGTGCACGCGAACTGCTGTGAAGCAAGCCAAGGTACCACCATGTCTCTAACCTCGCTTGAGTTAGAGATTTGTACAGTAGAAGCTAGCGTCGTTAGCAAGACTCGCTGATAGGTCGGGTAGGTATAGAGGGGGTACATACTTAAATGTTCTTCCACCCATCCCCATATGGTGAAGGCTGCCCGTTTGCCAAAATATAAAGCAGCCAAGAAAAAGCACAGCAAGCTAGCATGACTACTTCGCCTACCAGCCAGCAACTGCTCGATAGTGACAGAGATGCCAGTGAATCCCGGGAAGAAGAAGTCCAAGATAGAGGCCTTTGGCAGTGAACTCATGTAGAATTGCTGGGGGCGTGTCTGGTTGATGGAAGCCATGGTATCGCGAATGTAGTCTAGGCAAGTGAATTGTTGTGAGATTTATTTTCGATGTAGAATAAAGAAGTGAAGTGTATTGAAGAGGTATCGTCAGGCTGGTTAAGGAGCAAGACATATGCCTCGTCTTAGGGAGCCTTAGTATTCTTATACTTCAAGAGAAGCGTATATGGCCAATACTGAGAGTGTGATATTCATGGCAGTCCCGATTACGAACCTCTTCCCGGTTCAAGCAGTGTTACATCGCCGTCATTGATATACTAGGTTACAACCCCCGTCCGGAAGACGAACCGGTGGCTTGCATGCAAGTCTTTCCAGATCAGTCAGGGCAGTTTTGGGGTTCTTGTTCTTATCATGTACCAGTACAGCCGAGAGAGGTACCGTAGTATCTTTATGGTCTCAGACACTTAGTGTAAATATACACTTTTGGAAGCTGGCGGGTTTCCTGGCTATACAAAATATATCTTCCGCAAAGCTCGTGAGTGATCAAGACTCTGGGGAAAAGGTTGGGAATGTCTGCTTGAAGTTTTCATTTTATCGTATACTACAAATTTTACTACGATCTTCCAATTTAGCTCATCTATAAATATACTCTATGTCCATTTACACAGATGCCCGTCTTGATACATCATGTAGAAGCTCTACGTATCCAGCCCATAGTTGTCAACCATAAGAGACTACCCAGCTTAGCAGTCCCGTAACTATCAGGTCTTTTACTTGTTACTAGGTAAGTGGCTCCTTTCATCCTGAAGCATGTAGAATCAGCAGGAAAACAAGATAAGAAAGTTCAAGTTGAATCACCGTATACATAATATAATGTCTTACATTACTTCTTCCAGTACATTCCAGATGCATGGCTGCTACTTCCCAACATGTTCGTATGTAGACACATCAAGTAGTTATACTCAGTATTGATATCTATTAAAACTTGATGAAGGATTTCTTATGAAAAGGAATCTAACCTAGTCTAGCGTACCTGCTTGTATCTACGACCAGTCATTATCAAACTACCTAGCAGGTTGCATAGACGCGGACCGACTACTGCATCATGTACTACTGTCCGTAGTTTTAAATTCAATCACTCTTTTGTGAGCACCCTGGTCTGCATAAGAGCGTGGGGTAACGATGAGCCTCGCTCGTTGGGACCTGAATATCTGCTCAATAGGAATGACGGAACCACCACGCCACCTGATGATGACATCCTAACCTATGCCTGCGATTCTAGCAATTGTCTCTAGCCATAGTGATTTGCACACATAGGTAAACATTGAGCGAAGCGATAAGCGATGCTTTCTCTTAATCTACTACGCTGTGCCTATGTCACTCCTAGCCGTTCGAACTCAAATTGTGTAGCAGCGAAACCCATACACTTTATTCATCTCTGTTCTCTAGCGATTGAGATACATAGTATGCCCCGATCTTTTCTTTCTGAAGTTCAGTCACCCTCTGCGGTGTGTTGTGTGATGTCGGAGGTACCAGCTTGGGCCAGCTTTTCAGTTGGTCTGCAGTGGCAAAGGAAAATGTAACTGGGGATCCGTTTCTCATTTCGAAAGCAACACGTGCGTCCATAATAACCCTGTAGAATACATTAGTACGAACCACGCCGGCAACGCTCTCATCACTCACAGTCCACCATCTTCAAATGGAATCGATTGAGGCTCACAGCCAGCACGTTCCAGCCGAGCAAGTGCAACTTCAAACATGCGATTTGCCGCACGAACACTGTTCAATATTGCTGGGGAAGCCTTGTGTGAACCGCGGAAGTATGTGGGATGGGATTTTGCGTTCCATAACTGGACGACGAGTACGTCGGCGTGTGTGCCGCCGCGCCTGAGTTGGAAGATGTGGCCTTGATCTTCTTGGATCCTCCGGTAGTTCCCCAGTGCACACCATTTATAGGTGTGCTCAAGAATAGAGACAATACGCTAAGGCCGTTAGAATAATGTCAGAAAAAGCTCAAATCGGCGCGCCCTACGGTATCCCCAAGTATGTGGAGGCGGTAGAATTCCATACCAGCTTCCGAAGAGGGCGAAAACTGCGACTCATTCAGGTCCATCTGTGCGATCAGGTGACCTATTGAAGGATCTTGTATGCAAAGAAATCCATCTTCTTTGAGGGTTGTAGTAGCATCCTCTACAGAAAATGTTGTTGAAGCCATAAAAACGCGGGTTAGTGATGGAAAAGAGGTGGACGAGGTGATGTGGGAGTTTGCTACCCTCAGAAAGAAGCCCGCAGCACCCACGGTTGCATGATCGGTGGAGAAAATCACGAAAATGTGATCGAATCCACTTTTGGTTAGGTTCCACACCCCGTGCGCACTGTCCAGCAACTAGCTCACATTAGGCTTTCGACCTGCACTCATTGCTGTACTGTGTACATTCTTTGTATCAGTCAATGCCGATATCTTAGAGGTGGCGTGGTTAAGGGGCTAGACTACCCTTGGCTTGATTGGGATACAGCAAGCAGCAAGGCTGTTTCTCATCATGTATTGTACCATGGCCCCAAGGGAATACATGGAGAGCTTATTCGTGACCTATTCATAAAGTCTGTATCGTGGCATAGCGTACGTTAGTCGTAATTTATAATATTACTGGACTAGAAAGAACCGTACAGAGCTAAGAGAAAGCCCATTCGCCATTTGCGTCCATGTTCGCAGCTGTTGGAGCAATGTTCCAGATGGCGGGGACGTCTGAACTCATATCAGAGAATGCCCAAATCCCGTTGTCATTTGTAGCCATGTTCGCAAGTGTTTGCGAAACTGCCCATTCATCACCGTCTGTAGATGCCATCGTACCAATGTCCGTGAAAGACCATTCGCCGTCCACAGATGTCTCAGTATGAGAAGCCATGGGATTATAGGTTGCGCCAGTGACTGAAGCCATTTCGTGAAATGCTTGCTGAGTCCTACCCAGAGTAATACCAACTATATCAGCACACCTATCCTGGTCTTGATCTGATAGTATGGAGTTGCCGATTTCATTTTCCTCAGGAGGACTTTCACTTATTCTGGTTCTCTTTTGGGCCGGGCCTGGATTCGCATCGGGGAGGTCTCGAAGTCGTTTACTACCAACATCACTTCCTTGCAATCGATTCAACTCCCTACTGACCAATCCATTAAGCTCCGCGATCCTTCGCTCTGTGAGAATGCTCTTTGGATGGTTTTGGCTACCTGTGCAGTCATGCCTTATATAACGATGCACTTGCTTAAAGACTTCATAGCAATGCGGGCAAGTTTCGTGACATTGAACATCTGCAGCCTGTCCTTAGCAAGGTAGTAGTTCGGATGGAGCTACATACGAGCCTGAAAATGTCGGACAAGATTGCTTCGTGTTGTAAAGGCCTCTTTCCTATTGCATCCCTTGAATGGACAGTGAAGCAGGGTTGGCTGAATGGAAGGAAGCAGATCACGCTTGTCACAAAGCCCGTCCGTTTCGCCTTCCCTCGTGAGAAGATTGGTAGATTGGGCAATATGCATTCGGCAGTGCTCTAATTCGGCAAGCAGGAGCCGTTCTCGTGACTATTTCACCGATTGTGAGACAAAATCTTGGATAATATCATGGTACTAACCCGGTAACACTCGACATGGTCGAGCAACTGTTCATTCGATGCAAAGAAGGCAAAACAAGTTTGACATTGACGATGCTGCTTGTATTCATCTGCCATTGATGAAATCTTCAGGTGGATGGATTGTCAAGCCGGAACAATCTGGAATAAGCTGGAATGCTTTGTCCATCTGCTTGTAAACTTAAGGCTAATCTTGGGTAGCCCTTAGCGGGGTCCACTCCATAGTTTGCCTTGCTGCCCAATACGTTCAAGAGTTGCTATTTAAAGCTGAGATAGTTCCCGAATTTCACAACCAACACTAACACCACAAAGAACACTCACCTCTATTCGATTTTATCGTCACCATTCAGTATAATCTTCAGGAAATCCGAAGGGCAATGGCGGTCTGCGAACGATGCAAGGGCGAAGGCACGATCGATGGTGGCATATGCACGGACTGCAAGGGCAAGGGCAAGGTTTAGATGACCCTTAGTTGGGTAGCAACTTGGTACGCTTTACGACATCTTCAACAAGACATATAGCATTAACCAAGAGAGAATCAGTCATGTCAATGTGTAGAGGCATTCTGACACAATAACGACCCTTCGATTCAGTTGATTGTGGGATGGAATTCGTTCTTTGGGGTGACAACTTTGGGCATGCATAAGGAAAAGCTCCCACTCTTCAATTGCGGTTATTCCTAAGCCGGATGAGGCAGAATGGTGTCGTGTCTGATTAGATGCAATTGGTTCGCTTTGGACATATAAAGGATTCTAACTCCCTATAACGGATATGATTACGACCCACTTATGCATATACAGTATTGGAAGGATCCTCTTCACTGGTTTGAAATGAGGTAGAATCTACTAGACGCCTGCCTGGTCTTTGTTCACATTAATATGCATGTTAATCGTAGCAAGGCTGCATAGGAGCTAGGGTAGTCACATATTTGTGATTGTATTCGGTGATGGACACATCTGGATGCCCGGTCAAGGTAAACATTATGGTCATAATAGAGCCTGCATGTAACTAGCGCCGACCGTTAGTACAAATTGAATCACGGTTCTGTGAGCGTCCCTGCTCGAGCATAATCACGCGTTTGTGATCGGGAAGATATCATGTTGGCTTTTTTTTCGGATGCATTGGCATAGAGTGGAAATAGTATTCGTCACCCCGTAGAAGGATGGGGTTGCAAGTGCTTTCTTTCATCAATAGAATTCGAGCGAATACAGTCCATAACCATCTCTTACCCATTTTTAAAGTACACGGAACACGGAATGTGTAGGAAGATGCAAGATGCATAACGTACTGCTGTTTTAGACTTAGTGAGCCCAGGACGAGGGGCAGCACAGGCCTCCCTCCACCCAAGTGTGTTTTTGTAGAACGGCCTGCGAAAATTGGCCAGACATTGGCGCATGTTCGACCTAGCAGACGACACAGACGACACCATCTACAGACTTCTTGGGAAAGCCATACATATGAGTCAAACTGCAAGCCATTGAAAAGGTGCATTCAAGGGATGGCACACTTGCATATGGTGTGGCACTCCTAGGACGTAGAAATTGATTCATTGGATGGATAAAGTTAACTACGATTCAAAGGTTGCTGGAGCTCGGTCAACGGTTACCTTCAGAAACTACAAATTAAAGACGTGCAGCAGACGCCGATATGTGGACTGCTCTTCCAGAGGAAGCATGTTATTAATATATAAACTGGCAATGCTGCCGATTTTGACGAATGATAAACTCGCTTGTATAACTACTCAACTAATTTCAAAGTCTTGCTTGCCATCTTGAAACCTACAGCCTTTGCTCAACTCACCTGCTATCACCAATAAGCCCCAGTCAACGATGGCTGCTGCAGCCGTTGCGTCGATCGATCCTCTGGCCATCTCGGTCCTTGGGCAGTCTCTTGGCCGGGGTGATCTAGACATCTCCTGCCTCACGTGAGTCCAATGATGCCATCAATCTTTAGAACCAGTGTGCACTGACTTGTTGGCTCCAATCGCAGGTACAATGAACTTCCCTATATTGACGACCAGTCCATGCTCCAGTACAAAGGACATGTGAAGGCCCTACTTGAAATCATTGGCCGCTACTCTATGGGCCAGTACTTCGGCGTCCACTCTGCCCATCGCCATGACAAGATCCCCCTCGGCACAGTTCGCCTTGAGAGAGAGCTGGGCATTGAGGAGTCCACGTGGACCAAGGCCACTGCGATCGAGAATGTCGACCTCGACAACATACACGCCACGGCCTTCAAGCTCACCCAGAATGGCTTCGTTGCCTTCGAGTTCGCCGAGGGCCTTTCGCCTACTGCCGGAATAAAGATTCCTCCTCAGTTCCTCAGCGACATTGCCACATATCTTGCCGAGAACGATATCACCAACAAGGTGGTTCTCGAGGTTAAAGACTTTGCTAAACGGGATGAAAAGGGATTCGAACCCACTGCTGAGATAGAGATCCAGTGGGGGAAGACAGAGGCCGTAACCATCGTCTTGCCTATCTCCGCCCGGGCCAAGGCCAGTCGGGGCATCGCAACCTTGACCCCGACGGGTTGGAACCTCCGCCATGTGGCTCGAGGCACTATCCCAAGCGACCCTGATCCACCGGCCGGTGAGCATTACGAAAAGGTTGTCGTGGGGCCCAAGAAGGACACTCACAAGGTCATCTATACCAGTAGCGCAGCTGTCACCCCCGATTTGTTGCGCCAGGCACTCACTGAACTTGAATTCATCAGGGCCTGATTACATACGTCAGTAGCGCCCATGCTTTAGAGGTGAAGTGGGTATCGGCACAGAGGTACAGACAGAGAAGGCGTGACTTCAGAGAGTTGAGATATGTGGTACATGTTGGATCATTCACGTTCGTTCCTTCACTTGTTACTAGGTTGTTCCATCTACTTTAGCCGTTATTGCAGTTCAAACTGCCTTAACTTGTATAGGCAGCTTATCTCCCGATCAGTCTATTAATAAATTTCCTGCCGTGGACAACCTAGCTCGTCTAGATCGCCCTAGATCACCCAGCTCATCCAGGATTCCCCTTCAAGCATCTATGCAGGGTGAACCCCGGGAAAGCCCGGAACAAAAACCTCATGTTATCTGGGGCCATTTGATGGCGTTGCCCTGTGAGTTATTCCCCGACTCATCAAGCTAAAAGTCGATCTCCAATCAAGCCATGAGATGCGCCAGCGCGGGAATTGGGGAATGTGATCAAAAGATGGGAGGTTCTCCGCTTCCAGCCCTCAGCACTCCATTGCTCCAAAGTCTCGTCAATTAAGCTCTATTGAAGGGGTGGCGCCCGTCCCGTTCTGATTTATATCTGAGGTAATCACGCTAGCAATACCTAGCGGCTCCTCGTAGCGGCGAGAGCCAACAGTAATTACTACGAGTAGCTGCTGCTGGGAGTAACATCCCTCACAGGCACATGCAACCACCAGTAGCAATAGCAGCTTTGTGCCTGATCCTTATCATTCGCCTCGAGAGCGGTATCGCTCTCCACTAACAACCTCACCACAGCCTCGTGCCTGCTGCTTGCGGCTGAGTGCATTGGTGCCCACCATGTATTACTTGGTGCAATGAGACGGGCCAGTTTCGAACACAACTCCTTTTTCGTCACCGCGCGTATGATGTGACTTTCAGCATATCGCGGCACGTATCGGGATGTGTGAGCCCAGCTACTGGGTGATCAGATTGAAAGATTAAGGTTATGCAATTGACATCAGTGCCCGGTTGAAGCCCAGAGCCTCAGAGTAACTGCCTCAAGATACTTCAAATTGAAGCTACCCTCACTAACGGGAACCTGGTCCTCAGCATTCACATACACAAACCCATTATCCAGGAAAATGCCAACCAATCTTGCTTCTTCAATACGTTCCATGTCCTCCCGAGAAACTGGTCCCATGGCGGAATAAAATGCCTTCCAGAACAGGTCACGAAGCTCTCCCTGGTTGGCATGATAGCGCCAGCCTTCCTCCCTCGTGCGGATTCCGAGTAGGGTCTCGAGGCCTCCAAGCGACATCCCAAACGGACTAATGGTCGTATCTTTCCAATCGCAGATGCCCGTGATGCGACCTGTCTCCTGGTGCACGTGGATGTTGTTCTCTAGGAGGTCAGTGTGGTTGGGCACTAGCGGCCAGTCGTCGGCGAAGAGCCCCGGGAGATTGGAGATAAGGCGCTCTAGCGTTGGGCGAAATCGGTCGGGAAGCCCCTGGGAGAGCTGCGAGAGTCGCGATGAGTAGTCGGAATATAGCATTTTGCGGCTTGGGGTCGGTGTCGATGCCGGCGTGTTGTGCCACGCCGAGGCGAAGAAGCTACATCGGCAAAGTCAGCTGTGCGGTTTCTTCGGTGTCATAGGCGGGAGGGGACGTGGGTTTGGTATCGACGGACCTGGCAAAGTCTTGTAGGGTTTGTCTTAGGAGGTAGCAGTGATTTCCGTGTAACTGGTCCAAGGCAAGATATACGGAGACCCCGCCTACATTGCCCATCGTATAGATGTGGAGCTTGTCCAGTCTGCCAGAATTCGAGTGGCGTGGTACGAAGCGCCCGTAGGTTTGTTCAATGCATCGGAGAAAGTCGAGATCTAGGGAAGAATCACTAGCGCGATACTGGACGACGTATTCCCCAACGTTGTTATCGGGAACGACTGTATAGCTAGTTGAGCCTTGCACAGGTGCGGGGCGGGCACGCCGGCCTAGAATCTGTTCGGCGGCTTGGTCGCATTGTTCCTGCGTTGTAGGGGCGTTGTCGGAAAAGAACTGCGCTATCTGGCGTCTCGATAGCTCTGCAACACGGGCCTGCATTGTGGCCATTATATGTTATCGTAAGAATTGGGTGAGGCTTAGGGGTCGGCTGAAGTTGACTCCCTAAACTTTGGATCACGACGTATCGACGGATACGAGAGATGCCGACTAGGCTCAGGCCGATGCGTGAAAAGCGAAGAGGGAAAGAAAGGTGGGTGGGATGCAATTAGCTGCTGAATAAGTCACTGGGTCCTTTGTTGAAAGTACATGGTGTTACCTGTACTCGTGGACGAGCCAGTGACGCTGTGTGGACGATTATGGCCTATTTTTAGTGGGCAGTGCTATCCTGAGACGGAATGGACGCCGGACGGACAGCTTGTGATGCAGCCCGTGTTCTGGTGCGCAGGACAGAGCCTGATGTTCCTACCGCTCCGCTTGTACCGTTCTGGTAGAGATCGGTCGCCTCGGAGCCTGAACCATCCAGCAGCGTATTCTCCTTTCACTGCATCCGTTGAGAGCTCGAAGATCCTCGCGCGCTGTTTCCGGCCCTGGCTTCATAGCCTGCAGGCATGTTGGCCCTACTGTTGGAGTGCAGAGTCGGAAGAGTCGCAATGGCGCACTAGCGCAATAGTGGGCAACATAAGCACCACCCCGCGCCACTAGGCCTACTGTAATTACAACCTCCCCAGACCGCGCAAGAACTTCTCCTCGTCAAGACACGCCGAAAAGAAGCTGAGCCCGAAATCCATCTTGCCAACATGGGTTCTGGAACCGGATCAGCAAGTACCCTGACGAGGTCATTTCCGCTCAACTCGAGCTCGTCATTGTCACCAACATTTCATACAGTACCCGCAAACCAAGCAGCTTGCTATACTGACCGTTCCGCGAGACGCTATTGTAGCTCAATGGACACTCTCAGAAAGATGCCCCAAGAGGGTCCAGCAAGTTGCCCGAACCGTCTTAGGTAGCTAGGCCTCTGTCATGGCCCACGCCAGGAGGCAGAAAGGCAAGGTTCACAAGACCGGCGTACTGCGACGTCTTCAGCACGCTTGCGTACTGGAACCCGACACACGAGCGGATGGATCACATCGAGTCCAGCCACTCCTGGCTCCACCTACGCCAGGAGCCACGGGCAAGATCCTGGTTTCGGCTCCATTACGAGTTCATTGGGTTCACTCTCCGTGGCGGCACCCGAGACGATAAGGTCGCCTTGCCGCTCATCAAACCATATGTTACGCCAAGATATCTTAGAGGCGCAAGACACGGAAAGGAGCAAATATAACCTCTACATCGCCCTCACGGACCTCCTGTCGACAGCCCCAGCTAGTGCCGGGACTGCTAACGAAAGGAAGCTGATGAGGGATTCTTTCGCAGTTGCGATCTTCCGCTTCACGAATGCGCCTAGAGAGGCGCTTCGTCAAGTCGAGGAGGAGCTTGGCCAACATCTCTACCAGCCCCATTCGCAGCTCTTCCAAGAGGTTGAATCGCACTTCTGGATCCGCCTCATCGCGGAGCTTCAAGAATGTGTCAGGACGCTCAAACCCCTTGGCAGTCTCGGCCTCTTCTCGGCAGCTGTAGGTCGCCGTAACTATGGGCCATGGGGCGGCCCAAGCGCTCATCCTTGTTCGAGTACAGTGCTCCTTTCACCAGTTCATCCCCATCGAAATCAGTTGCTACTAGCTTTTTGTTTCACCGCGCAGGGAATCATGCCAACCGAAAACCACTCTGGGAGCATGTCTAAAGCTCAGAAGCACATGGAAGGGCAACGGCCCGCGTCACCACAGCCACATGGCCGTGGTCGTGGCCGTGACGGACAGGCTAAGGTGGAACACATCTGCCCTGGTTGGTGGGCCTTGGAATGGACACACACGGTGCAGGCGCCAAAGGACAGCTGGATGGCTTTCGATCGTTTGGCCATTGCTATCAAGGCCAAGAAGCACACGAATTCGCGTTCTGCAAGGACAGAGCAAGACAAGAGTTCTTAGCACATACATTCTCAGACGGGAAGATCCCCGTAGCTACTTTGGAAAAGCTTCGGGACGTTTTGCGCTGGCCGAGGGCCGTCGAAGCCAATGAAGGCTTTCGTGAGCTTCCACGGCTCCATAGTTGACATTTCACGGGTTGTCTTCGCAGCCATTGGACGGGACTGTCACGATACACTGTTAAGATCATCGAGTCTATGGGCCATTGACTGAGCGGCGGATACAGTAGAACGACCACCCATAGTAAATGTGAACGAGAACTAGACAGTAGCCATAGACGACGAGGCACGGCGGAAAGCTGTGTGAACACACTGCGCTACAAATTTTCAGTGCGCACGAAGAGCTATCTAGTTCATATCAGCCCACGATATCTTCCTTCGCTTTCTCTCCCTCCCTTAGGTCTCTAATAGATTTCGCTAGTCCCCATTCCGGTCTTGCGTAGCTGGTTTTATCCTAATCCCGATGGGTGAGTTAAGTGTCTAAATAGCGCGTCAGTACGCTGCCGCAACCACTGCTCCAAGGCTTGATGTAGGAACCTACACATGTGGGGTATACACGACGGTTCATCAAAAAGAATGGCTGCTGCAAGAATGGGGCTATGTATGTCTCAACTCAGTTGGCTTTGTTCTTCCAACGTGCTGACGGAATATGTTTCTCCGTTCCAATTGCTTCTCAAGAATTAGGTGGTTACTAATGTGGTTCTGCAGGCGTCTGAACTAGACCATCACCCCCCTAGATGGCTTGTAATCTGCTGCTGTTCACTACCTTTCATAATATTGGGCGATAGATCAGCAACTCTGCCCCCAGATATTCAATTACCGACGCCGAGAAGGAGGGGCAAGAAGAGGAAGCCGTGGACACGGGTATCCTCGTGCGGCCCTGTTTTCTCGCTATCCTAACACCGCAATATTCAGTCCTTTATTTAGCATAACTTAAACCCGGGATGATTCTCTCCCGCGGTTATCGGTCTCTGCTGCCTCTCTTGCTGCTTCTTCCACCCGTTCTTGCTTCTTCTCGCAATGTGCTGATACAAAGCAGAAGACAGCCACAGTGATAGCAAAGAGGATCAGAACCGACCCGTAACCCGCCTGAGCGACGCCTCCATAGTACATCATGGAGTAATACGGGACGGCATCGTTAGCACTGAACCTTTTGAAGGATGGCTGGAATCCCTGGACTTGATCGGCAAGGTAGCCCCCGGTCCCGATCATGACGAAGGCTAGGACTAGCTGAGAGGTCGCGTACGTAGGTAAGATGCTTTCGTGGTCGTGCAGCCACCTCGGGCGAGTCACTATCACGGCGCCGCAAATAGCAAACGCAGCCATGGCGAGTGCCGTAATGATTGTATCAATGAGAATGTTGCTTTGCAAGGACAGAAACTTATTATCTAGGATAGCAGCCGTAGTGTTGGGATAGTCGGACCGAGCTCGGTCTCGTAAAATGACTGCGAAACGTGCGTGGGCCGAGTTGAGAATTGCAATGGCTAGCGAGAGGAGAGTGAGGAAAAGGATGGAAATCCGAATCCGAATCGGGGCAATCGACCTACGTACAATATCACGCACTTACTACTACGACTTCCGCGTCCGAGTTCAATACATGATGTTTCTGTCTTGGGGTGGCGATAGCTTGGACTCGGTGCGCACTACAGGCGACGATGGCGATCTAAGCCGACAATTAATCCACGCAATCCGTGGCTTGCACACTTGTGGGGTCGCACACAAGGATCTACGGTCGCCTAATATACTAATAAACCAAGAGACTGGACATATTAGGATATGCGATTTCGAAAGGGCTGTTTTGATGGAGCGCCCTCGGCTCCCTCTTGGGTCGGTGGTGCCAAATAAGAGAAGGCTCTCGGCGAGAAACAGCGGGGTTGGAAAGATGGGTCGTGACTTGCCTTATAAACGGCAAATGCGCGAGGATTTGAACGCAGTCAACATGATATGCTTTGCGACAGGTATAAGTACGAAGATACCACAAGCGGCAGCTTTGTCTGGTTATCTTGCAGCATATTTTCAGGTTCAATTCATTGGCAAACGCTCTAAACGCTAACTGCTATCCCTTCTGCTCCCGTGACTCCCTGGTCCTAGTCTCTACGAGGATTCTGGTGTGAAGAATTAGTCTGCGACTGTACAGCCCATTTCCTATTCAAGTCGAGATGACTTGGAGAACATCGCTAGGATGGATAGTAAAAACTTCATTCCCACGGATTCCTCCAGGTAGCTGTCCTCGGTATCTACAGACTCGAAGTTAATTAGTTCGCTTTCTGTACTTCAATACAAGCATAGACAGAGATGCCGCTTGTGATACCTTCCGTATCAACATGTGCCACGTCTTCATCCAAACGGCATACCGCTGAGACTCGTCCGAAGGTCCTCCAGCATGCCCACCATCTTCTTTGCCAAGGTCTCCCGCTGCAGCTTGCGCCTGTCGTCCTTGTAGTAGTCTGGCGTGCGCCTCGCCGCATTCTGCACAGACCCTCTTGGACGGCCTGCCTGTGACAGCTGTACACCGTTTCCCCCCATTCTGGAAGGGCACTGCCGTGGTTGAGTCGACATGATCGGCGCCAAGGGTCTTCTAGCTGGCACCCGGCTATTCCAACGGACAGCTCTCTGCAGCGACGCATCCATCGCGCCGTGGTCGGCGTATCTTGTGGGTGCTGGCCAAGCACCTGCATTCGTCGCCGCGGCTGGTGCAGTGTTCGTCGTGGAGCTGGGCTCGGTACGAGCGGGCTGCCGTTCCACTGTCGGTTGGGAACCTGGAGTGCCTGCTGTATGATGAGCGTCAACGGCCAGTCGACTATGTAGTCAATAGACGAGAATCATGCTTACCTTGCGACTTTCGCGGCAAAGGCAGCTGCCTCGGACCCTTCCGTCTCATGGGACTGTTGGGAATGACAGTCCCGCCATCTTCGTCGGGGATGACGTCGTAGACAGACAGAGGTTCCGCCGCGGCAGCGGGACCGGTTTCGTACTCGGCATCCGCGTCGCTGCCTATGCCAGCAACAGCATTCGCGTCGTCGCTGGCGTCCGCCTGGGCTTCGAAATGGATGGCTCCGACTTGGCCGCTCGATCGCGTCGCTCGGCCGTGGCTCGGTCTCGCATGGCACGCGGCTGATCGTCGAAACTGCGGCTGTTAGTAACAGAGCTGAATACACTCGATGGAACGGTAAGTGGGACTGGGGACGGACAATCCTGTTGAGGTCCGGCACGCGCTGCCCGCGTGGGACGTGCATCGCCGTCTCCATCCGCTCGTGTGTCGGGTTCCAGTACGCAAGCGCGCTGAAGACATCGCAGTACCGCCCGAGGTCTTCGGGCCACTTGCTGGACCCTCTTGGGGTATATTCGTGGAGTGTCCATGGAGCTACAATAGCGTCCCGCGTAACGGTAGATATAGCAAGTGCTGGTTTGCGGGTGCGAAACGTTGATGACATGTTGAGCTCGAGTTGGGCGAGCGTCGCCAGGGCTGCTGCTGATCTGGTTCCGAACCCATGTTGACGATAGAAATCTCGGACCAGGTTCGCTTCGGCGTGTCTTGAGGAAGAGAGGTTCTTGCGCAGTTCAGGAGGATTGGGCAGTTGGTCCTAAAATGACGCGGGGTCGCGAACCAGCTCTACGCTAATAACGGTGGGTCCTAGACCTGGCCCGCTGGTTGCGCTAGTGCGTCAGTGCGCCGTTGCTACTCTTCCGGCTCCTCTGCACGCCAATAGTACGCCAACAGTGCGGGCAACTATGGAAGCCAGGACCGGAAACAGCGCGCGAGGATCTTCGAGCTCTCGACGGATGCGGCGATAGAGAATACGCTGCTGAATGGTTTAGGCTCCGAGGCGACCGACCTCTACGCGGGATCAAAACAGCTGGTGGATGAAGCCTCATTGTTTTCGGGTCAAAGCTACTACCAGTGGCACTGTGTTCCGTTACAGCTCTTCAGAGCCGCTTCGCCTCCAGGGGTCGAGGGGCCTGTCCACCCGGGAAACGAATGCCGGTCCTTTTGGGTCTGACCGTGCTCGCCGGCTATTCGTAGCAACTTGGTGGATGAACCAACATTGGAGATAACTTGGGCAAACCCTAAAGCCACATTCAAGTCTCGTATCGTGAGCCATAAGCGCCTCTATGAAGCGGTCAAGTGGAAGTGCACCCTGCCCCTTAATAAATCCAGGCATTCGGTCTGCGTCAGTTTGGAGACACGAGATTCAGCGTGGATCTCTGTCGCACGCATCTCCCGTCGATGCTGCGATACTGCCCGGCAGCCTGTCTTCGTCGGGTCCAAAGCCTTCCTCGTCGGTTGCCTAACTATCTGGTTGGTCGACGTTGCAGTCCAAGCCCACTCTTGCCCTCCTTCCCTCGATTCAAACTAGCTCGAAACTGGCACCTCCCACGGTTGCTCCTAATTACCAATCCAGAAGGTTACGCCCTCCAACTTCACTTGGCCTACTTCCTTCTCCTCCATCATAAATCTGAAAATGTTCGATGCTGTTGTTATGTCTGGGTCGAGCCAGGCATCGGTCAGGACCAGCTGTGACAGCGCCGCGATCGCCTCAAAACCCTTCCAAGGCCAGATATTGACATCGCCACTTCGGACCTCCCACAGTAATTCGCTGGGCTTGCGATACATTCAGTGCTAATCCCGCCGCTTCGTAGTCCGTGGAGTACCATAACTCGTAGGACCATATCTCGAGTGGACCCAACGACGGGCCATGGCGGACCAGAATGGGTCGCAGCACGGGTCGGCCCATGCCAGGTTCTTTAGGCGTATCTTTCGCGGCAATGCCATGGTGAAAGCATGAACGCAGCGTCGCGAGACCCATATATAGTGCCATGCCCCAACGGCGGGTTCCCCGAGACAACTCCCTGATCCTGCGCACAGAACAAGCATGTGCTACACCTCAAGCTGCCCGTCCCGCGTCCACTCGCATCTTCAGTACCACTTGAGCAGCGGTGTCATCGGGTAAACCTCTACATCGCGAGGACTAATGTAATTACACTATAGTTGTGTGCGTCAGAAAGGGTATAGGACAGGCCAATGGTGCGTTCTAGCGGCCTGTCCGGCTAATCGCGCTAGGTAACAATAGAACTCAGGACCGGAAACAACCCGTCGGGTCCACCCCAAACCACCCCGCATACATTTCCTCGCTGCTCCAATTGCCATTGCAGTCTGACGTTCATGCAACTCAGGCCAATGAGTGGTTCCAGCAAGTAACGACTGCGCCCTCCAATACTTTCAACTGACTCTCCTTACTTACCTGCCTATTCAAACATTGATAGCGTCTTCTGCTAAGTCGGGTTGATAGAAGCTACTTTCTTACTGGGGATTTGGTCCACTAAAATACGAAACAGGAGAACGGGGTGCTGCACGTCCACGAAGAGAAGAGAGCCTTGGGGCTCAGTAGGCGTAGCTTGGAGGCAAGCAGCACTGTGCACGGCGGGTGAGGGCCAGATCGAAGAAGCCACCATCCTTGTGCACTTCAACCAGATGGTTGTACCAAGCTTCAGCTCTGTCTATAAAAGGCACATAGAGATTAAGAACAGCGCTTGCTTTTTAATCCATCAGGTTGTCGGCAATCAGGGCCCGAATTAGCACCAATTGGGTGAATTGCTGCCGAGGTAAACACGGGAGTTGCTGAGCTACTAGAAAAACTGATGCATCTATTATGTATAGTTATTCTGCAGCTCCCTCGCCGAACGCACAGATTGATGTGGTATCACAATTGGCATTTGAGCTAACCGACACCACAACTCACCAGTGGGATGCTAAGGGCGTGAGGCTCGGCCTGCGAGGGCCAAGTTGCAGTTCCTTGCATGTACTCTGTCCACGGAGGCGTTTAAGTGTGAACCTTCAAGAGCCTCAGTGAAAGGCGCTGATCTTTTCACTATCGGTCTACTTATGAGCACGTTTTACCTTCTTCGCCACCGGCTTCATCTTGCTGCGGTACATCTTGACCAAATCCGCCGGTTCAGTGGGTCTCGTTCCCGTCGTCAAGAGTGCGCTTGAGTTGGTCGCGGAGCAGTCACAAATCTGGCATGGCCAATGCGGTGGTGAAGACCATCCCCATCATGTCGATGCGCAGCAACATTGGGGCAATTCTCATCAAGCCGCGCCTTCGTCTGTAGCGTCAAACCACGCAGACATTCCTCCGTACAGTATCCATCGGTTTACTGGCGACTGCGGTAGGCCCCTTGACCGTCTTTCCGCGTGTGATTGGGCAAGGCCCGCTGGGCTGCTTGAATTCGTCCGCTGCGTCTCGGTTCAAGTAGCGTGGGTGTCTCCTGCATTCGCCTCGTAGCAGCGGAGAAGACGAACGCGCCTGGAGCCCGAGTGCTTCGAGACGAACTATACCCGATCAAGGTGGATAACGTCAGGCGCACAGCGGTTCTGGACGAGAACAATAACATACGAGACGGCGTAGCCGAGGCATTCGGACAAGAGAACGAGACAACAGTCGCCAAGGTGACATGGCTGAGCAGTAAGGACAACGGGAAGGCATACGGCTCCATGGTTGTCTACCTGACGAAGGCGGCCGAGGCGCGGAAGTTCCTTGAGGAGGGTTTCTTTTACGCCGGGGGCGAGTCAGGCTACACGAGGATATTCGAGCGACGAGAGCGGCCGGAACAGTGTTACAACTGCCAGCAGGTGGGACACAAGGCATTCCAGTGCAAGAATGCCCGGACCTGCGGGCGATGCGCGAAGCAGGGACACAGCCACCATGGCTGCGAAGCAACCATTCTGAAGTGCGTCCCGTGCGGAGGACCACACGAGTCGTTTAGCAGACACTGTCCGAAGCTGTACCCATCGAACCATGCCTAGACCGTTCCGCATCATTCAAAACAACGTAAGGAAACAGGGACCTGTACATGACAGCCTCATCAACGATGAAGACGTGCAGCACGCGAAAGTAATCTCAATTCAAGAGCCTCACGCAAGGATGGTTCAGGGGCAGCTTCTGACGACACCGATGGGACACCATAGGTGGGCCAAGATGGTCCCATCAGTTCGGAGAGAAGGGAGGTGGCCGATCCGGAGCATGCTCTGGGTCAGCAAGGAGGTGGAAGCGGAGCAGGCCCCGGTTGAGTCCCCAGACATTACCGCGGCTATCGTGCGGCTGCCGGAACATGCGGTCTTTGTGGCGTCCGTATACGTCCCTGTGGAGGACCCCCCGGCGCTCCAAGAAGCGTGCAGCAAGCTGCGCACTGCCATCGAGGTAGTGAGAAGGAGGACGGGGACAGCAGTGGAGGTGGTTATCACGGGAGACTTCAACCGGCATGACCAGCTCTGGGGCGGAGAGGAGGTACGACTGGAAAAGCAAGGAGAGGCGGATCCGATTATTCATCTGATGGCTGAATTCGGTCTCAGCAGCCTGCTCCCACGGGGCACGAGAACGTGGAGTGGAGGAGCCTACAGTACGACCATCGACCTCGTTCTAGCATCGGAAGAGATGAAGGATTCTCTAGTCAAGTGCAGGGCATTAGACACGGAGCATGGGTCTGACCACCGGACCATCGAGACGGTCTTTGAGACGGCCACCCCAGCGCAAGGGGGCCGAGAACGACTTGTTTTCAAGAACGCCCCGTGGAAGGACATCAACGCCAGGATCGCAGCAGCATTGGCTACGACCCCCACGGGTGGTACCGTTCAACAGCAGACGGACCGGCTGATGGAAGTCGTCCTGGAAGCAGTGCAAGCACTGACCCCCAAAGCCAAGCCATCGCCGTACGCGAAACGATGGTGGACGACGGACCTAACACAACTCCGGCGCATCTACACATACTGGAGGAACCGAGCCCGGACCGAGAGGAGGGTAGGCTGCACCAGAAGCGACCTAGAAGTAACGGCGAAGGGGTGCCGCAAAACAGTACCACGAAGCCATCCGACAGCAAAAGAAGAAGCACTGGAACGAGTTCCTCGCCGACAACGACAACATCTGGAAGGCAGCGAAGTACCTCAAAGCGGGCGACGACACGGCATTCGGGAAAGTCCCCCAGCTCGTTCGCGCGGACGGGACGACCACTTCCAACCATGCGGAACAGGCGGAGGAGCTGCTCACCAAATTCTTTCCTCCGCTCCCGGACGAGATTGCCGACGAAGGGGACCGTCCGCAGAGGGCGCCCATCGAGATGCGCGCGATCACGATGGAAGAGATCGAGCGGCAACTGTTCGTAGCCAAGTCCTGGAAGGCACCCGGGGAGGACGGCCTGCCGGTAGTTGTCTGGAAAGAAGTGTGGCCGGTGGTGAAGCAACGGGTTCTCACGCTGTTTCGTACGTCGCTAGAGGAAGGAGAGCTACCAACCCAATGGCGCCATGCGAAGATCATACCACTCAAAAAGCCGGGTAAAGAAGACTACACGATAGCGAAAGCCTGGCGGCCGATCTCGCTACTATCCACACTTGGGAAGGTGATGGAGTCGGTCATTGCCGAAAGGATCTCGTACTTAGTCGAGACGTTTGGGCTCCTTCCAACCAACCACTTTGGGGCACGGAAACGGCGGTCGGCAGAGCAAGCACTCATGCTCCTGCAAGAGCAGATCTACGCTGCCTGGCGTGGCCGGAAGGTCCTCAGCCTCGTGAGCTTCGACGTCAAAGGGGCATACAACGGAGTGTTCGACGTTAGGCTTCTCCAAAGGATGAAAGCGCGAGGAATACCAGACCAGTTGCTCCGTTGGATCAGCGCTTTCTGCTCAGGTCGTACAGCGACGATTCTGGTGAACGGACACGCGTCCGAAAGTCGAAGCCTACCACAGGCGGGCCTGCCCCAAGGCTCTCCCCTGTCACCCATTCTATTCCTCTTCTTCAATGCAGATCTGGTACAGCGGCGGATCGACTGCTATGGGGGCGCTGTCGCCTTTGTAGACGACTTTACGGCCTGGGTCACAGGCCCAACGGCGCAGAGCAACCGCGAAGGGATAGAAGCCATCATCAACGACGCCCTCGCATGGGAAAGGAGGAGCGGTGCGACGTTCGAAGCGGACAAGACAGCCATCATTCACTTTGCGCGCCAACCGTACAAAGCCGACCCGGCACCCTTCACCATCAAAGGACGGGATGTACGGCCCAAGGAACACGTCAAGATCCTCGGGGTCATTATTGACACAAAGTAAAAAAGGGAGGTGGATTTACTAGCTGTTAAACCATCCACATTCGACCCCAGCTGGGGAGGTCAACATAAGCGTGACAGCCCCCATTTGCCGACTTTGATCAAGGTATATTGACTGCTAAGAGACAAGCTCTGATTGAACGGCCTGTTTTCGTGTCTAGCCTGCGAGGGAGACGACTTAGAAAAAGATCGAAGAAGTGGCCGAATTTCTGGTGAGACTTATCCACGGCGCAAGATGTTGCATGGGACAGTAGTATAGGACCTCAGATGCACAGCCTTTCAGGATATGACACGTCGATAATGACGAGCTCGACAGGGAATGGATTTTGGAGTACTGTCCGCAGGGGTAGTGGGTTCGAGTGATTTGATTATAATTACACGAGACTGTCCTACTTATTGCTCCTCGTTAAAACTGCCAACACAAGCCATGCCTCCATCCTCTAAGAGGTGTGTGGCGCCATGGTTCTTCAAAGAGAGCTCTACACTATCCGTTCAACGTTCTTTTCTAGCCACCACTTGTCCATCACCTTCCTAGCTTTCCTTCTCTTTTCGATACGAAATTCACCCTTCATTCTGGCCAAGATATCTTTATCCTTAAGTCGTTCCCGCTTGGTGCGAACCAGCTCTACCAGAGCCTGGGGCACGCCCTCGAAGAACTGAGCTGAATGAAGATTTGGCTTGCTCGTATCAAAATGGTGAACTAGAACTTGCAAAGTCCCAGCTAGTCCAGAGTACGTTTCCACTAGTCGCTGTAAGGTCGCGGCATCCGGCTCGTCCCAAACCTCCTGCAATTGTCTAATCGTCTCCTCGAGGGGCTTAGATGGTAGCTCTGTGCCATATCGAAGTAGGAGGGCTAGATAGCGCGCTTTGCCAGATAAAATAGATGTCCAGGCAGTACTTTCGAGGCAGTTGGTGCCTAAGAGTTTTCTCTGCAAGAGATGCTCCAAGACCTCGTATTGACCACTTTGTATTAATCCAGAAAGAAGAGGCCCACTCCTAGTCTCACGAAAGGGGAGTTCAACTGTGATCGTGGAAGGCAGGGTCACGCCTGCTTCTAAGAGCTTGCTGGGGAATCTCTTGCAGCTAGCAATATCACTTTTCTGCTGCTTAATACCACACAGGGCTGCCGCGAAAGGTTGCAGTTCGTCGTCAGGGAAGGGACCCGCCCCGCAAGACAGGAGAACCTCTGCTACTTCCCATCGGCTAAGCCTGGAAGCCAAGGCGAGTAGACTCATGTCTTGGCCGACGCACCGGACACGCCTCTTCCAATCGGCACCTATCTTGAGAAGAAGCCGAATGGTCTCAGGTGAGGTGGTCAACGAGACTATACCGTGCACCAAAGGAGTATGACACTCGCTGCCTCCGTCGATATGCATGCCGTTTTTTGCGAGCCACTCAATGACTTCAGTTCTGTTGAATTCGGTGGCGAGATGCAGCGCATTATACACAGAGTCTGGAGTAATTGGTTGTGCGCGATTCGCTAATAGCTGCAGCGCTGTCTCCTGGTGCCCGAGTGTAATCGAAGTAAGCAAAAGTGACCACCTTCTATCAGTGCCGGCGTGTAAGTCCTCAAAGAATTTGCGTCCTGAGTTCTCAAGGATGGAAGATAACACTTTGTCTCGTGGGCTAGAGTACATAGCTGCGAAATCGATGTGGGTAAAACGAAGCTGCCGGACTTCCATGTAGGTTTGGCCATTATATAGGGAGTTTTGAATATCGCAGGTCTCAATTCTGAAATTCTCAGCACTGTAGTAACAGGGTAGAGAATCCCAGAATAAACTCTGAGTTTTCTTTGACACACACCAAAGGCTTACAATGCTCGCGCGGGGCAAATACTTTGCGATTTCTAAAGCAAGCTCAAGAGGGAGCTTTTCCATGTTGCCAAAGAAAGAGAGAGGGTCGGGTAGAAAAACAAAAGAAGGGGTGGGGTGGGGAGGACTGAGAACAAAGAAATAAAGAAAGGCAGAGAAAACGAGGGCAGGGGAGGCAATATATATAGCTTATTGATAGAGCAGAGCAGTGGGCAGCAGGCCGCTGAAAGGAAGTTGCGCGAAAGCTGCAGTGTGAATCATGGAACCAACGATAGGCTAAGCCAGGGATCAACCAACGCGCACGTTCCACATTTAGCACGAAGATGCGTCTTTGCGGTTCGTTTTCTTCATATCCCACGATCTATCGAGAGATATGCGATGGCGAGGTCCGCGATCCGTTAGCCTGTTGATCTAAATAGCGAGAACGATATCCTTGCCTCTCGAGGATGACTATTGACTTCCTTCCATACTATATTCACCCACGTGTACATCCACTTATGCATACTAATCCACCCATCCATTTAAGCCTTCCAGTGGATAGATGGATGGATGGCAAGCCTTGATGAAGGGTATTAAAAAGAGGTTGCTGTGCCGGACATGCCGCTTCGGCCTCTCAGGAGAACGACATCTCTCTATAGACACTTGTTGTGCGTTTGGAGATTTGGAGCAAGAAAGATCTGATATAAGGGCCGTGACGTCGGTCTAGAGAAACTGATAAAATACCCATCACGTGAGGCGACGAATGATGCCCACGAATGCGTTGCCACTGCCGCGATAGTACATTACAAGAAAAGGCCATTAACCCGAGATACTTCTATTTCGTAACTCGCCTTATTCCTTAGTAGGCTCCAAACCATGGCCACAACTTATTCAGAAAATACTGCACTAGGCATCATTGAACCCATTCTACTAGACCCTGAAAGCCGTACCGGAGCCTTCCTATCGTTATTGCACGACATTCATCTAGCACTTCACTAATCATTCCACTCTGCTACTCTCCTCTGCCTCCCACTGCGCATTGGCCTTTTCGATCTTCTCGTTGCATTTCTGCACAGTCGTTGACAGCCCGTCGATATGATACCGCAGTACGGCTAGCAGCGGAGTGACCTCTCTGCTCAGCCCTCGGAAGTACAACGCCTCTTGCCGTAGTCTCCCGTTTTCTCGTGATAGCTCCACCAAGCGGTCATGTTCGGTGGTAGGTGTCTTCAAGCTCTGCAGGTGGTCGGGGTGCATGTCGAAGGCCGTTGTCATGCCCCCAAGTCTGTGGATCTCAATGTCGACGAGGGTCGGGGAGTATGGAGGCTTCTGTGACTGATGTTTATGGGGTCTTTCTACCATCTCTCTGGAGGCAGTGAACGAAATGGAATCAATCTCTACAGTCTCGAATTGTAGTAGTAAAATAATGATTTCGATGAGAGCTGCAATGCATCCTATATATGATGCAGCTTCGTTCTGTCCGGTTGGAGACAGTTGAAAAGCGCCTGTTTTGAACGCCTGCCGCCAGTGCCAGCTCAGAACCGAGGATACTACTAAGGGGCACCTTTGAATAAGTGTTGCTACCGTAGCCGTTCGGTTTCTTGAGCCGGATCACCTCCTATTTTGTTTCTCAAGCCTCTCCGCTCTCATTGGGGCCCTACGGCTAAACTTTATCTCCCGTCGTGTACCCGTATTTGCTCGTCGAATCGATCTTTAAAAGCTGTCTATCAATCAAGCAGGCGTTTGCGCCGAATAAAACACACCACCTCAATATGAATGTGCCAGATCACGCTACGTGTGTCTGTTTGTGGCCCCAATAGCGGCTTCAATCGGCTCTTCAGGACAGAAGTCAGCCATGGAAGGTAATGTTCCCTTAGTCCACATGCATGGGCGCAGGGACCTGGGCGTATGCTACCTGAGGGAGGCCGCTTCGTATAGATCTTCGGGTATCAAATTATACAGACACACAGGAGAAATGTCATGACTGGGTGCAAGCCAGGCTAGTCAACCATAAGAGAGTCATTCTATTGAATACAGTCCAAGAGGACGCTAGATTATGCTCTTGAGGCACGCTCACCTCAGCCTCGTATTGGTCTTGATTCCTTCTGTTCCCAAGCCGAGTATCGGCGTATTCGCAGTTCTACTGGGTCCACCATTCTTTCTCGTTTTTCAGCTATGCCACTAGCTATGGCTATCAGCCCAGCTGTGAACACTGATGTACCGAATCTGGTAGTTTGTTCTCACCTGGGCTCAAGGATGTCATCTGAACGCGGAAGAAGTCATCTTCAGTGACGACTAGCCGCCATTCGAGCAAGGACAACATCTCGGCCTCCATCAAGTTGACATCCGGTAGAGTGAACCGGAAGCGGACCGTTCCACAAGACCAACGACTGTATCTGACCCACTTCTTGTTCTTCGGCGACCAATCGTATAGATACTTATTCGCTACTATCAGCGCAGCTAGGAAGATACGATACGTTGTACATTTGAATTTCCGTGTCGCCAACCTGAGCTTGCCTTCCAAGCGGTGTAAATACTCCAAGGTAGCCAGCAATGTAAGCGGATTGGTGTTGGAGGTCTTCACCAGATCGGAAATGAAACGTTGAAGCAATAATGTCTCACTATCCACTGAACTATCGGAGACGCCTCCCGTCCATCTTCGGCAACACCTGGAGGCTTGATGAATGCCAACTGCATCCGGTGATGTTACGTGGGAGAGGAGGTCGTGGGTAGTACGTGCTAAAATGGACGTCATTTCTTCGGTTATAGCGTTTAGGCTTAGTCGTGCAAGCGCGGTCGTAGTCATGGCTCGTTTGGTACCTGACTGACATGAGGGATCCAACCCAGTTGCCATGATTCTTACACTGCGACTTTCCTCACTCACCTAAGCCCTAAGGACGCAGATCTGACGAGATGCCCATCTATATGAGTTGGAAAACTGCAACTATACTATGGCGCTTTTTGGCAATTTGGAGACAGGAGCCAACTTTTACCTAGATCGACTTTTAGTGCTAGATGTGCCTACTGCGACCCGAATCGGATATAGTGTACACGGCAAAAGCCTATTCAGGCCTACGTCGTCAATAATGTCGCTACCCAACTGGTGCTGTTACGCCATAACCGGAATAGGGGAGCGGAATCCACATAAAAGCGCCTTCCAGACACGCTTCTACACAAGCTTCCCTCTAGTACATACCGTACAGAACTATGGTCGCACATCGCAGCTTTTCGTCAGGATAGATTATATATGACGAAAGAAAGCATAAAACATGGCAACGCAAGATCTTACATCAGCCTTGAAAGGCTTGGGGATCCGAACACATTGGTCATTGAATCTAGTCGTAGCGCGGGTTCTCTACACTCTGCAAACGCCTAATGCTGTATTCCATGGCGTGTTAGCCGAGAACAAGGAGCGTTTGCTGGAGGACGGGCCGAACGTGGACTTGCTCTGGGTATGCGAACGAGATGGTTCTGTGGCCGTATGGCTGGAGAGCCAGCAGCGGCCCGCAATCAGGGAGGGCCAATCAGATCATAATATGGATGCGGTGATAGGGCACTATGACACCAGAAGTGGGGTCCTATACTACTCTGTAAGGTGGACTGGGTACGAATGCCCAACCTGGGAGTCGGAGCAGGATCTAGACCAGTATGCTGCTTTCCTGGACCACTACTGGGCTACTTTGCAGCATCAAAACCGATTCGATTGAGCGGTTTTGTGTCTGGGGTAGGGGGATGGAGTACTCTGAGGCGGAAGCACTTCGAGCTGCAACCAGCTTTGGTCCATAAGGTGTTCTAAGGACGCCAAGGTACCGTCACATCTAGCCGATCAAATGTATGACCTTCTAATATTGATTCGCGTAAAAGCGGCTGGCTGGCTGGGTATTTAGGGTGTGGTAGCCTTAACCTCCGCGACATGATTCTCAAGATGTGCTTCAGCTGCGGACATTCGCCCAAACTTTGCTTGACCCGGTCACTTGACCACCATGCGGCACGCCATCGCCGTCTTGACTACAGTATCGGTAGCTGCTTCGCCAATGCGCACCTGGACGAATGCCACAGGCTGCCAGGTTGCGACCCTCGGCAACTTTGCTTGGGAGATCAGGAACTTCGACCACCAGGTGTTGGATGCACGGGGGAATGTCAGCTTCGACCTGTCGAGTCCCGCGTTGTCGCACACATCGCAATGTAGTGCATCGGATAGCCAGCCGTTCGGCGGCTTCTATGGTACCATTCCCTATATGTGTGCCGATGGGCCTTTGGGTACTACCACGCAGACGACCTTCGACTTCAACAGTGTTAGTCGTGCGCTCAATATCAACCAAACGTGGGTTTGCAGCGATGAGGACCCCCAGTGGCCGTAAGTGACCTTTGAATATCAATGAAGCTCCATTCTTACGTTGGCACAGTGTACGCTTCCATGCTTACGGTTCTATCAACTTGACATTGGACTGTGCAGATAAAGTTACCAACGATTGGAAGATGGATGAGCTTGATTCTAGCCGGGAGACCAAGTGCACATCTGCGGCCGTGCTCCTCAGGCCATATCAAATGACGGCTGTTGCTTAAGTAGCGTTATATATTTTAGAAGGCAGCAGTAGAGGCTTGGATACTACCACTCGATAACTGGTCATGGGAGCAGGGGATCTTGATGAACTGCCAAAGCGGCATGATTGCTCTCCAAATAGAGTATATCAGCCCGTTACCGGACACCAGTTATCAACTGAGTTCCAAATTGTCAGATCATTCATCGTCGTCATCCTGATACCGGATCGACAAAACCGCGACCAGCAGGTCATCTATTCCATAGCCAACGGAGATAATCTAATTTGTCAATATTCATTTCTATATGGGATAGGCCACCACTCACCAGTAGCATGTAAAGCCTAAGTACAGGAAGAAGACGCCAGTCTTTGGCACACGTTATACCCATAGCACCGGCTATGGCCATTATCGAAAGAAGAAACGCCTCCATGAAGACGCAGCCCTTCGTCCGGTGCTTTTTCTGAGAACACACCATCCATTCACACGCTACCCATAACCGAAATGTGGCTGCAGATACGAGCATGACGATACTTCCGTGGTAGGCATGGACACCAGCGATGATGACGCCCGCCAAAAAGGAACCCAGGATTATCGGCAACCCCACAGCAAGCCGGAGCAAATGTAATGATCCATGCACTGATGGCCACATCCTGCTCATCCGGAAGCACTAGAGACGTCAGCATCGATGGTAAGCTCTACCCGTCGGCCAATGTACCTGACTTATCATGCTTACTGCTACGATGGAACCAAGCAGATATACCGTCCAAATGTTGATTTCGACAAAGACTGTGAGCATAGCGAACACGACCACGACCGCGAGTGACAGAATTATCTGGCTGGCTGAAAGAAATAGAAGCTCGAGGCGAAACTTCACACGGAGCAGCTGGCAAGCCTTCAGCGGCTGTGCTACTCGTCGGTGCTTATGAAGTACATCGAACGCATGGAGCAGTGTGGCCAGTACACTCAGCCCGGCAGGAACGAAGCGTAAGTCGTAGAGAAGAGCCATTGCGGTCCAAGAGCTTTTGCAGCTAGCCAGTACTTGAGGAAGTGAAATGTAGGAAGGAAGTAGAATGATTGACGAGAGCTTCGAGCTATCGTACTTGTATTGGACCAGACTTAAGAAAATCCTGACCGCCCTAGGGTGAGGCACGCTCTATGGGTTGGCTATGGTGTCTGGAAGCACATTGATAGGTGGGAAATCGTATCTGCGTTGCTGCAGTCGGCAGTGGCGATACTGCCCAGTTCAATCAGACCAGGCCGGCTTCACGAAAGACTGGTGCTTTCGTGTCAGTCATCCTCTGCGTTTTCGAAAACTCGACTCGGTACCGGATGTGCACTACGCCATACCTGACTAGGTATGCTACACACCTACCCTATAGCAGAGTCGTCTTGAGAGGTCCGAACCTACACTACGTGTAAGGTTTCGATGTAACTGGGATGTTCGGTTACATCTTATTAGGAGTCACATCACGTCTCGTCTGTTGCTTCCAGCATTGAGTACAATCGCCTTGGCTTCTCGAGCCGACAATCACACGATGCAAGACTCACCGTCGGTGAAGGGATGGTCTCGGCTTCATCCGTGTTGTTGAGCATGATAACTTACGCCGAGTTTAGCTGCGATAGTAGCTGTAGAGGGGGACTCCACCTATTAGGCACCGCCAGCACGTCATGGCTTCGTAAGACGGCGTTGAGGGTCGACCCTGTACGGGTGCCGTATCACCAGCGCTGTCACATTCTACGAGCTAAGGCATATTTAGGACACTCGTCTCCTATTTCAGATGGCTGAAGCGTGCATGGTACATAGCCACAATAATACGTATAAATAGGAGAGCGCACGCTATAAAGGTGACAACGTTCCACGGACTTGAACAGTTTCCCTCTTTCTCTCACATATGCTGCCCACAAACACAACATTACTTTCATCAGAGATCCCAGCAATCGATTCCCAGCTGGATGACAAACCAACCAACGGCATGAACTCTACGCCAGCATTGAACACCATGCCCTTGGCGGACTCGGAGCTGTGCCTCGTGCACTATGGTCTTCTCAATCCATATAGTTATGTCAATCCTGTCAACATGCTCGGGTTAGGGAACACTCAGTCAGGCACCTACAGCAGCGAAGAGTATAGTCTATTTTCACTGATGATGCCTATGGTTCCAGCATCCCAGACGCTTCTCTCTGAATTTCCACTGAGCGAGACATTCGCCGAGATGCCGCAAGCAGCGAACGATCGAAATTTGGATGATTGTCCTCCTCTGCCATCAGTTCAGAGCAATCCGCCTTTCTATCAAGCTTCACTACCAACGCCGTCTCTGAGAGGCCCATGTGAACAGCCACAGAATCACTCCTCGCCCATTGATTTGGAGATGAAGCAAGATCGTGCTTCGGGAGCATCACAGCGTCATCAAGCTTGCAGAATCACCCAGACACAGCAGCAGCAGCCGCCGCAGGGGGACAGTCGGGCACAATGCCTCTAAAGAATATTGTGTTCGAATCCAACGAGCCCGGGCAACCCGACTTGTTTACCTTTCCTTTTCGGCAAAATGACAAGCTTGGGAGGAACCAGAGTTCTATGTGTCTCGACTTTCAGCTATCTACCCTTCCAGGTCCAACTTTCCCGTACCCCAGCTTGGTTAGCAGCAGTGGATTGGATGACGTTTCGACCGTGCCGCAGAGGTTGTCGAAAGGTAGTGCAAATGGAGGTATGCCGCTACTGCAGAGGCGTAATCGCAGATCACGTCTCCGTGCTAGCTTGTCGGGAGCCACAAGTGCTGCAGTATGCCATGTGCATCTCTGCTGTTTGTCCTCTCCATGCAAGGCCTGGACAAGAACTTCTTCCGCAATCTTCACCTTTGTACCTAGGGCTGATTGACTAGTTTTATCTATTCTTTCGTTATCCGTTTCCTGCAAAACTAGCGAAATAAGTGACCAAGCTGTTGGTAACAGGATTGGAGGAAACAAACCACGACAACTCTCGGAATCCAGTCCAGATACACCTGAGACTCGGGGTGTGCAGCTGAGAGCAGAGCCATCGAACCTGGAAGCAAAAAAATAGCCGAGAAGAATGGGGGCCATCCCACCGCATCCGCCGCTCAGACATCTTGTACGTGGAACAAAAGAAAAAGCTTCGAGGCTTGTACTGTTTCTTCATTATATGTGGTGCCTACAACAGTATAGGCAAGAACGCCAGTAAACACTTCAATTTGCGTGATAGTCCTCTCGCCCAATGCTCCCTTATGCGAGATCAGGAACCAGGCGCAACCACGGCCGTTCGGGCTACCCAGGATGGAGTCGAACCCTTCCTCTCCCTGCGCGAAGGACAGACGACCGGTGTTCCACTTGCCGATCGTTGGGGATGGACCGAACTTGTTGATTACGGCCTGGTTCACTATCTCCACCGTCTCTTTGTTCGTAATCCAAGACCGGATAAAGTAGTTCAGGTTGCGTACATGGCCCGATTTTGTGGCGCAGGCATCCATCTGTGGATTTGATTAATCATGAGGATGATGCCGACGATGTTGGCGTGGCCGATGCAGAAACGTACCCATTGTGCGAAGGCAACATCGCTCCACTATTGTCATGGAATATCAGCATCGGGTACAAGTAGACGTTGGGAAGAATAGGGAAGGGATTACCCTTTGAAAGTGCGTCAGTTTCTTGTTCGTGCCTTGTAAGGCACTCGTCACCTCGTTCCAGTCATTGGTGCCGAACAGATCCTTCATACTGGACTGGACTGTCTTGGATTTGTCGGCAATGAAGATGCCCTCGGTAACATCAATAGAAGAGTACATTTGTGCTCCTGACACCTATTCTCGTCGGCCTCTACTCAAACGGGGACGATATTCCACCAGCTCGCTCAGGTTACTTACCTCACCGTTGCTCTCGAAGTTCCCTTGGGTGTTGACGGTGAGAGCATCGAGTTCCTCCTCGCTAGGGTCGGAAGGGTTTTCGAAAACCAGGCCCCCTTCTATGTGGCTTATAGAATGGTGTAAAAGACTGTTTCCCGAGGTACCAAGCGCTGCAAAGGTCTGGTCCAGGTAATGTTTGAAGAAAGGTACCTCGCCATTGCTCACGCCCACCCACCCTTCTGTTGCTGCATTCTCCCAATCCATCAAGAAATCAGCCACTTGATAGCTTTGTGTTTGCTCGATGTTCTTTGCCATCAGACAGCGAAGGCTCAATCCTTTCTGGTTGGCTTCAGCATACGTGGCATCGGACAGCCTCTTAGTCAGATTGGTCCGCGCAGAGGTTGTTGGAACTCCGTTGGCTTGTAGGGTCTGGCTTGCCAACCGCAGACGCGCAGGACTCTGAAGAAAAAGGCTTGCATAGATGAGTGAGGCTATCAATACCAGGTGGAACACGAAGACACTCGGCCGGCGAAGCGGTACAAAGAGACCGTACCGCATCATGAAGCTCTACGCAGATAGGATGAAATGTTCTAAGGAGGTAGGTGAGGTCGGTACAACAGTCTCAAGTTATGGATGGCTTTGTCAATTCGCGTAGGAATGAACGACCGGCACGCAAGCCCATATGGGGTTTCAATTCGTTATAGTGGTGTAAACCATTCCCAAGGTCTTTTTCTGGGCGTATCGTTCGATAGCAGAAATGGCAACTGATAACAACATGGTCATTTCAATGTCAGCGGGGAGGTCTCATTTGTCTCCCAATTCGATCATGAACCGTCACCCTGTTCCACATAGGCCAATCTGGATCCGACACAAGGAGCAATAGTTGTCTGGAGAGCCGATATTAAACAGTATATTTACCTACCTAAGTATACAGGAACCACCATTGGCCCCCAGAATTTCATAAGAGACCTACACAATGCTTGTATGTAGAAACTAATGGTGCCACGCCCAGATCCTGCTCGGTGTTTAAGCCGTTGTTGTACTGTTGCAATTTGGAAGAAACATAGGTTCTCCATCTGGACTGCAAAACTGGTTTACGAACACATCGACGCTATATCTGCATACAGTACCACCATATATGATGCTGAGAGAGGTTTTCTGGGTCCTTCACGCTTGTCATACTCCAAATATCTCTTCTGAACCTCTGAAGATGGTGCAAGTGTAGCAACTAGAGTTCCGGGGTAACCGGCTCACAAAGCGGCCCTCATGCTCGAGATGGCCGATGGGAGGCAGACGGCGATTGAGTACATTTCCCATTGGGGTTTCGTAAGAGTGACGCAGAACGTAGCTCGTATGGTATGGTGCATGTGACGAGAGGGCTAACGCTCTCAGACCCTTACGAGCAAGCGATGTAGAACGATGCCCATTGTGCGTGTAGAGCCTCAAATCTCAATTAGGGGGTACGCATGTTCTAAGTATGGGCTAGCGTAACTACACTGCTACATTCCACTATTGGCTGAAGCGTCTGCTTATGTGGCATGGAGGTCTACTTGGTAGTAATGTTGGGCATTACATGGTTCAAATGTCCATAAGATAAAGCACAAGTACACAGTTAGACTAGGGATAAAAAACACGGCAACCTGGCTTGACATAAAGGTACCATGGGTTGCCTCCAAATTGATATTGAATATGGCCAAGAACAGCCTTCGCCTTCGTTGCTTGAGAACAAATCCTAGACTTTCCACTACACTTTACCCCAGCCTACTGGCGAAGCAACCCGCCCGGATAAGGATCGCCGAGTGCGGCCTTGACAGCGACTACCTCTTCAGTAGATAGCAAGCTCTCCCAAGTAAAGTAGCGACACTCCTCGTCCCAGGTGAATATTGCTTGCTCCGTTTACGAGACCAAGCAGGTGCATCCTCTTCCTATCCCAGATAGCGAAGCCCAGCCGGCGAAAGGAATCAAATCGCACACCAGACAGTGGCGAATTATGGAACCTGGCTTTGGGCCATGCGCAGTGATCCTCCATGTGCAACTGGGAAGTCGAAGTAAGCTTGAGCCATACTTGGACACCTGGTGCTTCTTCAAAGAGACAACTTGGTGTCTGGCCCCAACGTCGAGCTTCTGAACTCTCCGGCTTATGCTGCTTGTACAGCTCTCGCAAACGTAGCCTTCCCGGTTCCTTTCTCGTATCCGGCCCCAGAGCTTGGCCTCCGAGCAGCCACTCCACACGCTCCGGAAGCGGAGTGGCAAGTGTTTCAGACATCACCTCCGCTGGTGGGCGGGGCAGCTCATGGTATTGCCGCGCTATGTTTCCCAGACGAGCGGCAGATTTCGTTTCGTTGCTTTGTAAGCTTTGAAGAAATTCTTTGACTGAAAGTATTTCCTCGAATGCGCCACGCTCAGACGGTACGGCAAGGTTGCTCGGTTCAATGAAATCCTCTGGTGCCATCTTGAGAAACATATGCATATCTTCGGAAGGCCAGCGGGTACGAGTAGCACCGTCTTTCTGTAGGACTGCCCGCTGAAGGTCTCCAATGAGCTGCAGGAGCCAAAGTGCCCGCTTGACACGCATCTCTTCCACCCAGCTTGGCGGGCCAGCATCAGATTTCTTCATTGGTTTTCCCACGAACGATCTTTTCCAAGCGGGTAGCCATTGAACCTCTTCGGGGCCGCAGCCAAATGTGTACACGGCGTCGGGACAATACTGCGGCCGGAACTGAGGGCCACGCACGCGAGCGAGGTAAGAGGCCAGACAGGCATGAGTAAGCCTGTTTATGTGACTATGGGTGCTGAGGACCGAGAGCAACACGGCAGGATCGAAACCCACTTGGAGGTCCGTTAACGATCCTATCGTGGTTGATGGTCGCCGAGAATAAAATTTGGGAACCAGAAAGCCATAGCGAAATTCATCGAGAGTATGGAACGGTAAGCCTAGTGTGCGTACAAATACTACGGCACGAACCAATTCTCGGACTGGATGGGCCAGGAGGTCATCGCAGTTGAGGCCATTCAACGCCGCTTCGAAGAGCGCTGGTGCCTGTGTCTGAAACAGGCCCCGTGAACGAGGGCTGGCGCTAACGAGATTGCAGAGTGTTTCAAGGTTGGGTATGTAGAAGAGAATGCACAAAAGGATTTCGGTGGCTAGAGATTCGAAGGCAGGAGGATTCCCGCGATTGCACTCCATGCTCCTATTTGCACAGTCATCCAGTATCTTCGTGGCGTTGTGTGCTTTGGAGAGAAACAACATTCCTCATAAAGAGTGAATGAGAATAGCCGGACTTGTCACATAGATGCAAGGGGGAAGCTTTGTAGACCCACCGGAACCGACGACGGATGCAATCATGGCCTGAGAACCAGTAATAGAGAACTGCGAATCCCCCGCATAGATTACTGTCACTAGCGAAACCAGCGTCCTCCATCCACTCTTTGATAGTTTCCGTTTTAGACCCTTTTGCAGGGGTAGCTGTTGACGCCATGTACCCCGCCATGCTCGCATGTACAGAGTCGATTTTCAGCTTTGCTTACCCCTTCCCTTGTACATTCATAAATCGATTACAATACTCCGGAATTACTTTATGCTACGCAAGTGCTAGAGCTAGAAACCGCTGACGGTCTATGCGCTATTTGGCTCTGCTCGTTCCTGTAAGCGTCTACAAACAGATATTTTGACAGAACTCGGTCAGCCTTACTGTAATGAATCAACGCCAGAAACGATGTTGACTGGATTGTTTGTCAAAAAAATTTTTTTGCCGTTTCTAGCTCTGGCTCTTTTCGAGCACAAAGTAATTCCAAAGTACTGTAATCGATTTATGGATGTATAAGAGAAGGAGAAGCAAAGGCAGGAATTAGCTCTATACCTACGACCATGGCAGGGTACATAGTGTCAACAGCTACCCCTCAAAAGCGGGTCCAAAATGGGAACTATCAAAGAGTGGATAGAGGACGTAGGTTTCGCTAGCGCCTGTACCGTCTCGGCTCTTTATCATATGCATTAGGGGCCGAAGGAGTCGATCCATCTTTTTTCGCCCCGCACATCCATAATGATCCGCGACGCAACTGCAGCGCCGAACTGCTCGAAGGCCTGCCATTTGTGCCGCCTCGATCAATAGCAGGATGAAAGAGGCTTTCGAGGCAATTAGAAAGACCCTAGGCAGCCTACGATAGGGTATTAGCTACAAAGGTGGCAACTACATGATGTTGGAGGTACAGTACATTAGGACGCGAAATCCGATGACCCATGTCATCCTACTGGCTTAATTCGCCACGCTGTACGATATGCTCTCTCCCTACGCATCTAAGTTCTGGCGATAACAGCTGTAAATAAGTTGTGAAAGTAAATCCTTCACCGGTTCAACTGGTGCTTTCCCTTCTATCAGCAACAGATATCGCCATGATATACTTCTTCCTCGTTCTCGGCATCTCCCATGCTACCTACGCAGTACACTCACCACCTGGTCAACCGGATATGGATGTGAACTTGCAGCCTTTCCTCCGTTCGCACAATTACATTAAGCTAACTTGCCGCCAGAGCTTTAATGGTGGCATGGTATGTCCAATATCCTCTGCCATCACGACCTCGACCTCGAACTCGACCTTCCCACAGTCTCCAGCATCAACAACATCCCTGAGCCAAAGTCCAACTTCCATCAGCACCTCTGGTCAAATTACTAGCGATGGCGTTATCGTCAGCATCAACCCAGCCATATGGCTCTCACCGACTCCGACCATTGCTTGCCAGCCGCCTTGCACCCTCGTACTACCGCCCTGGACTATGGAGGCTCCGATTACAATCAGTCTCCCCCTGCGATTGAAACGATTGACGAGACTTGGGAAACAACCGCGGATGGCTTGACAGGATACGGGAGGTCGACCCTCCTGGTCACCATCACGCTTCCCCGGTTACTACCTCTGTGCTTGACCTCTCGAATATTATCCTCTCCTCCTCGGCACCCACACTGGCGAACATCACAAAGAGCATCACCCTACCGCCGGTGACGCTAACGGAATCTTCTCATGGCATTGTTTGGACTTACCATCCAGCGCCTTACTACATTACCAGACCTTCTCCCCCCGCTTGAGAACAGTCCGACCCAAGTCTACATCCAGCCTGGCCCGCCGGGGACACCCTGTCTCGTAGGCTGTGGCAAAGTGTGTCTGATCAATTGCACCGGCGGTGGGCGACGCGGCGGTGGTGGCCTGCCATGCCTTGGCGTGGGTTGTGGTAACAAAGGCCCCAAGAACTGCGTTGGCGGAGGTTGCGCGAACCAACAGGACCCGGACGCCTCAGAGCTGTCGTCGTTGGCTTCGAAGACGTGCGCGACCGAGACACATACCGAGTGCCACCCGGTGTGTACGACATCGCCTTGCTCTACAGTCTGCAACACATACCTTGGCTGCGACTGCACCACGTCCATCGTAACGGACCACTGGGTCTCCTGTGCCGCGACCTCCTGCACTACGACATCTTCCGCGTTGATCACGGGGTGTTTCCTTACGGCGGCGGCGACAACAACTGGCTTGTACTGTCCCCAGATACCGGCGGCTGACCCCAACGAAGGGTCAGGAGACGATGACGAAGGCCTTTCCAGACTTGGTTCTGTCACTACGGTCACCTTCCCCGCTGGTGCCTTGGTAGGGGCCCGCTCTATCGCGATTGATAACAACTATGTCGTGTTCAGCGGCACTGCCTACTTGGTACCCCCCTTCACGCGGGCGACGATAACGTCGCTCGGGAGCCACAGAGCCATACTTATACCACGACATGTTGGTCAGAGCATGGCTGTGACTGTCGATTGGTTAAGTATTCCTACCAAAACAGAAACCCCCCGGTTATAACGATTGGAAGCGATGGCAAGTCAACAAGTGCCCCAACGACCACGGAAACGACCACCAGCCTACCCGAACCGCCAGCAACAGCGAGAACATCGCAGCCTGCCCCGCCTCCAAAGCCGCAGCCAACGGAGACGGCACCGCCTCCGTTACCGTCTCGGTTTGTGTACATCGAATACTGGCTCATGGCGCTGCAAACAGGAGATGAGATGAAGTCTTGGGTTGTTTACACTACCAAGGGCGGAGGACTCGATGTATGCAAGCAGGCAAATGTCGCTGAGTTCCGGACAGACCAGGGTGACCGCACAAAAGCCCATCCGGGTGGTAGCTTCACGTTTCGAGCCTTTGGGATCGATGGGTGCAGGTATACCGGTACAGAATCGACGGTAGGAACTTTGGTTTGCCCTGGCGTGGACCGAATAACATGCATTAAGGATCCGCAGCTCGGCGAGCATTTTCCTTGCGGCCAAGGGGACAATTCGGTATCCCCTAACGTCCGATGCTACTGGTAAACGGGGGAAGTTTTGAATTGAAGCCATCGACCGCATCCGGGCTTATGGGGCCGCGTCACAACTGGCTGTCGGTAGTGCGGTCGCCGCAGAATGCGACCGTGTGATAGCAGCCGTACAACTGGTGCGTGACAGACACGTGACGCAGGTGAGTCATCTATTAAAGACCTTTCCATCCAAACCCATCATCCATCCTTTTCCAGCTCGCAGTAGTCGTTCACAGACTCTTACCGCCTGATCTCCGTTCTACCTTCAAAGCCGCGAAACAACACTTGCCACAATGATGGATGACCACGCCCTCTCCCTTCTCTCTACTGCCACTTTCGGTGTCTCCATAACTTCGGCACACGATGCAAAGACGCGACGTCAGGTCTGTGCATGCGCCATGGAGTTGAGAGAAGAGATCCGTATGCTTCGTGCCATTGTGGCAGAGCTTTTGGTGCGCCTTACCAATATGCAGACGGCATATGCACTGCAATCCCACGTAGTACATACGCAACAAGAGCTCATCAACGCCCTCGGAACGAAGACGACTGTTGCAGGCCGGGTTGCGCCACTGCCGCCAGCATATGAATTGCCACCCTACGACGGTACGATTTCAGCCCGCGCATGGTTGTCGATGCCCGCACGGCAGCCGAGCTCTGTCGCTCCCCAGATCAGCCCACTGATGGAGTTGGCAGAGTCGGCCGAGATGGAAAGTCGCGAGGGAAGTCATGGCAAGCGAGAGGCAAGCCAGGTCTTTTATGCTGAGAACAAACGGCAGAGATATGCATGACTACGCAGCACTTGACGATCTCGACAAGCTAGCACGGAATGTGCTACGTAGTATGGGGGACCTGCCGTAGAATTGTTGGTAGAATATCGGAAATGAAGCTTTACTACCTGTATTGATGGTTGATTATTTTGACTGTGACCATTGCATGGAAGTCATTGTCGCTCGGCCCACGTGCCAAAAGCGCATGAAGCTTGGAGGTGGAAGAAGCAGGTTAAGGGGGTGGCTCTCGTCAGCCACAGGAAAACGCGGCTGTGCCATGTGGGGGCGGACTACCGGTTCAATTACAAGCAAAGCTCAAAACAGCAACAAATGCCATGATCAACTTCTTATCCGACATATCGACGGAATTGAGTAGGCACGAAAACGGCGAATCTTCGTATCGCACTGGCAACCCCCGCATAACGTACGCGGACGACCGACGACCGACAATACAAGCTGCAATCCAGCACAGCATGGTAGCGAGCACAATGGGGGCGGGGACAAGCTCGCGACTTGAGCACGGCAGCATGACGACAGTTACTACCAAGAACACCAGTTGAGGTGACCGTTTACAAGAGAGACGACAGCAAATCGACCATGATTGATATTCACTGTTTCGAATGACCGTCGAACCCGAAACAGGCACGCCGGCACACAGCGACTCCCTATGGCCCAATCCACTGATATCCAATATCCTCTTGCGAAGCCTTACACCTGATCGAAAAAGGTGTCGTCCAAGGGGTCGGCATCGGCCACGGGGAAGAATCGCTCCAACAGGGATTTCATCTGCGACAACCAGTCCGTGACCCTCTGGGTTTGCTGCAGGAACCTGTATTCGATGTCAGTTGAACGACCTGCGCCAGAATGAACATGGCGACTTACAGACGTTCGACCTTCTGTATGCTGTCCGGGCACTGTGGTCAGATAAGCGCATCGTTGCGACGGCGGTGGAGACCTACAAAGTCGTGAATCTGGCGAGACGTGGGCGTGCGTGAGTAGGAGAGCTCGGCCGTACGGGCGGGGATAGACTTACTTTTCGTTGTGGAGGGCCAGCTCGGACTGGACGGCGTTGAACTTTTCCAGCAGCTCATTCACCTTGTGCAGCAGTTCTTGGGTGTCGCCCGACCTTCTTCGTTTTCAGTACAACGCGCGGACTGGATGTGGAGGGACCTACGGTGGCGGGGAGCTGAAGGGGCCCGAGTCGTAGCCTTCTTGGTCATCGAAGAAGTTGGGAACGTCTGGAAAGGACAGTGGTTGTTGGTTCGGAGGCTGGAGCTGCGTGGCAGAAGGAGCGACAGTCTTGGGCGCAGGGGCAGGAGCGGGTGCAGGCGCGGGCGCCGTGGTGGCATGGCTTGCTGATGGTCGGGCCCGCCGTGGGTGGCGCGGACGCTGTGCACCGTATCGCTGCGAAGGGAGCATGTCGGCGTGGATGGAAGTGACGGATGAATAGAGGAAGTTACAGGTGAAGGAGAGCAAGGTGGGCGAAGGATAATGGAATATGCAACTCACTGAGAGCCTTGGCCCCAAAACTGGTATTTCTGTGGCCCGATTCGTGCGGTGCTGTAACGAAGCAGCAAGCATAGATGCAAGCCCAGCACGGTTTGGTGGCTGGGCTGTCAGGCGCGGAGTTGGGCTTTCCAATTGGGAAGTACCGATCCATAACCTACACGTATGGGCAGAGGCGACGTTCTGGACAAAGTACGACTTGTGAAGCATAGCCGTGCAAGAGCCGATTAGCAGCATCCGACTCGGAGCAGACGTGGCGGAGGGTCGAAGTGAGCCTGCACCGAAAGCGGCCGACAGCGTGTGATTTCGGATCTTTGGCCTATTCGTGAGCAAGCGGCTCATCTGCAGCTGCCGTCAGTCCGGACTCTACGCGTGGGACGTACCACCGTGTTCTGGCGTGGATTCTGACTCAGAGGCATTCCATCCTATGGTCCTCAGTCGAGCGCCAGATCAGCAGAACGAGATCGACCGGGGCTGGGATCCGGTTCTGGATTAGCACTGCTTCCCACACCCGAGCGGCTCCAGTACCGCTTCCGCCTCCGCGCGTGAACAGCCCTTTCGGTGCTGGTTCTGGGTCGCCGATTTAGACGCTGGATGGCTTCGGCGCGCCACTGATCGACCCGTTCCCGAGCCAGTCTAGATGTCTGCAGAATTGTATGGGCGACATTGTGATCAAGGACCGGAAAGAGCGCGGGAGGATGTTCATACCCTCGGAGAGGCGAAGCAGCAAGGTCTCGCATCGTCGTGGACCAGTTCTGGGGTGCGTCCGTTCCGGCGAAAGTCCATTCGACTTTCGGCCTGCTCAGAGCCGAGCGCAGTCGTTTCCACCCCAGATGAACGCGGGCAGACATTGCACTGGCGAACGAGCACGAGCGGTTCCGGCGGCGGCATGTCCACCGCAGTACGCCTTGACGAGTACGTGTTGCCAAACCACATGGATCTATGCAGTCCGTGCTACAATACGAGAGCGAGTGACCGCACGAGCGCGGAATCAGGGCGCAGGGTCATGGAAAACTACGGGCGGCGGCGACGATTTGCCATTCAAGAAGCACGGCGAGGGAAAGGGTAAAGTGCCATGTATGTACGTAAGTATGCACCAATACATTATATTCATCTATTCTATTCGCGTCTCTGCATTGGCTCTGCTCACGGGGTCGGGACTGCCCGATCCGCGCCAACAGGTTCGTAGCCAGCACCACGTACAGGCGCAGAGGCCGGCTTCGCTGGCCGCACTGCCACTAGCAGGTGCAGGGAAAAACCTCGGTACATGAGATGCTCGAATGTAGGAGGAAAACCCGGGTGGCCAAGGCGGGCAGGAGATGACTCGAACTGCGGACGCCAGAGCCAGGCTCGATACCACTCCGCAGGAGATGCTCGACTGGATGGGTGGCAGAGCCCGTTGGATTATCCGGCAGGAGATGACTCGGACTGCCGGAGCCCAACGAAAAACCCAACCCCAAGAGGAAAGTCGTTGAAGGGAGGGCTGCCCCAGGAGGTAATAAGTCGCTGAAAGGAAGGGTGCCTCAGGAGGTAATAAGTCGCTGAAAGGCAGAGCCAACCCCAGACTCTGAAAGGCAGAAGAAAGAAAAAAACCCAACCCCAGGAGGTAGTAAGTCGCTGAAAGGAAGGGTGCCCCAGGAGGTAATAAGTCGCTGAAAGGAAGGGTGCCTCAGGAGGTAATAAGTCGCTGAAAGGCAGAGCCAACCCCAGACTCTGAAAGGCAGAAGAAAGAAAAAAACCCAACCCCAGGAGGTAGTAAGTCGCTGAAAGGAAGGGTGCCCCAGGAGGTAATAAGTCTCTGAAAGGCAAACCCAACCCCAGGAGGTAGTAAGTCACTGGAGGGGAAGGGGGTGATCCAAAAGGATGCACAAGGAAAGAAAGAAGAAAAGAAACCTCGACTGCGCTGGAGAAGGTCGCCTTTATATAATCGTGTCGACGGCTAAGGTCTGTCAAGGTGGGCCCCTACGTACATGCTGTGTATGGTTCCTGCCCATGTCTTCCGTCTGGCGTTTCGGCTCCTCTACAGACGTCCACTGCCATCCCAGCCACCGCTACGGCACAACCGGCGACATGAGTGACTCTCCTCCAAAGCTGGCTATGCGCCTCTCGGGGAGTGTTTTCTGGTCCCTTCTGCCAGTGTCACGGCTCCAGGATCTACTCCTGCATCTATGTCCCTCTTCGCCTCCTGGGCCATGTTTGTCCCTCCCTCTCTTTTTCCTCTTTTTCTCCCTTGCTCTCTCTCGCTCCCTTTCTTGCTCCGCTCGCCCCTCTCGCCCATTCCTTCGCCCTTGCCCATTCCTTCGCCCTCTCTCGTTCCCTCGTCTCTCTCGTTCCCTCGTCCCGTCGCCCTCTCGCCCTCTCTCGTCCCCTCTCTTGTTCCCTCGTTCTCTCCCTCTCGGTCTCTCCCTCTCACTCTCCTTCCACTTCCCCTCCTTCCACTTCCCCTCGTTCCGCCTCTCTCTTTTCCCCTCCTTCGCTTCCCATCTCTTCTTGCTGCCACTACGCTTACCTACTTTACGCTCATTGTCTGATACCCCCTCGCTCGTCTTCCATAAGTAGACTGCTCCACCGTCACATTGCCAGTCAGCGAGTATGCCCGCCGTCGCACGATGCGCTCAACGTCGACTGCGTAACTCGAATCTCCCAACAGTATCCGGCCGCAATCCCTACAACCTCGAGGCGCGACCGCCGCCATTTCGAGGCCACAACGGAGGCCACAACGGAACGGCCGTCATAGGAAACGTACCTGGTCGTGCATGGCCAGGAAGCACCCGATCGGCGTTTGTACCTCCAAGACGCAGGCAGTGGGGATTGCCTATAATACTACGCGGAGGATTCGATCGGAGGACGCAAGGCCAGTGACTACCATGGTCCGGCTATTCATGCAACAGGACCAACGCAGGAGACTGCGAGCCACGGAAGAGTTCCACTTTAGCATTTGGCCCACCCACGCAATTGCTCCCAATACCAACCGGCGGTCGGCTTTGGCCTACTGGCAGCGCCCGACGAAGACGTCGCATAACTCCTATCAGTTTGCTCGGCTGTTCTGGCGTAGTTACGGCAAGTGGACAAATGGCTGGCTGGACGGAATGGCGGAGACTGGCTCCGAGAATGGCGGAGACTGGCTCCGATGTTCGTAGGCTCCTTCTACTTCCCAACGAATGCACCATGGCCGACTTCTTGCGATTTGTTTCCTAGAGTATCCGAGCGCCTGCATTGATTGACAGTGGTTATAAGTACGATGGGGCTTCTGTGTGCTCCATTTACCCCGGCCATGGCTCGCTAGTGAGACTTGTCGCGACCCATACGAGAGCCCTGCAGTAAGACCAGTCGCTCCACACCCAAATGGGTCGGTCAGAGCAGAAGCCGGCCCAGTTAACTCTAATGCAACTTCCATTCCCCCGTCTCACCAGGAATGGACGGAAGCACGACAGTAACAGGCGCGAATGGTGAACAATCGAGCACGGGGCGGTGACGCTTAAAGTCTCTTCGTTGGTTTTCTCTTCCCGTGCAGTGCCATACCCCGCAGCAGCGACGATTGACCGTCCCCGGATGCAGACATGACCGTGATGGCCGCTGATTGGGTTCCGACTACACGGACCGCAATTTCGCGTTCAGCAGAATGCCACTATCCGGCTAGTCTCGGCGTGGCAGCATTCCCGCTTACGCTTGGCGCAATGAACCATGCCGCCTCTGCTGTTGGTTGGCTGCCTACGGTCGGGAGAGAACAGGACTCGGCACGAGTCATGCAAAGGAGACAACCGGAATGCCGCCAGGTTGCTATGGCCTACCCAGCGCTTGCCTACCGATGCGGCCTAATAACTGCAGGCTTTCTCCCAGCGCAGCCAATGTCGGAGCACTCGGACCAGACAAGGGACGCAGATACGCCGTTCGCCAGATGCAATCAAGATAGGAAACGAACTGGGCCGACAAAGAGCCTGAGCGTGCTGTAGCCAGATGCAAGACACAGAGCAACTGCCCAACTACATACCACCTCTGCGGCTGTCCCACAAGCCGAACGACCCATGCTCCAAGGACGTGTTTCCCTACCGGTTCGGCATGCCAAGCATGCTTGCACTCATTCCAGTCATGCCATTTTCTGTAGCGGTGCTGCGTGATGACTGTTGGCTGACGGCCAGTTGGGAGGTGACGGGGAACATCTGTGTCAAGAAACGAGCTATCAGACGTTAAGCGCAGTTCTACCTGAGCCGCCTACCAATAGCAGTGCCATGTCATGCCAAACCAGGCGTCATACCGAATCTCCAAGCTGAGTTCTCCGCATACAATCTTCAACGTAGACGAGTTTACGCCCGCGCCAGACAAGGTGAGCACCACACGAAAACGGTGCAGTGGCCATGCTCTGTCCCGTCCTAGCTCGTTTAGCATCTTTGCCTTCACCACATCTTGAGGCGCAACAAGGTGGCATTGTACTGGCCAACACCTGCTGCACAGCCTCTTGCCTGGATACTATCGCCAATCGCCAGCCGCCGACCTGCCGCATCGGATTTTGCTCACCTGATCGGATCCTACACCCAATGTGGGAGCTACAATGTGGAGACGTTCATGCGCATTCGGGTGTTCCAATGAACGCCAAGGATGCGGAGGGCTTCCCCGCTCCTAGTTCAGGTATGTGATTGGCACGTCCTGGTGACGCATGCAAGGCGGATCCAGCGTCCAAGGGACACCTAAGCGAGGCCTGGCCCTGGGAACACCAGTACAAGCGAATGCAGAACAAGAAGAGTAGACCTCTCGATCTCTCAGAGGCGCTGAATCACGGGCAAAGACACAGGTAAGTGGGCAAAATATACAATTGAACTTCTGCGACGCACCTACGTCACGAAAGTCCCGACGCACCGCGTCTCGTCAACACTCCTAGAGCACATCTGCCGTACTGGTAAAGCACCCTGGTAAAGCACCCTGGGCAAGACCGGATATGAGCCCGCTATGGAAGCCCGACATCACTGGAGACCTACTGATTGTTGTACATCTTGTCCTTGATTTTGCGAAACAACTTCCCAAAATCTTCCTAACTAAGCGCAATCTCTGCTAGCGCAGCATAAGCGCTGACACACTATTGGAAATCGCACCACGTTCGGTAGAAGAGGGGTAACCCAAACCCCTCGAACACGCCTTCCTTCGGACCGAGCTGGAGCTGGATCGCCGCTCACCCTTGGCCAGCAGTTCGCCATAGCATCCTCGTCAAGCCGCCCGGCGAGCGCTGGCAATCGGCGCGAGGTTCCGTGCCAGGATGAGGACTGGGAACGCGCAGGCCTGTGAAAAGCAGGTTGGAAGAGTTGCGACAGACATGTCCACCATGGGCCACCACTTCGTCACACTGAAATCGGTTCGATAATGTAGTCCTTTCGATATGACCTCGCTCCATGACCTGTGTCGCAATCCTCAGCCGTCGGATGGAGTGGATTGACCACGCCGCTGCATCTCGTCTCGGTGATGCACGTTACTGCTCGATTGTCGGTGATTGTCGGGGATTGTCGGTTGCTCGGGCATTCCGAAGGGAGGAATGTGTCCCGACAGATTGGGTCACTAGAGAAAGGGAGGCAAGGGAGGCAAGTGGTCTTTATAACAGCAGGACAGGTCCAACAAAATGGGCAGCGCATGGCGCTAATTCGAGATCAGCTAGTGCTAACCCCACCCAACGGGCCAATGGGTGTTCGGCCTGTGCCGGCCAAGCAGTCGAGCTGTGTAGGTCGTAGCTGCTTTGGGCCTCGTGCCAGTGCGCGGACCGCCTTTTGATTGTCTGTCACCCAATAGACATTGGATTTTGCTCATGCTGCGCCTGTATGTCATGTCGACTTTTTCCAGCTTTCGTGTTTACCATGCTCAAGTTGATTGACTGCCACTGTCAGGGCCGTCACACTCGAAGTCGTCTGGAGCGGTCTATCTGAATCTAATGACCTTGGCGGAGGTTAGACTTGGGAGACGACAGCTGTCTCTGTAGTCTCTGTAGTCTCTGTAGTCTCTGTAGTCTCTGTAGTCTCTGTAGTCTCTGTAGTCTCTGTAGTCTCTGTAGTCTCTGTAGTCTCTGTAGTCTCTGTAGTCTCTGTAGTCTCTGTAGTCTGTAGTCTCCTCGTAGTTGTGACCGAGCCACCATGAGCAAAAACGCAAAGCCCTTCAAGATGAGTGTACAGCACCGTGCCCGACCTGTGCTTCTCACTGCTTCGCACCATCTCAGCGTCGGGGTCTTCTCTACCTGCCATTCCAGGAACAGCGGGCCTTCCGGGAAGTCAGTGTCTACCGTGGCAGCTAGAAGCGACCTGTGTCGCGAAGAGCCTGAGGGTTGAATCCGCCCACTCGGCCAGACAAGCTGAACGGGAGCCGACAGTCGCAAGAGTTTGACAGAGGATTTTTCTGGTGTAAGCTAGTTCCGTTCTTACGACATACCCAGCGTTCGAGGGCAGCCGAAATGCATCTGGCCGTACTCGTACGCAGTCCCGAGTAGCTCGGGGTCACTGTACGCCGAATCCCCGTGCTGCTGTTCTGGTTCGTACTTCCCCGTATCTCTGGGCAAAGCACACTCGTTTTGCACCGTTTCCTGATGATGCTACCGAAAGCTACTCCGATATGCCAGGCTCCGTACCTCGAGGTCCAGTAACCAGAAGTCACCAGCGCAATACAGTACAGTACCCAACCTGCCATTTATGGGTTGATCATGTTGCGAAGCTACCGATTTCTCAATTAGGAAGTGCTTCTTGGCAGCCGGTCTAACCATGTTGCGTCAAATTCGATGCTGGCGTAGCTATGGTCCCGTACAGACGTACCGTAGACGACCTGCCGTATTACGGTATGCAGAAGAAACGGCATTGACATGCTGGCTGCCAGCGAACGTCTGAAAACGGACGTGGCCCATGCCAGAGTACCAAATGCTTCCAGTGCTGGGGGCGGTAGAAGTGCGCTTTCGTGGTCGTGCTGGTCATCTACGCTTGTGAAGTCCTTTGCTACGGCCTACTCCAGATTGGATACTTGGTCAACATGTGAGATGTCATCGGTGCCTGCTTGCCACGCGTAGCGACCGCCATACTGCTCATACGGCCCATACGACTGGCTATCCTTGTCGAGCAAGAAGTCCGACGGTCTGCAGAGTTGGAGGACTGGGGGTAGGTTATGCTGCACGGCTGGCACAAGTTCTGATCCCATGGCTGGACTTCGCCGACGACTCAATTCCGCCGCTTCCAATGTGTATGGGCCCCTCGTGGCTGCCGAAGTGCTTCTGTGGCTCGTTGCTTTGGGCTAGTTCGGTCCGTTCACGAGAGGTAGCAGAAACGCATCTGGTTGTTCTCCCAGGTACTCAAATAGTAGCATGCGCTCCTTGTACCCGAAAGCCTCACTGCAGCTCTTCTGGTTCATACCTACCAGTATCATAGCTCAGCTATCTGCACCTGTTTTTGGCCATGCTACCTGAAGCGACTTCCGGTCCTATTGGGTTCGTACCTCAAGGTACAGTCGTCAAAAGAGGCCGGTGCAGTACTGACGGTGTGACTTACGTGCAGTTCATCTTGCGAAGCTAGACTCTCGATCAGGAAATGCTTTTTCGTAGTCGGTTCAAAGTTATCTCTCCAGCTCTGCGTCGTTAAGCGGCGGTAGGGCAGATGTCGACCTCAGGACGCAGAGCTGCTGGTGGCGCCGCCGGTCCAAAGGAGCAAAGCCAGCGAACAGCAGCGCCGATATTGTTGTGCTCCGTTGTTGGCCGTGTCGCACTTGCTGGCTCACACGAGGCACTTTCAGGTCCCTCCAATTCCCACCGAGTAGTATGCAGAAATGGTACTGAGTGGCCAAACTACCATTCTGGTCCCCCCGATCGTATTATTCAATTGTACCATTATCGACGTGGTGCGCCGATTCGAATGGAGCGCGAATCATCCAGTAACATACAATACTGTCTTTTGCTGCGTAAGCTCGAAGAGTCTCACGGGCTGGTTTCAGTCCTGAGTTTTGTTGGCCTGATTCTAATGCAGAATCGGAACGGTCCTCAAGTGGCACTCGGAGACAGGAATGGACGCCGGACGGACAGCTTGTGACGTTCCCACCGCTCTGCTTGTACCGTTCTGGCAAAGGTTGGTCGCCTCGGAGCCTGAATCATTCAGCAGCGTATTCTCTATCGCCGCATCCGTCGAGAGCTCAAAGATCCTCGCGCGCTGTTTCCGGTCCCCCGCACTGTTGGCGTACTATTGGGGTGCAGAGCCGGAAGAGTAGCAACGGCGCACTGACGCACTAGCGCAACCAGCGGGCCAGGTCTAGAACCCACCGTTATTAGCGTAGAGCTGGTTCGCGACCCCGCGTTATTTTAGGACCAACTGCCCAATCCTCCTGCACTGCGCAAGAACCTCTCTTCCACAAGACACGCCGAAGCGAACCTGGTCCGAGATTTCTATCGTCAACATGGGTTCGGAACCAGATCAGCAGCTGCCCTGGCGACGCTCGCCCAACTCGAGCTCAACATGTCATCAACGTTTCGCTCCCGCAAACCAGCACTTGCTATATCTACCGTTACGCGGGACGCTATTGTAGCTCAATGAACGCTCCAGGAATATACCCCAGGAGGGTCCAGCAAGTTGCCCGAACCGTATTACGTAGCGAGGCCTCCGTCATGGCCCACACCAAGGGACAGAAAGACAAGGTTCGCAAGAGCGGCTTGTCGCTGCAGAACAAGACACAAGACCTCGGGCGGTACTGCGATGTCTTCAGCGCTCTTGCATATTGGAACCCGACACACGAGCGGATGGAAACGGCGATGCACGTCCCGCGCGGGCAGCGCGTGCCGGACCTCAATAGGATTGTCCGTCCCCATGTCCCGGTTACCGTTCCGTCGAGCTTCCCAGCTCCTTGGCTAACAACCGCAGTTTCGACAATATGCCGCGTGCCATGCGAGACCGAGCCACGGCCGGGCGACGCGATCGAGCGGCCAAGTCGAAGCCATCCATTTCGAGGCCCAGGCGGACGCCAGCGACGACGCGAATGCCGTTGCTGGCATAGACAGCGATGTGGATGCCGAGTACGAAACCGACCCCGAGTATGTTGCAGCAGTTCCCGCTGCCGCGGTGGAGCCTCTGTCTGTCTACGACATCATCCCCGACGAGGATGGCGGGACTGTCATTCCCCACAGTCCGATGAGACAGAAGGGTCCGAGGCAGCTGCCTTCGCCGCGAAGGCCGCAAGGTAAGCATGATTCTCGTCTATTGACTACATAGTCGACTGACCGTCGACGCTCATCATACAGCAGGCACTCCAGGTTCCCGAACGACGGTGGAGCGGCAGCCCGGCCGTACCGAGCCCAGCTCCACGACGAACACTGCATCGACCGCGACGACGAATGCAGGCGCCCGGCCAGCACCCACAAGATACCCCGACCACGGCGCGATGGATGCGTCGCTGCAGAGAGCTGTCCGTTTGGACAGCCGGGTGCCAGCTAGAAGACCCTTGGCGCCGATCATGTCGACTCAACCACGGCAGTGCCCTCCCAGAATGGGGGGAATGCTGCAAAGTCGTCCCCGGGCCGTCAAGGGAAATCTATGCAAAATACCACGAGACGCGCGCCAGACTACCACAAGGACTACCAGCGCAAGTTGCAGCGGAGTACTCTGGCAAAGAAAATGGTGGGAATGCTGGAGGACCTTCGGACGAGTCTCAGCGGTATGCCGTTTGGGTGAAGACGTGGCACATGCTAATACGTCAAATACCACAAGGAAGCTCTGTTTATGTTTTATGTTGTTTTTAGCTCTAGTTCAGTAACTAACAACCTAACGCTACTATCGTCCCTTCTGCTCTCGTGACTGCCTACTACTAGTCTCCACAGTGATTCTGCTGTGAGGAAATAGTGTGCGACGTACAGCCCACTCCCATTCAAGTTGGATGATTAGGAGAACATCCTTGCGGTAGATGGCAAGAAAGGCATTCCCAAGGATCCCTCGAGATAGCTGTCTTTAATATCTATTCTGACTCTAAGCCAATTACTTTGTTTTTCTGGGTTAGTTTTCCTATCATGTTGTTCCGATGGATCTAGCTGCAAGGTGTGAACTAGATTCATTCAATCGTTTCAGTCCTAACTTCAATACCGACGCTAGCATTTCTACGCTAAGATGTAATCCAGGCTCGTCTTTGCCCGACTTTGTATCCCCCCATACATCCATGGAGACCTCGTGCGGCCTGTGGCCCTTGCCTGCTTCAACGGTCAGCCCTTGGGCGGAGTTTCGAGCAAGAGACGCTGCCCGGGCAGGATCACCGACGAAAGGACTCCCACATCGAGACTGAGGGCCTCGAGGTCCTTCTACAGCGGGGCCGCCTGCATCTGTTTCCTGTGCCAGGATCGTCGGGGGCATATTTGGCATCTCTGCCGAGGAATCCCCAGCGTGCCCGTCTTGGTCGTGCAGCCTCTCCATTTCCTGGTGCGAGCCGATGGTATCGCCATTGCTCAAGCCAGACGCATCGGATGCATGATTTGGGAAGGACTCCGCACTCCTGTCGCTTATACCCTCCTCCCCGCCGCCTGGCTGGCACCGATCGGGTTCCAGTGCCGTGGGCTGCGAAGCACCTGCCGTTGCTACCATGCCAGTTCCTATCGCTGCGCCTGCAACCTCGAAGCCATTGGCGTCACCAGCACCGGAGCGGTCGACCTGCCGAGCCATTTCCGGCCTGGCTTACTTTGAAAGATGGCTTCCGCACTGGCCTCGACACGTGGAAGACTCGAGCTCGTTGGGTTACGCGAGCCTGCCGGCCGCGCAAGCTCCGGATTTAGTATGCTCGTTAGGCGGGGAATGGACATACAGCAAGGAGCAGGCCACCTACCACTTGGCCGAGATCGGGGATTTTCTGGCCTCCGGGGACATACATAGCCACTTCCATCCGGCCACGGACCATATTCCAGTACATTGTCACGCTGAACACATTGCACATCTCTCCAAGCGCAAGCGCCTTTCGCTGTAGCGATTCCCCCGACTTTCGTATTTTATCTTTCTCCCGCTTGTCGTGCATGTAGCATCCGCTCGGCGCGATTTGAGACGCCAATTTGGCGTTTGGCAGCAACTCCACCTGCAGCGGCTCCGTCCCTGGTGCAGCCTCCGTTACATCCTCCGTCACTTTCCCCGGCACTGCGTGAGGTCCTGGTTGTCGTGGAGATGGCGGTCGGGGTCGAGGTTCCGGTGGCGGCCGTGGCAGGCACGCCTCGACTCGCTCCATCCTCGCCATCGTTGCGGACACGAGCTCTTCCAGCATCTGTTCCTTGGCCATGCACAGTTCCTGCATGATCTCGCTCTTCATGTTTTGTAACTCATCACGGCTACGGCTCTTCTCCCACTGGTATAACCGCAAGTCTTCTTGAAAGCCCTCAAGCTTTTGCATCAATATCGCGCTGATTTCCTCGGTTGCGTCGAGAACGTGTCGGGCTTCATCATGTTGCGGAAGGCGTGGCCGTGGCGCCCGAGGCTCGGGACTGACGCACACCTCTTCGTCGCTAGCATCGTATTCGTAACAGCTGTCTGCCATGCCGTAGACTGCCATGGATCGCATCTACTTGCTTTCTGGATGGCGATTTCGGGGGTGTAGGACGAGGGTGTGAGTCTGATTGCCTTGAGCCGGACGAGGCCCTGCGTTTGGGCTTTATAATCGGCGTAAAGTATACCCAGCGTAGGGCATTGCCGGCGTGCGTGCCAGCTCATAATCGACCCCTGAAATCATTTGAGCCGCTTTGCGCGCTCGGCAGCGCAATTCCATGCTTCGTAACTAGACGCTCGTACTGCATCTCTGTCTGGGTTGCGTAGGCGTAATCAGCGATGCTTTGGAGAAGTTGTAGGTCAAGACAGTTTTGACGCGGCGGCGAAATTGGTTGTGGGGTTGGTTGGCATTGGCGGCCGTCGCCTCAGCGCTAACTTAGGAGGCGCTGAGTCGAAATCGGCTCCCTTGATTCAATACCTAGTAGCGGCTGTTGTGATCCTGGAGAGGTCGAATTGCTCAGCTGCTCTTGTTCTTTTAGCGTTGGGATTTCGAATTTGTATCTTCCGATTCTCATAGGAAGCCCTCATCACCGCGCCGCTTGTCTTAAGGTCTTTCGTAGCTATATATTACGTAGCTGCACATGGAGGATACAAATTCCTTTGGATCTTCGGGTGCAGAGCTAAAGCAGCAGCTATTGCGCCCCGACACCGAGCGGGTCTGGGAGTCTCTAACTGCGTGGATGGCTTTGTCTTGCACTAGTTTGCGCATAAGCGTATGCGAGCAAACCGCGTCACCGTGAAAGGCAAACACCACTCTCCTTCTCGTCATCACCTCTTCCTTTCGCAACTACTCTACCTTAACACACCAACCGGCCATTGCACATACTACCACCGCCATTTACGTCGCTCTGTAGAAATTATTGCTTTCTTGGTTTTCTACTTGATATATTTTGATAAATTGACCATGAGCGTCTAATGAAACTAGAAGGCCTTCCTTCCGTGCTCCCCAATCATGAATTTGAGCTTTCATGGCCCTACAAGCGCCCCCAGGTCTCGTCTCCAATCCTGTCGCAGTTTCTAAGTTCGAACCAGACCTTTGTCACAACGACCATCCTTGACAGCGAGGATTTGCGGATCAACCCCCGCAGCTTTACTACGTCCCCAATGTCTGATTCGGAGATTACACGGCTCCGACGCAAAATCGAAGAGGTCACGCGCGCGAAAGAGGCGGCAGAGGCACGAGTGGAACAAGAGCGACGGGAAAAGGAGCAAGAGCGACGGGAGAAGGAGCAAGAGCGACGCGCTAGAGAGGCGGCAGAGGCACGAGAGGAACAAGAGCGACGCGAGAAGGAGCAGCTCAGACACGAAAACCAACCGACTACGCTGGATGAATACCTACGGAACTGCCACATCTACCTCTATAAAAGCCTCAAGCTTGCCGACAAGTCTGTATCTTCCACGGGATTTACAAAAGTCGACGGCAAGTTCTACCCGAAATGGCTTCGCCCTTGGACCCAGTTTGCCGATTCACTCCGCCAACAACAGTTCGACGTCATCCTAGACGCCTGTGGAGACGAGCGACTCTTCTACCAAGAGAGCACTGCCCGAGACAACGGAAGGAGCATTTCCCACAGGCTGGCGGGCAACGAGGACGCGATCACGCATTTCGAAAGGGTCGCAGTCGAGGATCCTGTCTTTGCTATTCTCCGGCATTTGGGTGGCCAGGAAGCCATACGTGCGAAATACGGATTCAGCCGGCTACGGTTCAGCGACAACAATCGCGAAATCACGCACGCGAGCGGCGGAACCCCACTGCCGAACGAGGAGGACCTGGATAGCGAAGAGCCAGAGCGGCGGAGGACTGGGCCGAACAAACGAGCAGCGTCCGAGCTGAGAAGGAAGCCTCGATCGACAAACCCGGATGGAGCCGGGCTCCGAACGCGGCCCGGCGGGGACGAAAGCCTGGCGTTTGTATATGACTACAAGGCCGCTCACAAAATTGCGGCCGATCATGTGAATCTGGCCATTTCGAAGGAAACCTTGTTTATGGAAGTCGTTGAACAAGTGAACAGGACTACATCGAGGACGGGTGCCACGCAAGTGCAATCCGAAGCCGAAGCACGGCTGGCCATGGCGCTCACCCAAGTCTTTGACTACATGGTCACCTACGGGGTTGGGTATGGCTATGTGGCAGCGGGCGAGTCGCTGCTGCTGCTCCACGTCGACCGGGCCGATCCACAAACGCTGTTCTGCCACCCGTGTGTGCCCAGCGAAGATGTGGACGACGCATCGTGCGAAACCTGGGCGAAACAACAGATCTACACGGCCGTGGCGCAGCTCAGCAGCTTTTGTCTGTTGAGTCTCCAATCAGATGCGCTTCAGGGACCTTTTCTCGACGCCGCTCTGGAGAGCGCGAAGGCGGTCTTGAAGACATGGGCAGAGCCGTACGAGGATGCCGCGCAGTTTTCCGCAGAGGAGACGGAGTCGTCGCAGGCGGCGTCATCGTCCCCTGCACGACGAGCCGATCCAGATTTTGTACCCGACGAAAGCCCTATTGGCCGGAAAGTCGCCTTGCGGCCGAGGTCGTCCTGTAGGCCACCAGCGTCGTCTCGCCAGGATGACGAGGGCGAGGACGAGGACGAGGACGGGTCGGAAGATGACTTGCCGCCGCCGTGGACAAGGCCGGTGGAGAAGCGGAAGGGCGGCCCATCGCATAGCAGCTCCGAGGAAGATGAGACGCGCCACTCGGCGCCTACGCGGCAATACTGCTCGCAGGCGTGCCTGCTGGGCCTCAAGAGGGGCCGGGCCCTCGACGACAGCTGCCCGAATGTGCTCGCGCATCGTGTCGCGGGCGGAGATGGCCTGCGGCACCCTGTCACGGCCGACGAGTTCACACGCCTGGTCAGTGAGCAGCTGCGCGACAGTCCATACCGAGGTTGCCTAGGGCTAGGTGGGTGGGGTAAGAGGGGTGCGACCGGCGTGCTGTTCAAAGTGGAACTTGGAAGATACGGCTACACCTTTGTCGGCAAGGGGACACTGTCGGGTGGCCTCGAGCAGCTGCAGCACGAATGCCGGGTCTACGCGCGGCTGGCGACGCTCGAGGGCTGGGTGGTGCCTGTGCACCTGGGCCTGGTGCACCTGGATTGGGGGTACGTGCTACCGGGGGGGAGGAGGGTGGTGCACATGATGCTCATGTCGTGGGGCGGCGAGACAGCGGCGGACGCGGGCATGGTGGCGGCGGAGCTGGAGGCGCAGAGGCGTCGCTCGTCGGAGGCGGTGTGGGCGGCGGGGGTGGACCACGGCGACTTGCGCGATGCCAACCTGCTGTGGAACGTGGAGCGCGGGCGTGTTATGGTGATTGACTTTGACCAAGCCGTCCTCCGGCCAGCACCCAAACACCGGCAGGTGTCTGCGGTCAAGACGAAAAGGAAGCATGTGGCGGATCGGCTCGAGGGTTGTTCTCGGAAGCGTGGCCTGCTCTACAATCGTCTGCAGCCGGCGTAGATGGCGCAGAAGGAAACTTAGAGGCAAATGCCGAGCTACGAACAAAAATATAAATTCAATACATTTTAGTACCTTTATCACGTGCGATATGAAATATGGAATACAAGTGGGCGCCAGTGCCTTAGGCCGCGTGCTTTCTACCGTCGTCCCCTTCGCCTCTAGCCCGTTACGCCAGGGCGATCATTAGCCGATGCTTCATCAGCCGTCTCCTGGGGGTGACCTGCTTCTGTCATGGCTTTCTCGACCCGATGACGCGGATGGCACGCTGCGTTAACATGGCTCCTCTAGGCGCATCGACAGTCAGGCATGTCACGAAAGTCTGCAGGGACATAGCGAAAGTGAATAGAGGCTCAAGTATTGTTCGCTTAGTGTCACATACACCTTCATTCCCAACTAGTGCCCAGTCCTCGTACTCATCCCCTTTCCTATGCTAGACTCTTTTTTGGTCCCCGATCTCCTTTCGCACTTCTCGGCAAGTGTTCCAGTAGAGCTACTGCATTATCTTGCAACGGCTTATGCCTAGAGCTCGTCAACCCTCTCTCCTCGTCCATCTTCTGTGAACATCTCGTTAGAGAAAAAGCAATGCTACTAGAGATGTGGCAGCCGTACCTGTGTATTTTCAAGAAATGCGTCTAGTTGCTTCTTGTAGTCCCCCAAAGCGGCATTCGTGTTAATCAGTTGTACCTTGTGTAGGCTCTCGGAGGGAAATGAGCATCTTCTTTGAGCTTCGGCAGATGCCATCGGAGTGGATTGGGGGGGATATCACTGGAGAGTATCACAAAGACGGCGTGATACAGTCGCGCCAGTGAAAGGTACGCGTACGAAAATACTGACCTGTATCTACTTATTCTCGAGTCCTTCTTGAGAGTAATCCATGTTCTGGCGCGCGGCTTTCGCCTTGCTTCTATTGCGGATCAATTTGGAATTGGATCACGGCGATAGAAACAGCGCACGGGAGATAGTTGGATTTTCGGGTAGGAACCGGAGGCTGCACCGCTCCTGGCGCAGATGGGCGTGATTTCAGATGCCAGTTGGGTGAAGATGGTTCGACTGGATAGCTACTGTTCTGATACTAGAACGCATTTTGGCGAGAATGATTTGTGGCCCAGCTTGCCTTCGGCGCGTCTTTGACGAGGATAAATTCTTGCACCGTCCAGAGAGGCCGTGGAGTTGGCCCCCTAATCGCGCTAGTGCGCCATTGCTACTCTTCCGACACTGCACTCCGACGGTAGAGCCAACAGGTCTGCAGGCAACTATGAAGCCAGCATCCGAAACAGCGCGCGAGGATCTTTGAGCTCTCGACGGATGCGGCGATAGAGAATACGCTGCTGAATGATTCAGGCTCCGAGGCGACCAACCTTTGCCAGAACGGTACAAGCAGAGCGGTGGGAACGTCACAAGCTGTCCGTCCGGCGTCCATTCCTGTCTCCGAGTGCCACTTGAGGACCGTTCCGATTCTGCATTAGAATCAGGCCAACAAAACTCAGGACTGAAACCAGCCCGTGAGACTCTTCGAGCTTACGCAGCAAAAGACAGTATTGTATGTTACTGGATGATTCGCGCTCCATTCGAATCGGCGCACCACGTCGATAATGGTACAATTGAATAATACGATCGGGGGACCAGAATGGTAGTTTGGCCACTCAGTACCATTTCTGCATACTACTCGGTGGGAATTGGAGGGACCTGAAAGTGCCTCGTGTGAGCCAGCAAGTGCGACACGGCCAACAACGGAGCACAACAATATCGGCGCTGCTGTTCGCTGGCTTTGCTCCTTTGGACCGGCGGCGCCACCAGCAGCTCTGCGTCCTGAGGTCGACATCTGCCCTACCGCCGCTTAACGACGCAGAGCTGGAGAGATAACTTTGAACCGACTACGAAAAAGCATTTCCTGATCGAGAGTCTAGCTTCGCAAGATGAACTGCACGTAAGTCACACCGTCAGTACTGCACCGGCCTCTTTTGACGACTGTACCTTGAGGTACGAACCCAATAGGACCGGAAGTCGCTTCAGGTAGCATGGCCAAAAACAGGTGCAGATAGCTGAGCTATGATACTGGTAGGTATGAACCAGAAGAGCTGCAGTGAGGCTTTCGGGTACAAGGAGCGCATGCTACTATTTGAGTACCTGGGAGAACAACCAGATGCGTTTCTGCTACCTCTCGTGAACGGACCGAACTAGCCCAAAGCAACGAGCCACAGAAGCACTTCGGCAGCCACGAGGGGCCCATACACATTGGAAGCGGCGGAATTGAGTCGTCGGCGAAGTCCAGCCATGGGATCAGAACTTGTGCCAGCCGTGCAGCATAACCTACCCCCAGTCCTCCAACTCTGCAGACCGTCGGACTTCTTGCTCGACAAGGATAGCCAGTCGTATGGGCCGTATGAGCAGTATGGCGGTCGCTACGCGTGGCAAGCAGGCACCGATGACATCTCACATGTTGACCAAGTATCCAATCTGGAGTAGGCCGTAGCAAAGGACTTCACAAGCGTAGATGACCAGCACGACCACGAAAGCGCACTTCTACCGCCCCCAGCACTGGAAGCATTTGGTACTCTGGCATGGGCCACGTCCGTTTTCAGACGTTCGCTGGCAGCCAGCATGTCAATGCCGTTTCTTCTGCATACCGTAATACGGCAGGTCGTCTACGGTACGTCTGTACGGGACCATAGCTACGCCAGCATCGAATTTGACGCAACATGGTTAGACCGGCTGCCAAGAAGCACTTCCTAATTGAGAAATCGGTAGCTTCGCAACATGATCAACCCATAAATGGCAGGTTGGGTACTGTACTGTATTGCGCTGGTGACTTCTGGTTACTGGACCTCGAGGTACGGAGCCTGGCATATCGGAGTAGCTTTCGGTAGCATCATCAGGAAACGGTGCAAAACGAGTGTGCTTTGCCCAGAGATACGGGGAAGTACGAACCAGAACAGCAGCACGGGGGATTCGGCGTACAGTGACCCCGAGCTACTCCGGGACTGCGTACGAGTACGGCCAGATGCATTTCGGCTGCCCTCGAACGCTGGGTATGTCGTAAGAACGGAACTAGCTTACACCAGAAAAATCCTCTGTCAAACTCTTGCGACTGTCGGCTCCCGTTCAGCTTGTCTGGCCGAGTGGGCGGATTCAACCCTCAGGCTCTTCGCGACACAGGTCGCTTCTAGCTGCCACGGTAGACACTGACTTCCCGGAAGGCCCGCTGTTCCTGGAATGGCAGGTAGAGAAGACCCCGACGCTGAGATGGTGCGAAGCAGTGAGAAGCACAGGTCGGGCACGGTGCTGTACACTCATCTTGAAGGGCTTTGCGTTTTTGCTCATGGTGGCTCGGTCACAACTACGAGGAGACTACAGACTACAGAGACTACAGAGACTACAGAGACTACAGAGACTACAGAGACTACAGAGACTACAGAGACTACAGAGACTACAGAGACTACAGAGACTACAGAGACTACAGAGACTACAGAGACTACAGAGACTACAGAGACAGCTGTCGTCTCCCAAGTCTAACCTCCGCCAAGGTCATTAGATTCAGATAGACCGCTCCAGACGACTTCGAGTGTGACGGCCCTGACAGTGGCAGTCAATCAACTTGAGCATGGTAAACACGAAAGCTGGAAAAAGTCGACATGACATACAGGCGCAGCATGAGCAAAATCCAATGTCTATTGGGTGACAGACAATCAAAAGGCGGTCCGCGCACTGGCACGAGGCCCAAAGCAGCTACGACCTACACAGCTCGACTGCTTGGCCGGCACAGGCCGAACACCCATTGGCCCGTTGGGTGGGGTTAGCACTAGCTGATCTCGAATTAGCGCCATGCGCTGCCCATTTTGTTGGACCTGTCCTGCTGTTATAAAGACCACTTGCCTCCCTTGCCTCCCTTTCTCTAGTGACCCAATCTGTCGGGACACATTCCTCCCTTCGGAATGCCCGAGCAACCGACAATCCCCGACAATCACCGACAATCGAGCAGTAACGTGCATCACCGAGACGAGATGCAGCGGCGTGGTCAATCCACTCCATCCGACGGCTGAGGATTGCGACACAGGTCATGGAGCGAGGTCATATCGAAAGGACTACATTATCGAACCGATTTCAGTGTGACGAAGTGGTGGCCCATGGTGGACATGTCTGTCGCAACTCTTCCAACCTGCTTTTCACAGGCCTGCGCGTTCCCAGTCCTCATCCTGGCACGGAACCTCGCGCCGATTGCCAGCGCTCGCCGGGCGGCTTGACGAGGATGCTATGGCGAACTGCTGGCCAAGGGTGAGCGGCGATCCAGCTCCAGCTCGGTCCGAAGGAAGGCGTGTTCGAGGGGTTTGGGTTACCCCTCTTCTACCGAACGTGGTGCGATTTCCAATAGTGTGTCAGCGCTTATGCTGCGCTAGCAGAGATTGCGCTTAGTTAGGAAGATTTTGGGAAGTTGTTTCGCAAAATCAAGGACAAGATGTACAACAATCAGTAGGTCTCCAGTGATGTCGGGCTTCCATAGCGGGCTCATATCCGGTCTTGCCCAGGGTGCTTTACCAGGGTGCTTTACCAGTACGGCAGATGTGCTCTAGGAGTGTTGACGAGACGCGGTGCGTCGGGACTTTCGTGACGTAGGTGCGTCGCAGAAGTTCAATTGTATATTTTGCCCACTTACCTGTGTCTTTGCCCGTGATTCAGCGCCTCTGAGAGATCGAGAGGTCTACTCTTCTTGTTCTGCATTCGCTTGTACTGGTGTTCCCAGGGCCAGGCCTCGCTTAGGTGTCCCTTGGACGCTGGATCCGCCTTGCATGCGTCACCAGGACGTGCCAATCACATACCTGAACTAGGAGCGGGGAAGCCCTCCGCATCCTTGGCGTTCATTGGAACACCCGAATGCGCATGAACGTCTCCACATTGTAGCTCCCACATTGGGTGTAGGATCCGATCAGGTGAGCAAAATCCGATGCGGCAGGTCGGCGGCTGGCGATTGGCGATAGTATCCAGGCAAGAGGCTGTGCAGCAGGTGTTGGCCAGTACAATGCCACCTTGTTGCGCCTCAAGATGTGGTGAAGGCAAAGATGCTAAACGAGCTAGGACGGGACAGAGCATGGCCACTGCACCGTTTTCGTGTGGTGCTCACCTTGTCTGGCGCGGGCGTAAACTCGTCTACGTTGAAGATTGTATGCGGAGAACTCAGCTTGGAGATTCGGTATGACGCCTGGTTTGGCATGACATGGCACTGCTATTGGTAGGCGGCTCAGGTAGAACTGCGCTTAACGTCTGATAGCTCGTTTCTTGACACAGATGTTCCCCGTCACCTCCCAACTGGCCGTCAGCCAACAGTCATCACGCAGCACCGCTACAGAAAATGGCATGACTGGAATGAGTGCAAGCATGCTTGGCATGCCGAACCGGTAGGGAAACACGTCCTTGGAGCATGGGTCGTTCGGCTTGTGGGACAGCCGCAGAGGTGGTATGTAGTTGGGCAGTTGCTCTGTGTCTTGCATCTGGCTACAGCACGCTCAGGCTCTTTGTCGGCCCAGTTCGTTTCCTATCTTGATTGCATCTGGCGAACGGCGTATCTGCGTCCCTTGTCTGGTCCGAGTGCTCCGACATTGGCTGCGCTGGGAGAAAGCCTGCAGTTATTAGGCCGCATCGGTAGGCAAGCGCTGGGTAGGCCATAGCAACCTGGCGGCATTCCGGTTGTCTCCTTTGCATGACTCGTGCCGAGTCCTGTTCTCTCCCGACCGTAGGCAGCCAACCAACAGCAGAGGCGGCATGGTTCATTGCGCCAAGCGTAAGCGGGAATGCTGCCACGCCGAGACTAGCCGGATAGTGGCATTCTGCTGAACGCGAAATTGCGGTCCGTGTAGTCGGAACCCAATCAGCGGCCATCACGGTCATGTCTGCATCCGGGGACGGTCAATCGTCGCTGCTGCGGGGTATGGCACTGCACGGGAAGAGAAAACCAACGAAGAGACTTTAAGCGTCACCGCCCCGTGCTCGATTGTTCACCATTCGCGCCTGTTACTGTCGTGCTTCCGTCCATTCCTGGTGAGACGGGGGAATGGAAGTTGCATTAGAGTTAACTGGGCCGGCTTCTGCTCTGACCGACCCATTTGGGTGTGGAGCGACTGGTCTTACTGCAGGGCTCTCGTATGGGTCGCGACAAGTCTCACTAGCGAGCCATGGCCGGGGTAAATGGAGCACACAGAAGCCCCATCGTACTTATAACCACTGTCAATCAATGCAGGCGCTCGGATACTCTAGGAAACAAATCGCAAGAAGTCGGCCATGGTGCATTCGTTGGGAAGTAGAAGGAGCCTACGAACATCGGAGCCAGTCTCCGCCATTCTCGGAGCCAGTCTCCGCCATTCCGTCCAGCCAGCCATTTGTCCACTTGCCGTAACTACGCCAGAACAGCCGAGCAAACTGATAGGAGTTATGCGACGTCTTCGTCGGGCGCTGCCAGTAGGCCAAAGCCGACCGCCGGTTGGTATTGGGAGCAATTGCGTGGGTGGGCCAAATGCTAAAGTGGAACTCTTCCGTGGCTCGCAGTCTCCTGCGTTGGTCCTGTTGCATGAATAGCCGGACCATGGTAGTCACTGGCCTTGCGTCCTCCGATCGAATCCTCCGCGTAGTATTATAGGCAATCCCCACTGCCTGCGTCTTGGAGGTACAAACGCCGATCGGGTGCTTCCTGGCCATGCACGACCAGGTACGTTTCCTATGACGGCCGTTCCGTTGTGGCCTCCGTTGTGGCCTCGAAATGGCGGCGGTCGCGCCTCGAGGTTGTAGGGATTGCGGCCGGATACTGTTGGGAGATTCGAGTTACGCAGTCGACGTTGAGCGCATCGTGCGACGGCGGGCATACTCGCTGACTGGCAATGTGACGGTGGAGCAGTCTACTTATGGAAGACGAGCGAGGGGGTATCAGACAATGAGCGTAAAGTAGGTAAGCGTAGTGGCAGCAAGAAGAGATGGGAAGCGAAGGAGGGGAAAAGAGAGAGGCGGAACGAGGGGAAGTGGAAGGAGGGGGAAGTGGAAGGAGAGTGAGAGGGAGAGACCGAGAGGGAGAGAACGAGGGAACAAGAGAGGGGACGAGAGAGGGCGAGAGGGCGACGGGACGAGGGAACGAGAGAGACGAGGGAACGAGAGAGGGCGAAGGAATGGGCAAGGGCGAAGGAATGGGCGAGAGGGGCGAGCGGAGCAAGAAAGGGAGCGAGAGAGAGCAAGGGAGAAAAAGAGGAAAAAGAGAGGGAGGGACAAACATGGCCCAGGAGGCGAAGAGGGACATAGATGCAGGAGTAGATCCTGGAGCCGTGACACTGGCAGAAGGGACCAGAAAACACTCCCCGAGAGGCGCATAGCCAGCTTTGGAGGAGAGTCACTCATGTCGCCGGTTGTGCCGTAGCGGTGGCTGGGATGGCAGTGGACGTCTGTAGAGGAGCCGAAACGCCAGACGGAAGACATGGGCAGGAACCATACACAGCATGTACGTAGGGGCCCACCTTGACAGACCTTAGCCGTCGACACGATTATATAAAGGCGACCTTCTCCAGCGCAGTCGAGGTTTCTTTTCTTCTTTCTTTCCTTGTGCATCCTTTTGGATCACCCCCTTCCCTCCAGTGACTTACTACCTCCTGGGGTTGGGTTTGCCTTTCAGAGACTTATTACCTCCTGGGGCACCCTTCCTTTCAGCGACTTACTACCTCCTGGGGTTGGGTTTTTTTCTTTCTTCTGCCTTTCAGAGTCTGGGGTTGGCTCTGCCTTTCAGCGACTTATTACCTCCTGAGGCACCCTTCCTTTCAGCGACTTATTACCTCCTGGGGCACCCTTCCTTTCAGCGACTTACTACCTCCTGGGGTTGGGTTTTTTTCTTTCTTCTGCCTTTCAGAGTCTGGGGTTGGCTCTGCCTTTCAGCGACTTATTACCTCCTGAGGCACCCTTCCTTTCAGCGACTTATTACCTCCTGGGGCAGCCCTCCCTTCAACGACTTTCCTCTTGGGGTTGGGTTTTCGTTGGGCTCCGGCAGTCCGAGTCATCTCCTGCCGGATAATCCAACGGGCTCTGCCACCCATCCAGTCGAGCATCTCCTGCGGAGTGGTATCGAGCCTGGCTCTGGCGTCCGCAGTTCGAGTCATCTCCTGCCCGCCTTGGCCACCCGGGTTTTCCTCCTACATTCGAGCATCTCATGTACCGAGGTTTTTCCCTGCACCTGCTAGTGGCAGTGCGGCCAGCGAAGCCGGCCTCTGCGCCTGTACGTGGTGCTGGCTACGAACCTGTTGGCGCGGATCGGGCAGTCCCGACCCCGTGAGCAGAGCCAATGCAGAGACGCGAATAGAATAGATGAATATAATGTATTGGTGCATACTTACGTACATACATGGCACTTTACCCTTTCCCTCGCCGTGCTTCTTGAATGGCAAATCGTCGCCGCCGCCCGTAGTTTTCCATGACCCTGCGCCCTGATTCCGCGCTCGTGCGGTCACTCGCTCTCGTATTGTAGCACGGACTGCATAGATCCATGTGGTTTGGCAACACGTACTCGTCAAGGCGTACTGCGGTGGACATGCCGCCGCCGGAACCGCTCGTGCTCGTTCGCCAGTGCAATGTCTGCCCGCGTTCATCTGGGGTGGAAACGACTGCGCTCGGCTCTGAGCAGGCCGAAAGTCGAATGGACTTTCGCCGGAACGGACGCACCCCAGAACTGGTCCACGACGATGCGAGACCTTGCTGCTTCGCCTCTCCGAGGGTATGAACATCCTCCCGCGCTCTTTCCGGTCCTTGATCACAATGTCGCCCATACAATTCTGCAGACATCTAGACTGGCTCGGGAACGGGTCGATCAGTGGCGCGCCGAAGCCATCCAGCGTCTAAATCGGCGACCCAGAACCAGCACCGAAAGGGCTGTTCACGCGCGGAGGCGGAAGCGGTACTGGAGCCGCTCGGGTGTGGGAAGCAGTGCTAATCCAGAACCGGATCCCAGCCCCGGTCGATCTCGTTCTGCTGATCTGGCGCTCGACTGAGGACCATAGGATGGAATGCCTCTGAGTCAGAATCCACGCCAGAACACGGTGGTACGTCCCACGCGTAGAGTCCGGACTGACGGCAGCTGCAGATGAGCCGCTTGCTCACGAATAGGCCAAAGATCCGAAATCACACGCTGTCGGCCGCTTTCGGTGCAGGCTCACTTCGACCCTCCGCCACGTCTGCTCCGAGTCGGATGCTGCTAATCGGCTCTTGCACGGCTATGCTTCACAAGTCGTACTTTGTCCAGAACGTCGCCTCTGCCCATACGTGTAGGTTATGGATCGGTACTTCCCAATTGGAAAGCCCAACTCCGCGCCTGACAGCCCAGCCACCAAACCGTGCTGGGCTTGCATCTATGCTTGCTGCTTCGTTACAGCACCGCACGAATCGGGCCACAGAAATACCAGTTTTGGGGCCAAGGCTCTCAGTGAGTTGCATATTCCATTATCCTTCGCCCACCTTGCTCTCCTTCACCTGTAACTTCCTCTATTCATCCGTCACTTCCATCCACGCCGACATGCTCCCTTCGCAGCGATACGGTGCACAGCGTCCGCGCCACCCACGGCGGGCCCGACCATCAGCAAGCCATGCCACCACGGCGCCCGCGCCTGCACCCGCTCCTGCCCCTGCGCCCAAGACTGTCGCTCCTTCTGCCACGCAGCTCCAGCCTCCGAACCAACAACCACTGTCCTTTCCAGACGTTCCCAACTTCTTCGATGACCAAGAAGGCTACGACTCGGGCCCCTTCAGCTCCCCGCCACCGTAGGTCCCTCCACATCCAGTCCGCGCGTTGTACTGAAAACGAAGAAGGTCGGGCGACACCCAAGAACTGCTGCACAAGGTGAATGAGCTGCTGGAAAAGTTCAACGCCGTCCAGTCCGAGCTGGCCCTCCACAACGAAAAGTAAGTCTATCCCCGCCCGTACGGCCGAGCTCTCCTACTCACGCACGCCCACGTCTCGCCAGATTCACGACTTTGTAGGTCTCCACCGCCGTCGCAACGATGCGCTTATCTGACCACAGTGCCCGGACAGCATACAGAAGGTCGAACGTCTGTAAGTCGCCATGTTCATTCTGGCGCAGGTCGTTCAACTGACATCGAATACAGGTTCCTGCAGCAAACCCAGAGGGTCACGGACTGGTTGTCGCAGATGAAATCCCTGTTGGAGCGATTCTTCCCCGTGGCCGATGCCGACCCCTTGGACGACACCTTTTTCGATCAGGTGTAAGGCTTCGCAAGAGGATATTGGATATCAGTGGATTGGGCCATAGGGAGTCGCTGTGTGCCGGCGTGCCTGTTTCGGGTTCGACGGTCATTCGAAACAGTGAATATCAATCATGGTCGATTTGCTGTCGTCTCTCTTGTAAACGGTCACCTCAACTGGTGTTCTTGGTAGTAACTGTCGTCATGCTGCCGTGCTCAAGTCGCGAGCTTGTCCCCGCCCCCATTGTGCTCGCTACCATGCTGTGCTGGATTGCAGCTTGTATTGTCGGTCGTCGGTCGTCCGCGTACGTTATGCGGGGGGTTGCCAGTGCGATACGAAGATTCGCCGTTTTCGTGCCTACTCAATTCCGTCGATATGTCGGATAAGAAGTTGATCATGGCATTTGTTGCTGTTTTGAGCTTTGCTTGTAATTGAACCGGTAGTCCGCCCCCACATGGCACAGCCGCGTTTTCCTGTGGCTGACGAGAGCCACCCCCTTAACCTGCTTCTTCCACCTCCAAGCTTCATGCGCTTTTGGCACGTGGGCCGAGCGACAATGACTTCCATGCAATGGTCACAGTCAAAATAATCAACCATCAATACAGGTAGTAAAGCTTCATTTCCGATATTCTACCAACAATTCTACGGCAGGTCCCCCATACTACGTAGCACATTCCGTGCTAGCTTGTCGAGATCGTCAAGTGCTGCGTAGTCATGCATATCTCTGCCGTTTGTTCTCAGCATAAAAGACCTGGCTTGCCTCTCGCTTGCCATGACTTCCCTCGCGACTTTCCATCTCGGCCGACTCTGCCAACTCCATCAGTGGGCTGATCTGGGGAGCGACAGAGCTCGGCTGCTGTGCGGGCATCGACAACCATGCGCGGGCTGAACGGGTATCGTCGAATAGCGACCATTCAGCCATTTTGACACAGAATTGGCGAAGCCAAGTTATCGTGGCATGATGATGATGCCCTTCCAGCGAATGGTTTGTGTAGTATTCGAGGAGCAGTGCACACAGTTCCTAGATATTGGGATACTGTCTCAATAGCGTCTCTCTATTGCGCCTGTCCTTGCGAGCTCCCTTGCGAACTCTCTGAGCGACAAGCCGAATATCCTCAAGTTCGAAATCTGGAGGCTGCGCTTCTTTGTCGAGCAGCAGCTTCGCGAGCGCTGGTCTACCATGGTGCGTGGAAAGAGCATGCGCAATAGGCGTCATGCCCAAACCACCCCGCCCGTCCCGTTTTGCACTTGCCGTGACGCCTCGGACCTATAACTCTACGAGACAAGACTCATCCTTAGTAAAGACATAGACTTGGCGCGGGTGAAGACATCGAATACTGCAGTGGTTCGTCTCGCTCTGACTCTCACAAATGCATGGCTATGAACTAGCGAGTGATATCATACTACGCCCGATCGTAGTAAAGCCAAGTACAAAGAAGCGAGCTCGTATATAATGCCAAGCTCAACCCCAGAGATTCCAAGAAATTCGCGAGAATATATAAGCCAGTGATTTCTTCTTAGACAAATTTTGATTCTTTTTTTCTTTCGTTCTTTCATCATTTTATCCACGGGCACAATAAATTGAACACGAACAGCTTTTCACCTCACAACGCCACTGCTGTAGTACCAAGCAATTGGTGTATTTTCGTTCCAGCCCAGAAACCAATCATCCGAAATGTCATCCCACAGTGAGTTACTTGCCTGATCATGGGTGTATAATGGTTGACTTTTTACAAGGCATCTTCGACGTCCTAACAAAGTTCGAAGCACTACTATGCCAGCTTGAGGATGGAGACATACAGCACAAGGACACGGCTATGGAGTTCAGCGATTTGTACTTAATGGCTCAGGAGTACTACAGCTCTCTCGATTATCTACACCAGCTGAATTTGATGGATATGTTCGTGAGGAGTTCTTGCTTTATCAAGTTTTAGTTACAACACTACGGACAAGCCGAAGTGACTAGTCACCAGAACTAGGGGTTGTCTGCTCGAACATGGCTCTGGACACTCACTGGGTTACGCTCTGGATAGCTAAAGGTGCCACAGCGGGTGGCGGTCCTACTGAACACATCGCCATGCTTCTGGCGCCGGAGCTACCACTCCATCTTGGGAGTCACCATGGTAGCCTACCTAGCACCAATACAAGCGGAAATTGTCATAAGCAGCGGTTGTAGGCAGCAGATACATGTTACTGATCCCGCCCAAATAGTCGATGAGCAAGTGAGAAAGGTAGGACGTCAAATAGATGGGGCTTTTGCAGGTCAGTTGCTCCACAATCGGAGGGATCTTCGCCAAACCGGGTTCGGGTTTCCGACCGTATATCCACTTTTGATATGGTCAATAATATGGACTCCCCCTATTATAACCAGAGCAAAACGGAACAGGCCCAGGAAGATGCTCCGGGCCGTTCCTGAGCCAGTCTAGATGCCTGCAGAATTGCATGGGCAACATTGTGACCAAGGACGGAAAGAGGGCGTGAGGGTATTCAAGACCTTAAAGGGGGGCTAAGCAGCAATGTCTCGCATCCTCGTGAACCAGTTCTGGGGTGCGTCCATTCTGTCGAACTCCATTTTGATGAACTCCATTCCGGCGGACATCCGTTCTGGCGTACGTCCATCGTTGTGTCGCCAGCACGACTTTTTGGCCTGCCAAAACCAAACTAGGCTTTCAATACCATATGAACTCAAGCAGATATTGCACTGGCGAACGAGCACGAGCGGTTTTGGCGGCGGCATGGGTCTACCACATCACGCCTCGACGAGTACGTGTTGACAAACCACATGGATCTATGCAGTCAGTACTACACTACAGGAACGTTAATATAAAGAACGAACACACATATATGTATATATATTACTCTATAGAGTTAGCCATTTATCTAAGGGTGCCAACCTGGTGTCCACGTATCCACGTCAAGCGGGTCATTCACCGGCCGGTACGTAAGATCCCACGCGTCCCAGACCGCGTTTTCTCGAGCCCAGTCCTGTATCATCTCGAAGTTCCTGCATACATGAGCGCCCACTATCTTGGGTTCATAGGCCCCGTTTGTCTCTGACCACTACCCCATTGGTCAGTCCCCAATTTAGCTGTGGTTTGTAAAATTCGGTGGAAATGTGAAGATTGTAGAGACCAAAAGAAATTGAGCCGAATGCGACCCAACAGGAGATGAAAGAAGGCTTTTTTCAGGGCAGAGAATCGAGTCCTTTGGAAACGGAAGAAATGGGGTGCGCGAGCAGCCCATAAATGTGTGCATTTGCGATTGTGTCCTGGAAAATTGATGGAAAATGTACTCACTGTTACCGAGCACACAAGGTCAGTACATTCTCTTATAGAACGGTATGGGCTGTAGCTGACCTTGAAATGGAATGATGGATAGGTCAGTATGGCAAAGCGTTGACTGCCGTAAAGCGTCAACACAGTGCATGATATGCTCGACGTCATTCTTGGTGCGGCTCTTAAGGTCGAACTGGGTATAATATTCTGGAAACAGTCGCTTCCGAAGCATGTTCTGTAGTTATATCCCATGTTGTATAAGAATTACAGCGTATGCTACCTCGCGATAGGCAGAGTAGATGGCGGTAGGAATGCAAGGGAACGTGGCTTTTTATTTCTCGATAGATACTTACGAGGCAGTGCAAGTCATGAAAGACGCTAAAGCTGACGACGTAACGGTTCCTTGGGTCATGGGGCAGCGGCTGTGTCTTCTCGTGAAGCTGGCTGGCCTCTTCTCGGGAGATGGAGACGACCCCCACTAATGAGGGAGCCGCACACCCATGTGTTTAGCCAGCTGTTACAGCGAGTTTTACATCATATATCAGGAGGAGCATCTCTTACTTGAAAATAGGTCGTTCCAGTTGGCATCTAGTGACGGCGATGGCTCGGCCTCGTACTTGGTGAGATTATTTCCCAGACCTAATGTGAACTCTCGGTTCTCGTATCGGACCAGATGCATTGCCGGGTCTAGATAGAATTACAAACATCAGTCACCAATTTCCTGGGATTTTGTGTATTGTACCGGTTTATGGCTTGGCACAGAATAAAAAGAGACTCTCGCTTACTATATGGTAGCTCGACGGAATCTCGTGAATGTTTTGTCTGCAGCTGGCGGTAAAGGTAGGCAGCAGTTCCAATGGATATGAAAGCGACTATCCAGGGCATAACCACAGCCCAGAAGGAGCGACAGCAGAGTCGTCTGGGCCTTCGTGACTTGTCGTAGAATCGCGGGGTATGTCCCTCAGAAATCAGCGCTTGTGTGTCTGTGCTCAAAATCTGAGGGCTTCCTACTCTGCTATGGAGCAATCCGTCTTCGGAGTATCTCACTCTCTGGGCCATATTCAACTTTGGATGATGTTGTCGCCTTTTGGGAATATGGAGTAGAGGAAATACAGTGAAAAATGGCATGTGTGTTTCTTCTCATCTACTATGAACCTCTTGTTGGATACGTAAGTAAAAAATTGAATGTTGATGGTGTTCAGTTACGCAATTCAACAATGATTCCTGGCAAATCGGCAGTGATTATCGTACATGCCGTGTCGTGTTATACCTTCAGCTGCCAAGCTGCCAATAACCTAACCTGAAAAATACCAGTCTGCACATGAGCCCGTGTCCCAATTAATTTGGAGGTACATAACCGAATGCTTCCCATGCAGTATTGGGAGCACTGTTGCATCCGATTGGTAGCGTTGATAGCAAAATCAATAACACCGCCAGCGTCACCCACTATTGTTCACCGGAAGATGGTGCCGACAGGATATGCGACCTGTGTGCATGAACGTCTGCCACCGGATCATTTTTGGCAGCTGAATAGTGAACGCATTCGGCAACAGGCAACAGTGCTCGCATGTCGATCTCCGATGACTTCGACCAGCTTTGTTTTCGAAAGTCGTCTGCGGCGGTTTAGAGGGAAATGGGACGCTACTATTTCAGGCCAAGAGATGCGGGGAGGGCTAAACGCAATCACTTAGTTCGCTCTGCTTCTAAATATATGACGGGTCTGCAAATATTGATTTCTAACTGCAGGACCTAGACATGATGCAGTCGTCACCCATAATTCCTGTGGAAATAATCCAGAATTACTCATGCATGAACGTCCTATGCAGCACTTTCAAGTTGGTGGTGGAGTATATCCCTTATTGAGCCACTGTACCCTCGTTCTTCCGTCCACTGGAAGATGTGGTCGAAATCGCGACATTGGTGTGGTGTTTTGGCCCCGTCAAGGATGGAGTCCAATGTGATATCAGCACTGCACATGACTTCTTGACGAATCCAATCAATGCAGTGAGGCGCATGGGTTTGGAAAAGATCCTCCGTGATGCCATGCTCGGATGCACTACCATCCAATGCAAACTTGAGTGCTTCCTGCAATTCGTTAGAGAGTGGAAAACAGAGACATTAACAACCTAAAAGACGGCGACACGTACCAAGCAGTGCAAGGTGTGGAAAACGCTCACTTGGTATACTGAGTGAGTCTCATCCAGTGCCGAGGGCGCAGTATCGACATTAGGCCGGATTAGGGGGCTGTCATGGGGGATAGATACCAGTCCTTGCGCGGCTAATACGGCCTTTAGTAAGTATCATTGGGCAACAAAGGGCATAGAAGACATGGGTCGTACCGGGAAAAAGATTTCGCCAATAGGTAAAGTTGCGAACCCGGGCGTCAAGATCTTCCTTGCGGAAAATCATTTCGAAGTCGGCCAGGTGGGTGTACTCTTGCAGAGACTGGTCTATTGCAGAGTTAGGTGTGTCATTGTCTTCTTTGCTCATACGCTTACAACGCTCCAGCGTCTGGTCAGCGTTGACCATGCACCGCCCATGATGTGCTCCCAACGTGAAAAACAATGTTATCTCAACTGTGTGGATAAACACAAACGCAAAGGTAAGAATCAATAGAGTTCGTGGATGCGTTGCAAGTAGACCTCTCGAATTGGCACCTTCTTCAGTCAGTGGAATAGAATGATACTTGTGTGAGAACATTGCTATTGCAGAGGCGGGCTGAACAGGAGGCTTCGTGGCTGTGGAAACTGGATAGATGGCTCAGGAATAAGGGTTATTCAATGCATGAGATGATACCTATTATATGTCTAAATGTGGACACCCTGAAGGAATGCCCAATGCATTTCCCACGTGCAGTCTAGACCATCTGTTGGAAAACTATTCCAAGCCTGCGGTTTGATTGGTCACGCTGCCCAAGAGGTCTGAGATTCGTTGGACGTGTTGCTGCATCGAAGCGAACCATACACAGTTCGAACTTCCGAGGAGACGCCAGAGTCAGTCGAAAAGTGTCATGCTACTATTAACACCTCGGTGATGCCAGCAATATATTTGTTCCAATCAGCGCTGCGAGCAGTTGCAGCTGCATTTTGAAAGACGTATGTCCAAGGTTCACGTTTTCACACCGATCGAAGCTTCAGCTTGTATAGGAAACGCCACATTGTAAAATCTAGACTAATACAATGATATGCATTGAGTTCGCATGTCATGCCACGTCAGAGGCCCGTAGGTGAGGGGATATGGTGTGGTTGCAAGAAGAAGAATAGAAGGCGGATGGTTGGGCGATGAAAATCTTGCACTTGCAGGGACTGGGTGAACCTATCTAAAATAATGAACCATAAAAGGCTCGAGGAATGCCTTCTAGGTAAGTCCCTAAATCCTTTGGTTGAGTAACAAGAGCTTCTGCCTCAACACGTTACCTTGATCGTCAATTACCTCACACATCATACCTACCTTGTCTCACACCTCACATTACAACCTGTCAAATCTGGGACAATGGCCTCTCGATCCTTCATCTACTTTACTCTGACGCTGGCCACCACTGCCATCGCGGCTCCTCTGACGGGCCCGGCGTCCGATGCGCCAACCTTGGCAGGCCGAGAAGCCCCTCCTTTTGGCGAGGTATGACTCTCACTATTTGTTATCATCGTTCCTATCTATAGCTTTCTGATTATCTGTTTTCATTACCTCCGCGTTAGAAATCGGTTACAGATCGCGAGGCTGCTCCAGACATAGTGTTCGTCAACTGGGGCCATGCCGCTCGCAGAGCCCTTCCTGCTAGCAACGAGGTATGACCTATTATTGGTTATAATCGCTACTACCTATACCTTGCTGATTGTATTTGTTCCATTATCTCCGCTCTAGCAATCGGTTACAAATCGTGAGGCTGTTCCGGACATAGTATTTGTCGGCTGGGGCAAAGATTCCATCTAACTCTCAGACATCTGGAAACGGGCATGCGCTGTTCTAGGGATACCCCCATAACGTCAAAGGAAAAAGACAATTTCAGGAGTGCGGCTAAATTCTCTTCATATAACCGAAATATATGTTTTCCTTGTTGTCCCTGGCCCTGGCGGAGTTTAGGGTTGTCTGACACTTGCTGGAGGTCCCTTTGATACTTTGGGGAAGCGGCTTTGGGAAATCATCATACTCCTTGGCGACGGTCCTTTTTCGAAGGCTGGAAGGCTTCTAATTTACTTTTGACGAACCCCTTCGCGGGTCTATTCCATTCTCTACAATGCGTGTTGCCCTGTTATCCCCTTAACTGCTAGAGCCCGCCCAAATAGTAGAGTCAATCTTTTGGGGATGACATACCAAATACACCGATGTGGTTCATCTCTATAGTTATTAACATATGCCGTTTTGTAGTCGGTAAATTCAATCAAATGCTACGTATTGTAATCTGATATAATGGTTTACTATAATAAAAAGTGACCTTCTCCTGTCTTCACACTTCAAATACTTGTGACAAACACTTTACTCTTGTTGCGAATAATGTAGGTGCCACTCATGTGGCGCACCTCAGAGTACCTTCGTCACACAAGCTGCGGCAAAAGTGAGCTCTTTATAGCTCAAATAGGTGCTTTTGTCTGCTTCTTCGGGGAAGGCATCCGATACTGTGCACACCGGTTTAGCCGATTATCGTTAAAGATGAGGTCACGCTGGAAGACGTAGCATTGAAGATGAATGGTACCTAAAGTGCCCATGAAAAGCCACTGTTTCACGGAAAGTGCGGATATGGAAGAGTATGAAGGGTTACGACAAATGTGTCATCACGAACCACAGTCTTATACAAATCGTTTCCTGACATCGAGTAAAGGTTCCTGCAGCAAACCCAAAGGCTCACGGGATGGTTGTCGCAGGTGAAAGCCCTGTTTGAGCGATTCGTCCCCGTGGCCGACGCCGACCCCTCGGGCGACACCTTTTTCGACCAGGTATAAGGCTTGCGACAGGGAGTATCGGAGTGAACTAGAGTATTCGCAGACACGAAAACCTCTTGGCGCGGAGTCGCGTTGCCTCACTGGCCCCGTACATGCCGACAGGCAGTGCTCCATTCTCTGCCTGCTAATGCGCTGGCCTTTCGTAGCCTCGTCTATTCTTTTCGTTATGGACCACGCACTGTTGCTTGGCTGTCGGGCGGAGAATCATCGGTGGGGTGCATCTATCGCCATGATGTGTGCAGGTCGGTCGCGGCAATGTATATCACTGGTCTCGTGGGGACTGGGTAGCCTCGTTGGCCTCAAGGAGTCACTGTGCGCCGGAGTGCTTCGGGGTTCGTTGGTCATTCGAAACAGTGAATAGCAACCGTGTCACTATGCTGCCGTCTCTTTTGCAATACTGAAGTGACGGTCATCTCCACTGGTATTCTTGGTAGCAATTGTCATCTTGCTGCCGTGCCCAAGTTGCGAGCTTGTCCCCGCACCTGTTGTGTTCGTTGCCATGCAGTGCGGATTTTGACTCATGTTGTCGGTCGTCGGCGTATGTTATGCGGCGCATTGCCAGCGTGATACGGATAACCGTCTTTTCCGTGCCCTCAATCACGTTGTTATGTCGAATAAGAAGTTAATCATGGCATTTGTTACTGTTTTGTACTTCGCTCATAATTGAACAGGTAGCCCGCCCGGCCCCATATTGCACAGCCGCGTTTTCCTGTGGCTAACACCAGCTACCCCCCTGAACCCGCTTCTTCCACCGTCCAATATTCATGCTCTCTTGACACATGAGTCGAATAGCTTCCATGCAATGGTCACAATCGCAACAATCCTTCAAACTGCTAAGAAGTTAACAATAGAGAATCACCAATCTGTTTCTGAACCCTGTTCAAATGAGCGTCTACACTAGCGAGTTGCCAAGAACTGTAAATGATTCATAGGTCATAGGATGGTCGATGGTGTAATAAACTGGCTTCGAAGTGGTTATCTCTCAACAGGGCAACCCTAACGCTCATTGTGTTGATTAAGCTCTCCCATAATGTCGTACATCGAATGGCTCAGTATACTGCTGAATAGATGTCTGACATCCTACCGTATGAAACACCTGACCTTCGGTACCAGCATATTTTCGATCAGTGGGTAGACACAGCGAAGGACTTTTGTCGCTTTGGGGTCAAGGACATTGGAATCCACTGCACATTGAACCTTTTCAACACCATCACATGAAAAGCTTCCTGCGCCGTCCTTCACGCCGTAGTACTTGCACCCAGAGTGGCCCCATATCTTCGATTCACCGGCTTCCAAGTCAGGCGGCCACGGAACATCACTGGAACCAACCTCTTCCGGTGCAGCAACAGTCGCTGCTGCGGGCCAAGCGCATATGTCGTCATAGTGATCGGCGAGTTTCTGCTCGAACATAGCCCAGGCCGGATCCTTCTTCACTCTTACTAAGCTCGTCGCTTTCGAGGAGATGAACGTTATAAAAACACCGTTCGTTGGGGCTGGCGGAGGCTCGGCTGTTGTAGTTATAACAACGACGGACGTCAAAGTAGTGTCTTTTTTGGCTCCTTCTGCGTATACTGTAACTGTACTAGCGATCGAGGACGAGGTCGTATCCACCAGAGTATCTGACCATGAAGAAGGCCAATCCATAGACTGGGTTGCGGAAGGCAGTGATGTAGAGAATCCAAGTGTAGTAGATCGGCTGAGTATTGTGCCTGGTGCCGAACACATCGCCATGGCCAACTATATCATCTAAACCAGCTTAGGATTATATGGTATATGTGTCAAGCAGAACACAGTTTGACTCAGATTAGGTTTAAGTAGTACAGTATCACAGCTTGCAACGATTCAATGAAATACATGTATTGTTAATGCAGAGAAACGCTGGGTTTGACGCAACATACATACGGAAAACGAGGAAAAGCGCTCACGGGACGTCATTTCTCTATCTTTGAGCTTCTTCGCACAACAGATAGGGGCGTGAGGGGGCGGTACTAGGAATTGTACAGGGATAACTGCTGATCTAGGTCCGGAATCTATTTTAGCGGGTCGGATTTCTAGCTCAAGTTTTTCCTTCAGAATCGACTTGACGAGGATGAATTCTTACGCATAGAGCAATGCTAGCGAGTTGGTTCTAGTCAAAGTCCTTCTAAGTAATCTTCCCTTTGCATCGGGTGCCCCTTGCTTGCATACGTACAGCATTGTAGAATACATAGGCTACACGGTAGGTATAGGCTTCGGGAAGTGAAGAGTTGCTGATCCGCCGTTCACAGTAGAACCGGGGCGGACGATAACACTATACAGGCGCCAGTTCTTCAGAAGCGTGGACTGGGAAACACATGACGTACGGCTTGTCTGGTGCAGCCCATGCCCGCCTGTTCTGGTTCCCGGAAGTGCACCCAGAGGCAGCACACCTGAAGTGAAAGGAACGCATCAACTGCCTCCATCGTTCAGTGACGTCTTATTCGGGCTTACGGTCCTGAGTCACAACCGGCTATCACTTTTCGCCTCTTCAAATTGCAACGAATAATATCCGTCTTGCTCAACGCTGTCCAACGGATCCCCGTTCTGGTTTCAGTTGCGATCCAACGCTAGCTACAATAATCGACCGCTACGACTTTCCGTTTCATCCTCGTCCCCCTTTGGCATTTTTACTACCATAGAAACCTCTCATATGCTCCCTTGTACCCAGCTGTATACAGAAACGAAGCAATGGTATAAAGTCTGTGGTTATGCGCTAACTCCAGCGGATGTTATTGCAATGCTATTTTGGGGGATAGAAATATAGAGAGTCGCTTTGTATGACACACTTAGCATACCGAAAAGAAATATACAGTCCTGCATACAATAAAAGGCCGTATAAATGCATGTCTAATACGATGGTTCATTGAATTGATAGTCTTTTTTTGTGAAACAGACACCCTCTGATGTGTGAATTGGTAGTCATACTTGGATGTATCAAACTGCTTTCGAAACGAATCGTGGCCTCCTCTTTTGGTTCTGATGAGGCAACTAGAATTGCGGTTGAGCAGTCTACAGGGCTTTAATGAAGAAGTACGCAAATCATACATGTTCTAGCGGCGGCATACCATACGTTTCATGCATCTCCCTTAAAATCTTTCTCTGAAGATGATCCTCGTCTATACGCCTAATTGGCCCCTGTACCTTTGCTGATTCGCCTAGGACTTGTCGATCCCTCTATGCGAAAGCTAACGCACCGGAAAACCCTCATCCCCATCTTTCGGATCATACTGCCAAGTGTCCACTTGTGATGGTGGCAGCCGACTCTCAGCTTCTATGGGTGCCCATCGACCGGGAGTTAAGTCGCGAGGCACTTCCCTGGGTCCGGTGACTTTGTTTGTGTAGTTACCGTTCAGTCCTTGTATTTGTAATGGGTGTACGTTGTTGGGAATCCACTGAACTGGCATTGGATCCTGTACATTTTGCGTTTTTCTCTGAGGTTTATTGATGGAATGATCGGTATTACCACCGTCTTTCTTAGCTAACGGGTCTTCTATGTTGCACGCGTTTGTATCGTTTTGACGCTTGGCATTCTTCAGAATAACGGAGACCAGAATTGCGCCTGTTAACAGAACTAGGGTAGTAACTCCAACGAGGAGACCTACCAACAGCCCAATTATGATGTTGTCATTGGTTCCGCTGGCCTGGACTGTCAAAGGATAGTAAGAAACGTCTATTGGTGTAGATTCGTTCCCCATGGTGTAGTTGATACAACTAACCTGCATGGAGTTATTCTAAACGCCAAATATCACAACACACAGAATGCTGGACCTATATATTTGACGCATTATAATACTCCCTTTTGGACGAAGCATATACCGGTAATCTACTAACTCTCTTTGTGGGCAGGTTCTTAGTTCTCTTAACCGCGACTGAAGCCAATGTTGCTCTTGTTGGCCCGGGCCAAAAGAGCAGTTCCTGCGATTCCACATATGCTTCTATTCATGGACCTTTGTTACCAATGTTCGATCTGTTTCTGCCTTACGCTCTTTCCTTTATAGGTCCGTATCGTATAAAGCATTATAACCTGTCGAAGATGGCCAAATGCTAACTTTCTCATTGGGCCATTCACATCAATTTGTTCATCATCGTGAGGTTCTCAAGATGTTGGCAAACCTACTCAAGCACTTTCTGGCGTGCTCACTTCTGCGCACTTCACTTAGTATTTCTCCTTTGGACAAACGGGTAGATGGCTACGAAAATTCTGCCTATTTTGTGAATTGGTTGGTACTATGATTCTCATTCAAAGTTTTCCCACTAACGGATGCTAAAATAGGGGTATCTATGCAAGGAATTATCGACCTCAGCAGTTGCCCGCGGATGTTGTGACAAACATATACTATGCATTCGCAAACTTTCAAGACGACGGGACAGTGTAAGTAAGGTACATTCTAAGTCGCCTTCTCTAATGCGCTTCAGGTTCTCTTCCGATCCCTGGGCGGACATCCAGATAAACTGGTCTGATGCTTGTAAGCTTATATAGTACCTAGCTGCCTCTTAAGAAACATACTGAGCCCCCAAAGCGAAGCCAACCTCTGCAAGCCATGCCTACGGCTGCGTCCAACAGCTTTATCTCCTCAAAAAGGCCCACCGGAATGCCAAAGTTCATCTATCAATTGGAGGGTGGACATATAGTCTGAACGGGCGGTTCGCCTCAGCTGTATCCACAGAGCCGAAGCGCATTCAGTTTGCTAAATCGTCGGTATCACTGATGAAGGATTGGGGCTTTGATGGGATTGATATTGATTGGGAATATCCTGCGAACGCCAACGAGGCGGCAGACTTTCTAGCATTGTTGAAGGCAGTAAGAGCCGAACTGGACGACTACGCCGCCCGGTCCGTGCCGGGGTACCATTTTCACCTGACGGCTGCGATGCCGGCCGCTCCTGACAAGTACACCAAGCTGCCGCTGTTCGACATGGCTCAGATAGTGGATGCGTTCAACCTCATGGCTTATGATTACGCGGGCTCTTTCTCCCCATTGAGTGCGCACCAGGCCAACCTTTATCCCAACTCAGGGAACCTGGGATCTACTCCGTTCTCCACGGATGTAGCGATTACTGGCTACCTTGCTGCTGGCGTCCCGAGGTATAAGATCATTCTGGGTATGCCCTTATTCGGACGTGCATTTGAAAACACTTCTGGCCTTGGGAAACCTTATTCCGGCATCGGTAAGGGGTCTTGGGAGAACGGAGTTTGGGATTATAAAGCCTTGCCCCGTTCTCACCTAGACGCACAGGAAGATATCATCGCTGGGGCCACGTACGAATACGACAATAACAGCCTGCAGCTGATATCTTACGACACGCCTGGTATGGTCAAGGCGAAGATAGGCTACTTGAGGTCCAAAGGCTTAGGAGGATCCATGTTTTGGGAGGCTAGTGGGGACCGGAACGACGCTGAGAGCCTCATTCGAACAAGCTATTTGTCACTCGGTGCGCTTAGACAGAGCCAGAACAATCTGCAGTATCCGGACAGTACATATGCAAATATTGCTGCTGGCATGCCCTGATCGGGAGAAGCCAAGATACACGTGGTAGACTGCTACATACCAAACCCAAAGATTTATGACCCTTCAAAAATGACAGTTAAATTTTGTTGAATAATAATCAAGGTATTATCCCATCAAGAGCCCCATCAAAATAGAACCGCTAGCATAAGGGTGTTAAAATTCTCGGGCCGTGAGCCGTTTACACCATTCCCTCCAGTAGCTTCCCACTAAGTTTACGGCGTCGATGTTTTCTTCCGGCTCCCAGGTGTATCTCTGTTCGAGAGGCCAGTCGCCTGCCCACATAACTAGGTATTCAGTGGATTCGTCACCGGAGTCGTCAATAATGCGGTGAGATACTAACAACTCTACGTCGTATGTTTCTCCGTTAGCATTAGGAGGGAGCCTCTCAGCTTGCGGTCGTAGCTTTACGCCGGGAATGTTAGCTTCCTGAAGTGTGGCCGGCATATGCCTTTTTCGTTTTGCGGGCCTCGGTCCAGGTCGAGGTAGTTGTGGAGGTTTCCTTTTGGGGGACTCGGCCTTATCCTTCCATTGGTAGGTAGTGATCGTAGGCATAGAGGTTCCGTGCTTTGCATTCCGCGAAGGTCTATGTCCAGTTGAGGTGTTTGCACCGCCAAGCAGGGGAAAAGCCGCAGCTTTCTTGTTGTTTTGAACGTTGATCATCTTATACAGTCCGTGTACGGTTGGGCCGCCTTCTTCAACCGTGCCGGTCATAGTGTTAGCCAAAGTATGGAAACTAGGCTTTGCTAAAGGGGTTTCCGTAGCGTGTGTAGAAATTGCAACATCAAGATGAGCCGAGCTTCTGTTGAGATCTGTGCCGATGACGTGGTGGTGCTTTGTGTCTTGACTCGATGATGGCTTGGACCTATGAGGAGTTCTTTTGGCCGGTGAAAGATCGGCTGATATTGTGAAGGCATATCAGCAGGTTGCACAAAATCGTAAGAAGAGCCGTACCTTGATATGGTTGCGTGCTACCAAAAGTATGGTTCGATTGTTTCATACCGTTGGCAGGGTCTGCGTGTCCTCCGTCGGCTTTTGGTCTGTAGAAAAGACCGTTAGGGGGATTACGAAGATATGTAACCTGTGGGCCTGTTGGGCTTCTATTCCCAATCCCAGCGAAGGCGGTCTTAAATGCTTCTTTTTTTAGCTTTTGCCATTTTATAGGTCCCTGGGCCTTTGGGCGGCTGGAATTGAAAGCTCATCATGGAGTGTTGCGAGACCTGGAAGCAAATAGAAAAAAGGTAAAGAAATGGTTAACGGGACGCGCGAGGGAGGGACCTTTTTATATTGAATATTCGTTTCAACTTCTAGACTACCCATGTCGAGGGCTGACCGCAGTTGTTACCAGCAACTTTTAGTGGATTGAGGTAACCCATGTTTCTTTGTGGCGAGTAGACGTTTTGGAAGACTGTTAATTGGTTTGTGCTAACGCTGATCCGCGGTTTCCACCTCCAATATGTTGTATTATAAAGCACGGGAAGTGCTGAGGGAAGCATACGACCATGCGAACACCAGCTCGTACATAATTTATACTTTGCCATCGAGCGAGTGAGGTATCAAATTGAACAACAACATCGATTACAAGACAATAATACTGTGTACCGCTTCATTAATAAACTTTTATACTGTCTTCCAAATTAGTGTAGTTGGTGGTCTTAGTTGCATCCTACCCAAGTCGTTTCACCCAGCTCCGTATCCCACGATCGCAGCTTCGCACGTAATCGATATTCTTCAACGATCAAATAAAGTTAAGCAGAAAATTGTTAATTAATACCATTGTTCATTTCGCCATCCATAATGGAATCAAGTTGGAGTGCAAATTTTAATTTTTGAAACACCTTGTCACCTGGAATATTGGCTTCCATACCTGTGTTTTATCCATCAGGACCTGCTAAACTCGTCCACCAACTTACTAAGCACAGTTGCATTCAAGTATAAACCCCTGCCTTCCCATGATGCACCGTTTCGTGCTAATACACGGGCGACGGCGAACCTTCCTTCTTTGATGGCCCACCAGATTGCACTATGTCCTTCCATCCGATGGTTGATGTCCTTGGAGGCTGCGCAGATTTGGTCGAGGACATCTTCCCAGTTTGATTCGCGGCTTGCGTTGCTCAAGAACCATGCTGTGGCTATCGCGAGGATGGGGGGGATCTGAGTGCCGCCGGGTAATGCATCCACCCGTGCGCCGGCTTTCAACAAGCGCCGTGCTATCTCGGGCCTATTGCTATTGATCGCCTCCGTCAGCAGAAGGTAGGTTTCGGTAGTTCCGTGTACCGTTCGTGTTGGGTTCGGGTCGGCCCCAGCGTCTAAAAGCGCCTCCACGATCTTGATATGGCCAAAGCGAATGGCAAAAGCAAGAGGACAAATTTGTGGATCCTTGAGTGGCGAAGACACAGCGGCTCCTTCATTAATCAGGTATTGTATTGTAGAAAAGAGGTCTGGAATAATAACCCGTGGCCAGGCATCCCGCCACCCTCTATCATTGGGCGACGCAACTCGAAGACTTGCTACGGGCTGATATGACGCGTCAGCATCACATATCAAATTCACGAGGGGCCCGCTTCCATTATATTTCATGTTCCCGTTGATATCGGCTCCCAGTTGGACGAGAATGCGAGCCTAAATGCACGTTAGAATAAATTTGGATAAGCGAAGATCAACCAAAAGAGTCACTTGACTTATACTGCTAAGTCGAGGAGAGGCTTACAACAGAGTCGTTGACTGCGTAATGTATTGGAGTCCTTCCCAGCCCATCTAGGGAGTCCACATCAACACCATTCTCTTCCATCAGGAGCCCAGCAATATGAGTATTGGCACGGAAAGCGCAGATATGCATTAGAGTATAACGATCATTCCTGAGATGATAGTAGGGCACCGTCGGGCAAAGATGGCTTCGCACCGGACATGCTCGGGAAACGAACAGTTGCAGTCTGCTGTTATCGAATAACTGGTTCAATACCTGTGGCGCGTTTTGTCCAGTATTTCGGATCGCAGCCATGGCCATCTCGTAGGTCTTCTGCATGCCGTACCAACAACTGAATTGAAGTGCAAACGGTACACTGTTCTGAGGGCAGCTAACAACGTCCTGTATATAAAACCGAGGTAATATTATTTCGCACATCATGCGACAAGTAGTAGCGAGTCTGATGCCATCTTGGGGGGATGCTTTGTCCAAGATGGAACCGAGCAGTTCGTTCGGGAGTTCTGTGATTGTGGGTTAGCATTTTGAAAGTTATAGTTAGTGGAGTGGTGTCTTGAGAAGTTGGGCTCGGAGAAAAATACTACAGTACTATTCTCCCCATATCTCACCTTTTAACCAGCACTTTCCGATCGGATCTTGAGCAGTATGCGCCATACCGACGTTGATCCTACGGGAGCCAGTGCTATATGCTATCAGACTGTTTCGTGAAGTAAGTTTCCAAACAGCCCAAAAAATGCTTTCCAATCTTTCTGACATCGGACAAGGCGGAAGCGAATGGTGTACTTATAATTCACGCCACGCGGCCGTACGTAAACTACGAGTATCCTGTTTTGGCTTTGCTGATTGTTGGTGAACTTCAACACCACGCAAAAACTGAGTCCAATATGGAGGCTGGAGAAATGGATCTTGAGATGGCGCCGTTTTAGCTCTTAAACGTAAGTTATGGATCTTAAAGAATTTTGCTGTAGAACTTGATCTGCATACTGAACAGTCTGTCTGGAACAGTATCTCAATTTACCGTAATAATCAAGTCTAATAGGGTAGAGTCTGCAATTCGAACTCAAAGGGCGAAAAACAACTTTTAGGCTCAGGAGGAGTTTTATCTGGGCTCATCGAGTTGTCGCCGCAGTTTTCAGGTTATGCAAGTTCACTTCTGGTACAGCGTTTTCTTCACATTAGTCACTTGAACTATGAACACCCGGCGCCGGTTTATGTCTCGACACAAATACGGTACCATGGAATATTATCTAAGTAGAGCCGTTGAAGTACATAGCACTACGAAAGTTTCTTCCGCGAAATATGACCGATATGAGAAGAAATTGTAAGATGGTCTTTATATTTAAGTGGTCATAGCCGTGAACATGCCAAGAAATGAGTCATGTAAAATACAGTTCGCCATCGCACATTAACCCATAAAGGCTACCAAAGTCAGCAACTGGGAAAGACAAGGTTGCCAGGTTAAGTGCAAGGCGATGCTCGCTAATCACATCAATTCGTCACGTTAAATTCCTATTAGGCATTGATCACTAACTTTTTCAGCCTAGCACATTGGTGGCAGATTAATCCACCCAAACTTCTTTTGATCACCACCGAAAAGGAGGCATACACTTGGAAACGCTTACCTGAGGGAGGGTACCTATTTCAAAATCTAGCCAACCTTGGAGCGTGAGCATGCAAAGGTAAACACCGGATGCTTCTTGGAAGCTGTGCATTCACCGTACAGTGGTGAGGGAACTAGCTGCGTTGCAAGAGAATTATTATTATGCTTGGGATACGAAGTAAACAGCTTTGCATTACAAAGGTCTTGTAGGATTTGCGATCTATTGCCACGCAGGACAACCCTTAGCCAATTGAAATATACAGTATTTTAATTCAATAACACGTCCTACGCCTTTTCGCAGGATTCGGGCTAGCCTTCTGGGCTTCTTCTCCTTCGTCTACAGGCCTTTTCCTGTGGTCAGCAGTCCCGAAGACGGAGTTAAGTTTTTGCTGTTCAGCAAGACCTTCCAAAGTGAAAGGTGATCCGCTAATATGACTCTGATAGTCACCGACAGCCAGGGATATGGAGAAAGTCCGGTCGCGGCTTTTAATCTGGAAGCTGACTTCCTGGTGGAATTGCTCTTGTGTGTTCAAAGTCGGGCTCCCCCAAACTCCCTTGATGATGCGCTGATGGGCTACGTGAAGTGAGGCCGAAGATTGAGCAAGCTGGCACATGAATGCGTTATATTCTGGTGTTTTCGGCTGTAAGCGGCACAGAATCCTCCCCGCACAGAGATAGACCCCATTCTGAAATCGGAAAGGGGCATCTGGATTGAGCTCGAAGACAAAGAGCTCCGCCTTGATACGGTGTATCAATGGTTCTAGGGATGGTGAATGAAGAATTTCGTCCCGGGCGAGCTTGGCCACATTTTGCATCTCTGCTACATCGTCGAGAGCGGGTACCGGGCCTTCAAACTCAATATCAAACCGGAAAAGGTTACTTTGGCTATCAGACTTGGTGTGGCGGAGTAGCTGTTGCCAGGCCCGATGGGAACTACTGCCTTGCCAAAATGCACGGAAAATACGCATCGGAAATGAGTCTTGCAGGAGCCGACGCGAGTCCCCAAGTACGGGGCTGCGTGTCTTCGCCGCGCCTGTCCCGAGCGACACGATGATACTAGGTTCAGCCCCTGATGCAAAGGCTTCTTGAACTGCTATCGCAGCAGGGTTGTTGAATGCAAGCCCGCCGTCTTGAAATGTGCCTAGCCCATCGATGCGCCTCGGCTTGAAATAGCTTAACATGCGTCAGTATATACATCGGCTGTGCGATCCTACAGTACTTACTAAGGTGCTGCGGTACTGCAGCGTATACTAGAATTAGGTTAGCGATAGCCTCGCAGAGCGACATCAACTCACATTTCCCACAACGGAATCTGGCCAGTACTGCTTTGAGGCTTGAACACATGGTACTCTGCTTTAGGTTAGAATCATTGCACCCAAGGCGACTTTTCACATACCGGAATCTGCTCGTCGCTGTCCAACACCGTTATAAGTAGTGAAGATACATGCACTTGCATCCTGCGTCGTAGTTACGGTGATTCCGACTTTGGCTCCAAGTTCAGTAGCTGGAGAACAAGCCTGTATACTCTTCTCACCGAACACCTGGAGCAGCACGGCCTCTAGCGGTTTGCTTGAATACTGGCTGTCTAGTACTAGGGTAGCCAGGAGCTTGAAAATGGGCAACAGGATCGGTAAACGTGGCCACCACCATCGGGGTTGAAAGGCAACTTTGGCAAGATTTTCGAAGCTCGCAATGCATTTACTGGGAGACCACCCATTTATCCACAATGCTGCAGCCGTTATTGCACCTACACAGCCGTATATTAGTATAAAGAAGCAGCTAAGCCTCCAACCAAACTTACCAGAGCTGGTCCCATAGATAAGGTCGAAGTGGCGCTGGATTTGACAAGGTAACCCAATGCACTCTTGTAGAGTTTCAATGAATACAAGAGGGGCTATACCCCTCGTACCACCCCCGTCAATGCTCAAAACACGTACGCTCGCGGTGTCAGGCCTCATGCCGATCTCAATATCTCCCACGCTCTTACCGCAAAGGATGCAGGCTTTCAGGCAAAACCCCCACGGGCTTTTTGTGTCTTGACCAAAGACCCTCACACAGTTCTCACAAATCATGTGGCCACAAGGGAGGCTGAACTGAGGAGGACGTCTAACGCAGCTGAAACAAGTGACGTCTGAGAACAAACCAGAATACTCTTTGCGAAATTGGCACAGATTGCTCCTGTGAAGCTCGGCAGCAGACTTGACACGTCGGAATCGTCTGTATTGTTCAAGGAAATTGTTCTCCAACAGGCTCAAGAAGGAAGTAGGCAACGGGAAACTAGTCTCATGTTGTGGCCATTCATCATAGATTCGTTTACTTGTACGTCGGTACAACCTGATGAAGACAGTTCGAGGGTTGAATTCTGGATATTATTAGCGGCTGTTACCTCGCAGGTGGCCGACACTTACGATGCATGCCAGGTGGGTAGTGGTCCAGTATAAAACTTGACGTTATAATAGGGATCCCCAACGCCGTCACGGTCTCAGTACTTCGCATACTTTTCAAAAGGTAATGAGATGCGTTTCAAGATCTGCTGCAACAGGCATCTTTAAACGTGATGCCTCAACAACCTCGAGTGGACGTTTACCTGGATCTACAAAGCGGTCGACAGCAGAATGAATAAAACTTGAGAAGTGCGGGACCGAGAACAGCAAGCCCTCACGTCTCCGACGTGAAATACTCGACAGAGACCAAATCTTGGCTTGGAGTCTATTCCATGGCCTATTCTGGCATTCCTTGGTCGCTCTTGTTTGGCGCACGCTCTCTGCAATGTTGAAAACCTGGTATCCACGGAAGCGGGGGTTGACTCCATTTTGCGTCCGAACAAGTTCACGTAGCATCAGTTGTTCGTTTACCTCCAGGTCTTTGCTTACGACGAGAAGAAGCCATGGTTGAATTCCGGTCAAGGCTGATTGCTGATCCGGGTGTAGCCAACTTCGAAGGTGCTCGGTAACCTTCGCCATACCTCCGAGATCGTCGACAAAAGACAGACTAGGTCGGAAAAGGGAAGAAGCAACTGGTTGTATAGCCGAGTAACGGTGTTTTCCATGCTCTCGAAGCCGAGAGACGACTGTACTTGGTACATACTATTCTCATGGCACCTTGGATTTCCGTAACCCTTGTTGAACTTCCCACGAGAGAAGAGGTCCCCATCAGCTACTAGCAGAGGATGGGTTACGGTGCCAGGAGTAGAAAATAGATGGATGTCCCCAGATGCCCTTTTCTTGCTAGAACTAGGGGGATTTATTCCGAGGCTTCTCAGCGCTAATGATTTATGTCGGTTGCCCAATAAAATGGCAAATCCGGGAAAACGATGGCTTGCAGTTTGTTGATTATGTAATCTCTCGAGTCTATCTGACAACTCCAGGTTTGCGCCCTCATTGTTTCGTGATAGCTGAAGCCAGTGAGAATGGTTGCACTGCCGCATGTTGTCGTGTTTGTATCACACTCATCATCAGTATTAAGGATTCATGGCAACTTATATACGTTATCTTTTGGAGCCGTCTTTTGCGCATGAGGAAGTATGGCCGCCAGATCCATTTCTGACTAGGGTTATTCCCTTTTTGGACATTATACCGTATGAGATTGCTTAAGAAAAAATAGAGCTGTTTGTCTAGTAATGGTCTTCCGCGATGTACTTTCGGATAGGTCTTTTTCGAGCTCTCAAACCGGTTTCTAATCGTCTCAAGTGGCCGCACGTGCTTCTACGTCAAATACGGTCAATCCCAAACACTTTGTTTGCTATTTAACCTTCGTTTGCCCTTACCAAAGTTCTGTTTGCTCTTTTGTCGCGTTAGCACCCCTCTGTTGTATACATCGTTGGAAGCCACACGTCACACTGCTAGTGCCTTCATGTCCATTAACGTGTCACTGGGAAGAACCTATGAAGGCACAAACGCCCATTTGCCATATCCAACTGATTATACTGCCTGCACTGCCGGGCCTCTACGGCCAACGTCTCAGGTAGTCTAGCCGATTAGCAACTGGGGCACCAACACAGCCTTATACCCTTCACAGCCAGTTGTCGAGCCTGCAGCTGGCAGCTCGTACCGAAATACCTCTTACGCTTATCACTCTCCAACGCCAACAACAATCCCGGTCTTCACTAGCACTTTTTCGCGAACTCGTACGGCATCACTAGCTGTCGTTCTCGCTCTGCTCTGTTTACAATTTCTTTGAGCGTTTCCCTGACGGGTTCACATGCGATCGCAACATCTCGCTCGCGGTCTAGTTAAGTCGCTATCCTACCGTGTGCACGCCGCCGAGAAGAGCGTCTAGTGTTTACTCCGAGGATGGCGCTTTCAGTCTGGAAGGAACGTTATTTCGTCTATCTTTACAAACATCAGTACAGGAGGGACGCGAAATATCCTTGCTGACAGAAGAAAACGAAAAGCTCCAGCGGGAAGTTGCACATCTGCGTTATGTCTGGAAATATATCTATAGAATTATGAAGGAGATTAATGACGCATATTTGTATCTCACTCGGATCTTCCAAGAGGGTGAGATACGAATGGAGAAAGAACGTCAGAAATGGGTGGCGAACTGCACGGTAATATGAAGCTGGCCTTGTCTCCGGCAGAAGCCGAGGTGGCAGGTTAATGATCGTTATTGTTACTCAGGTCATTAGAATCAAGAAGCTGCGAACCGGAAATGAGTCAATGCTAGAAAAGCTGTCCCACGATAAGCTGAAAGGTCACATATACATATGAAGCGCGTGGGATTTAAGAGTTACTCTTTTTCAGCTAGTATCTAGCTGTAGCAGACACTGTTTAACAGTATAGTTATAACTCCGATGTGTACTGATTTGGAAAGGTGAAGAGCACAAGTCTAGCAACCAGTAACTTTTGGCCCACAGCTTGTGAGATTGACAGCCAACAAAGTAAAGCTCCTTCCCACAGATTTTGTGAAGAGCTAGAGTATGTCCTATTCACCAGTGATCGTGAAAAATGGCTCCCGTGAGAGAGTGGCTTATGACCAGTGTCCGTAAATGCTGTCGCTGTCCGGCAAAGCGTGGACAACATGATAGGATATAATTTGGTCATCTATACAGCTGACAAAGGTCAAATTCAGTCCCAACACCGGCTGTACTCCAAAAACACCCGTTACGCGCAGTACAGTCACCTCACACTACCTTGCCAAGAATCTCGGATTGAAATACGGACGCAAAACCTTATTTTCACAGTACTGTCAAATCCCACGTCCAGCGTCCGGATTCCACTCAAGGATTATTGTCATTGAGGTAGAGCGGGGTTGTACAGCGCGCAAAGGCTAAATCCTGTCCCGCCACTAGCTGTACCTCAGAAACGGCTGTTATGCGCTGTGCAGATACCCCGCATTAGCTCGTTGTCAAGAATCTTAGATTGAAATGCGCACGCTTAACCTGGGTTTCATAGTACTACGTTGAACGTTGTTTGGAACTTCTCGATATACATTTGCGACCCTAATGCGTAACGGATAATCATTCGCTATAAGTCATATTCAGCTGAATTCGGCTTTGTCAAGTCGGAGTACAGCCAGTGTTGGGACAGAATTTGGCCTTTATCCGTTGTACTGGTACCCCGCCCTGCCTCATTGACAAGAATCCTAGATTGGAATCCGGAAGCTGAACCTGGTTTTTACAGTATGGGGTCTAATACGACATTGGAATTGCTCAACAGAGGGATGAGTTTAGTCGAAGAAACAAAATTTGAGCTACGGTATAACCGCAGCTTTTCGCATTGCCGATACGTGCCATACTGTACCTCCTACCACAGTGCACGTTTTGACCAATGGTCAGGGGCCGTATTACCTTCGTCGCTGGGCCTTATGGACGGCTGGAACAGCAGCAGACCGGTAGCTTGAATAACTCAACGCACCGCGTCATTTGGATGCTTCTGGACTCAACTGAAACCTTTGCGACCTCACATTCAATCCAACGAGCTGGAGAGGTACTTTCAGTAATAAATAGAGCCTTTTACATATTAAGCCCAAATCCTAGCCAGCCGGTCTCGACTCCCGCGTCATATCACTTGATACGGTGCCGTCCACTTGGTCAAACTTATACAGCTCGTAAATCATTTCACACCATGTTCACGCTACAGCCCCGCGACAACGACCCCGAGGACTTCCTTCAGTACATCCAGAGTCCATTTAATACACAGGTAGATATACTATCTCCGAAAAAGATATTATTCCTAACTTTACCGCCTGTGACAGTTAACGACTAAAGCGTTCTGGTCGTCCTTCGGTTATTCCATAAGTGGCGCAGTGCTTTGCGCCGTGCTCTTCTGTCTTCTACGCCCTCGCAATAAAACAATCTATGCACCTCGACTGAAGCATATCTCGGATGGAAAGCGTGTTCCTCCAGCAGTTTCAAATGATGTGTTTGGCTGGGTCCAACCTGTGGTCAAGACTAGGGATCAGACGCTTGTCGAAAAGATTGGCCAGGATGCAACTGTCTTTCTACATTTCACCACAATGTGCCGCAACATCACGATTTTCCTATCTATCATTGGTTGTGGTGTATATATCCCGCTTAACATCGTCGAGAACAGTAAGAACCGTTCGTCTGATGGTTCCAATACGTTCATGAAATTCGCCCCCTATTCTGTCGGCGGGAGGGTATGTTGGGCATATGTCGCCACCTCGCATGCCTTCGACATCGTTATTTGCTATTTCTTGTGGACAAGCTCTAGGATCGTAGCACGTATCAGGTGCGAGTATTTCGAGAGCTCTGAGTACCAAAACAAAGCGTTTTCTCGAACGCTCATGGTATGCAATATCTCGCTATATCCCCCCTTCGACAAAGAATGCGTTGCTCCTCGGAGACCTAGAGGTGTTCCAATACTAAGCTTTAGTCAGGTGACTGACATTCCAGACCGATGTCGCACCGATGCAGGCATTGTCGAACTTGTCCGTCCGTTTGCTACATCAAGGGATCTATCTGGTACCATTGCACATAGTCTCAAAGAACTCCCCGAGCTTATTGAAACGTACGAGGGAGCCGTTCGGGCACTAGAAGCAGTGCTCTCAAAGTACTCGAGACACCCGAAAACGCTGCCAGCAAAACGTCCTACCTGCAAGGCTCGGGCAGGCGATGACACGTCGTTCGCCCCAGGATCCAACGTTGATGCTATTGAGTACTTAGTTGCGCGTATCCGCCGACTCTCAGCCAAAATCCACGAAATGAGAAACGCGACAGTGGGTAAGGAAGTGCTTCCGTACGGCTTTGCCACATGTCCAAATATGGAGCAGGCTCACGAGCTGGCGTATGCTGCGAGGAAGCAGCATCCTCATGGGAGCAAAATCCAGCTTGCTCCCGGACCGAACGATGTGATCTGGAAGAACCTCTCGTTGCCTAAGGAAACTCGCCGCTGGCGAGTCTTTATGGGTCACGTCGCGGTATCTGCGCTGGTCGCCGTTTGGACAGTCCCTAATGCTCTTATTGCCATCTTCCTAGCCGACTTGTCGAAACTTGGTGCCATATGGCCCACCTTTCAGGCCGAGCTCGAACGCCATCCACGAACATGGGGTGCAATACAAGGTATCCTCGCGCCCTTGGTTACAACGCTGTTCTACTTACTCCTGCCGACCATCTTCCGGCGTCTCTCCATCTATGCTGGCGATCTCTCCAAAACGGAACGCGAGAGAGGTGTGGCTCGCAAGCTCTATGTCTTCTTCATCTTTAACAACCTTATTGTCTTCTCGTTTTTTTCGGCCGGTTGGAAGTATGCCGCTGCGGTCATCCGAGCCCAGTCGAATCAAAATCTGTGGGCAGCTATCAAGGATACCCAGCCATTCGAAAACCTCATGGGAGCTTTTTGCGACGTGTCACCCTTTTGGCTCAACTACTTGTTGCAGCGTAATCTCGGTGCGGCGCTGGACGTCTCACAGCTTGTCAAACTAGGAAGAGACTGGTTGTCGCGCAGGCTTTTGAATCTAACACCGCGGGAATTGCTCGAACTCACGGCGCCGCCTCCTTTCGATTACGCATCCCATTATAATAATTTCCTTTTTTATGTTACCATTGCGTTGGTATTTGCACCATTCCAGCCATTGGTGCTTCCGGTAACCGCCTTTTACTTTACTACGGACAGCTACCTGAAAAAGTATCTGCTGATGTAAGTTCGGTATTGTTTACTGTTAGCGTGTTCAGCGCTTACGTTCGGTTTCAGGTACGTATTTGTGACAAAACACGAATCCGGCGGTGGTTTCTGGGGGTTCATCGTCAACCGTGTCCTTGCCGCAACTTTGCTTAGCAACGTCGTGGCAACAATGTTTGTGGTCGCTAGGAGGGAGTCGTATGTCCAGATAATCCTCATGGCACCGCTATTTGCCATCCTGGGAGGATTCAAATACTTCTGCATCAAGACTTTCGACGATGATCAGTGTTTCTATAGTAAGAGGGGTAGAAAGGTAAGCGATGATGCAGTGATGGAGAAACGAAACGACGAAAGTGTGGATGTTCGGTTTGGACACCCCGCTCTTTACAGCAAGTTGATTGTTCCAATAGTAAGCACCCGGGCGCGGGGCATACTGAGGGATGCGCAGGGGAGCCGCTTGGATACTGGCCTGGGTGGCATCCCCCAACAGAGAAAATAGCAGCAACGTGAACAACATGTCGGAGCTCCAATTGGTCCAGGTATGACCACGATAATGTTGATTCATCGGCATATGAACATAGTTCAGCAGTACACCCGCTTCGTAGCCAGTCTAGTTCGCCAACACGTAGTACTGGAAGGTCTCTTTCGTTATTTCCCTCAGAGATAGCATCCTTGCCACTATTTATCTATTCAATGCTGCCTATTATATCCCATTTGATTCTTTGACATATAATAGCTGGTAGTGAGGTTCTATCTAAGACTACAGCCACGGCGGGTAGCAGACGGAACGAAGGTGCTTTGTGCTATTAGGCAAGCTTTTGGGGCGTTGGCGTTGGTAATGAACAAGGGTTATCATTGCGTAGGTCACAATGTGATTTGAGACAATTGAGTAATCGATTCCAGACAAAAATCACTTGCTGGCCTTGACGCTCACACTACAAGTGTACACCAATTCTCATGTCATCGATTTGTTATTGCTGATAGACCTATGTACGATCCAACTACCATCCCCATTTGGTCATGCATGTTAATAAGTGGCACTACCTGCAACCAAATGCATCACCCCAAAAAGCTGCGCAGATGGCCTAATCCAGTTATACGGTAACTAGCATCTGCAGCCTCGGCCTCTGACGGCCGGCATGTAACATCCGCTTATTGCTCTTCCAAGAGGAAACCGACGCCTAATTGGCTGTATTAGGACTCAACGTTTGGCTACAAGGGGCGCCGATGCCTCATCTAATTCCAGCGCGCTCTTGAGTCCTAATCCCAAGTTGACCCACATGTGCAACCTGTCTACAACGGATTTGTGCCTGCATTTGGTTCGCTCCTCTAGAGCCGCAGAAGTCTTACGGGCTCTTGAAGTGCGACCAGCTATTGTGATTTCCAGCCAGAAATGCACAAGGGCTCTTCCTCGGGTACGCCGCTGCGTCATTGTGGGTCTACGGTTACTTGGGCCGCTGCGCCGCAAAGAACCCTCCGCCCCTCCCCCTACAAACGAACATTTCGGTGTAGATGGAGCATCCAGAGTGGGCCTTGGATCATTAGGAAATCGCCTTCTCAACATTTGATGCTATCAAGCGTCAATTTCTATCAGCATTTGCTGTAGTGGCGCAAGGAAGACTTAAGCATGTCACAGTAGCATTAGACGAAGATCAGTTTGTCATAGTCATAAGTAAAGTACGACAGAACCGGCGCCTTTGGTCCTGACAACGCGGGGTCGCGAATCGACTCTCTAAGGGACCTGGCCCGCTAGTGGCGCTCGTGCGCCATAGCTACTCTTCAGTTTGAATTTAGAACGTGACGAGCAACATGTAGTCTATGCACATGCTTCTTCCAATATGAAGGTATACTCACTTGAATTATTACTACTAGAAAGCTTCGAAAGGACACTCCATGTGCCTATTGTAAACTCAAGAACTCTTCTTCAAGCAAGTCGTCTGCACTTTTGCCCACAGAGTCCTGCTCGATGACATTGTCTAGCTTCGTCAACCAATCGTCCAGCTTTTTGTTGATATTTTCAAATCTATGAAGCGGTTCAGTATATGTTTCCGTAAGTCCTTTGAACTGCCTACCCATTGTCGACTACCTGCTTGCTGTGGTAGAGAATCAGTGCGAGCCACAAGAAAATAGGCACAAGCTACGTACAGTGCGTCAATACTGAAGGGATGATTAGTAAGAGGAAAAGGAAGGTATTGCATAGCGTGAGCGGACGTTACCTTTGGCCAAGCTGTTTAACTTGGATAGACTGTTCGTCAAGGTCGGATGATAGTTGGAATATAGCATCGGCGAGGGCTTTGGAATGGTCGGGTGTACTAAGAGTATGTGGCAATTAGTAACAAGCCTGGCTGTGGTAGATATGCAGACCGTGTTGACTTACTCTGGTAAATGGAAATTACTTTGTGGACGTGTCTGTACAGTGGGGATTGGCTGGAAGTTCGCTGCAGCTTGGAAGGTAAGGTTACGTTGCACAGGAGGCACTCGCACCTGGCGAGATCTGCGAACAACAGGCGCTATCGGTTGCCGAGCCTTGTGCCTGGCTTGAAACATGGTGGGTAGTGTGGTAAGAATGATGGTATTTTGCTGGAAACAAGGCCTTATTTGTAGGTCACTCTCATGTGTCAGGCATCGCTGGCTCCTTGCCTTGGAAGATCAGTAAATAGCGGAAACTATTTCGTACCAGAACTGGAGCTTGCTATGGATGCGAAGAATACGTCCTAGGGTGTCTTTCGACAGACAGAGTAGATATTGGATAAACATCGTACATACTTTGAAGGTATGAGATGGAGAGGCTAAAGCAGCTTTTATGCCATGGTTCAGATAAATAGGCTCTGTAACCCGTAATACAACCCCTGCTCTACAACACATCACTCAACTAGTTTGGACCATCAATCTTTAGCCAGGATATCATGGATTGCACTCAATCCTCTCCCATATCAACACTGATGTTTCCTTTAAGCGTTTTAAGCGCGGCAGTCCAAGAGTTCGCGTTGCAACTCCAGAATAGTCAAGCCCATATCCAGAGACTATACGCAAACAGGGCTCAAATGCAGATGAGAGTAGCGGAACTCGTAAAGGAAATTGAAGAGATGCAGGCGGTTTACAATCTTCAAGAGCAGACGGTGCAGAGCCAGACAGAGCTTATCCGGGCTTTGGAAAGCGAATAGATCTGTCCTAGCCCCTTCCTCAAATCAGCTGATGCATATCTACCCCAACCGGCTACGCCGGGGTCTGCTTCCCCAACACAAGAGTATATTATGAACAATACGAACGACGCTCTTCAGCCGGTACCAAGCATGTTGGAGGTGGATACAGCAGAATGAGCCGGAAGGGGAGCTGAGCCTGTACTTGACTGGCAGTGAAAAATCAAGTCCCGATATGCTGTGGCGGGAAGGTGAAGACGCCCTCAAACGTTAGAGAGAACTATAGATACATATATCGATAGACTACGGTTTTGTTTGACACCGAAATATGCATCTATTTCTTGTAACCTCGGTGAACCGATCATAAAACCAATCTACTGTTTCAAATGTTAATACCTTGAGATTCATGTTCTTGGCACCAACACAAACATATCAGTTCTACAGGCCCAACGGGAAAAGATAATCGTCAATCGATGCGTGGAGCCTGTATACTGAAGTGTAACGGAATTGACCCTTTCATATATTGTGGTTGATTCTCCACCGGCGTGTAGTAGCCTGAAGTAGAGTATGAGAAGTACAGGACCAGCCTCGTCCATAGTATTAATCTGGCCTCTGGCCTGGCAATAGACGGAGTTGGGCGTGTTGACTACAAAGGCATACTGCGCCAGTAGCAACTCAGCCTCTATTCTATCTCCATGATGTAGCTCTATTTAAATTATAACATTTTTCCCCGTCGATTCCGCCTCGACACCTGGGGACGTAACTTGACCATGGTTTTATACCCTCCGCTTCACATCCAAGCAAGTACTGTATAGTTCAATATGTGCAGAAGTACAGCATTGTACTGTACTTGAATCGGTCTTTGAGTAAGAATCAGAATATCCATGCGAGCCAATAATAACCTGTTGGGAGATACCTCTCCTCGCTTCTCTGCAAGTCTACCAGACTCCAGATGTATCTAGATCATTCTATAGACACTCTGTCCATTTCTTACTAGGTCTATAAAGACATAGCCTGCAACCAGGCTTCAGGAGTGGAAGCCCAAGGTATTTAGACAATACACTCTTCACCCCCACTTACATAGACTGTACCGCTATTAAGTAACGTTGCTGTGTGGTAGAGCCTCCTCTGGATCTGAATAACACAGTGGTTCAACATTGCATCCGCGTCCCCAGTTCGCCTGTTCCATTATAATCTCAGTCGCAGCTATATTAGGTCGTCTTATATGTCTATCTGGTTAACTTAGCGCTTAGTTTAACTGCTATGTGGGATGGGTCCAAAGCACCTGCCGGTCGATTTACTATGTTAGAATCCCCAATTCATTGCCCATGCATTCTATCTAAGTTAATAAACCAGGAACAAAGTTAAATTCCCGATGTTGTGCTCTACTTGCAAGCAGCTACAAGCACAAGCAGCCGAGATCGAGGGACTTCGACAGCTGTGTTGGCGATTGGAGGTTGAGAAAGACGATATGGGACTTCGCCTCTCTCAACTAGAGGAAGAATTAGAAGAACAGAAACTGCGCCAGGAGATCACCGAAATAGAGCTTGACCAACACAAAGACGCCCTTGCGGAAAAGGTCAGAGCTCTCGACGAGAGAAACGACCTTGTCAGGGCCCAAGAGATTATTCTACACTGTTCCCAGGGCATGGAAAGGGACCTTTGTGTGAAACATCAAGAGGAGAGTCCAGTTGATGCATGTAACTCACCTACTTAATATCACGGTGAAAGAGGACCCGTAGCATTCCCATTCGAAAAGACACTATTACAATTCTTTGCATATTCTCTAAAGCCTATTAATGTTCACTGCCAGGTGCTTATATCACTATATACAACCATTTGAGACTTTTCCCATGGCGATCAATGCATCCCCTTTCCTCCTACAAATATTTGCAGCAGACGAGGATCTTTCCCCGCCACCACACCGGCTACATTGTCTGGAGCTGGACTCACATCATCATAAGGGAACGAATACCCTTTCCCGTCAAGTTGGCATTGGTGTACGGCTCGACTGTAGTGATTGGTTATTTTGCCGGGATAATATCTTTTACGGTCAACTGCAGGCTGGGTTTCGCCACCTTCGATGAGCAGGGTGGATCTTGTGAATGCGGCACATAATCTAGGCACAACTGAGCGGTGCACGGCATTATCGTCGGCGAGGATCGCAAAAGGTCCAGTACTACAACTCCATATATCTGACGCGCTTGGGCGTGCGTATCCCCGATTGTCCCCGTCGCAAGAAAGAAGCCCGTCTTGACCAACGCGGCAAGTAACGGAACCCATGCTTGACTGCGTATCTATCACAAGATCACGAGACGTATACTTTGACCATACTTGATTGACATAGGGCGCGTAGTACCCCTGCGTGGCCCCCGGATGTACGCTCTCATAGAGGTTCGGCGAAAGAACACGCAATGGTCGACCGCTAGGTGCTGTGACGCACAGTTGGTCCCATGGTAGCCCGTCTAATCGACTTTGTTGTCGCAGCTGCTCGCAGACACTATAGACACCGTCACTTGCGAGACCAATAACCTTCTGCGCATCTCCTTGCTCGAGGGTCAGAGTGAGACTAAGGATCAAGCCGACAAAGTCCACGAAGGATAAGTTGGCATACAGCCCGTCTCTATCAGTGTGCGTAAGCTCGACAAATCCCCAGTCCACCGTGTTTGAAGTATTTGCGCTATCTAAAACGGAAGGCGGAACGAGATAAGGCGAGCCGCCGTCCGAAGCCGCAACATGAAAGGGAAGCTGGCCCAAAGAAATCCAGATTCGTCCTGAAACGACACAGTCTTGAATCGTGACGGCGAAGACCTTAGGCTGCTCTGCAATTGGGATTGAGATCAAGGCCTGATCGATTGGCGAAAAACCTGCATCCTCTGCTACTACGGGATAAAACCAAGTGCCCGATCTGGTGAGGAACTTAGTGGCCCCAACTTGATCGACGCCTGTTATATAGACAAACGGTTGGCTCCCTTTGATGTTGTTGATGACTTCGACTTTCAATGGCTTCAGCGACAAACAGCTATTGGAAATACCAGAATTGATGCCGGAAGAATTCGTCTCAATCATTCTCTTGCTAAATGTCATTGCAGCAATGTGTTGTCCTAGCTGAACGAAAAGAAATACACCAACAAAAGCAACGAATGATCGCACTGGCTGGAGAAAGAACATTCCCGATTGATGCTACGCAAGATTCAGGGAGCGGTTCTGTAATCCCGACAGTGCTTGCGCCGTAAAACTGTGAAACGTGAGAGAAAAGTGAGCAGGCCGAAGAATACTTATTTGATCACGGTGACAAAAAGGGCCAATTCCTCCCATAGGAATCTAATCTAGCACATCCTCCCAGAGATGCCTGAGCCGCAACTCGACGCGCCAGAAATCCCAAATTGGGTACCACCCCATTTCGCATCCCCTTCAATGCACAAGAGATGCAAGCGGCGCATGTTGTTGTTGTTGGTTTTGTTCCATTGTTTAACGTCTAGGAAAAGGTAGAGCCGCTTCGACCCCCCTAAGGGTATGGGATGTGCTACCTACAGTATCCGTCTACCATTCTCTAATAGTATTGCTGAATCCAAGTCTAGCGTCTAGATTCTAATCAATGATTTTTATCGTTGAGGTAGAGCAGGGTATCTGTACAGCGGACCAAGGCTAAATTCTGTCCCAACATGGGCTGTACTCCAGAAGGAGCCGTTACGTGTACAGATACCCGCACTACCTCGTTGCCAAGAGTCGGTTTTCACGGTCTGCTGGAAATACTACTAACAGGACCCTACACAGGCACGTATTGACAGAGAGGAGCGGCCGACAAAGAAATAGGGTATGGTCGGTCAAAGCTCGTCCGAAATGGTCGTGACAACCTCCGATCGACGCGGAAGACCTAGAGCAGTATAGCAAGGCAATCGCGAATGGGTTACAGTTATCCAGGGCGTCGGGTCGTCCGGCTACGTCATCCCTCCGTACATCATCTTTGCCGGGAAAACGCACTTGTCTTCCTGGTACGAAAACAGCCCGTTACCAAAGGATGGGGTTATTGCAGTCACCGAGAACGGCTGGACTACGAACGAGAGAGGCGAGGATTGGATTCGACACTTCGATGAGCACACGAAGTCTCATACGAAAGGTGTTTATCGCCTATTGGTCCTTGACGGCCATGAGAGCCACCACTCGACAGCTTTCGAGCTCTACTGCAAGGACAACTCGATTATCACACTCTGTATGCCTGCTCATTCGTCGCATAAGCTCCAACCTCTTGATGTCGGCTGTTTTCGTGCGTTGAAAAGGTCGTACGGGAAAGAAATCGAGGGTCTTATGCGGGCGCATATCACCCACATTTCCAAGGAGGACTTCCTACCAGCGTTTTAGAAAGCGTTCCAGGCAACTTTTACAGCCTCAAATGTAGAAGGAGGTTTCCGAGGGGCAGGCCTCGTCCCGTACGATCCGGAATATATGATTTCACAGTTGGATATGAAGCTACGTACGCCGACGCTTCCGGCAACGTCTTCCGGCCTACCTGTACCGTGGGAGTCGAAGACCCCAAACAACCCAATTGAAGCCCAATCCCAAACCGAATACGTGAGAAATCGAGTCGCGCGACATCAAGATAGCTCCCCGACATCAATTTTAGCCGGGCTTGACCAGATTGCGAAAGGTACAACGCAAGTTATGCACCGGCTCGCTCTTTTAGAGGGTGAGGTAAGCGCACTACGAGAGGCGAATGAGATGCTTAGCCGGCGCCGCTGTGCGAAAAAGAAACGGCTACAGAATGGAGGATCACTTCGTATACAGACTGGAGAAGACCTGCAGTCTCAGAAGGGCGTTGATATACAGCTACAAGACGAATCGCGTCGGAGAAGTGGTCGTACGAGGACGTTTGGGACGCGCTTACAGCGCTGTAGAATCTGCGGAGAGCCCGGGCATAATGCTCGTACCTGTCAGAATGATGTAGAAGTATCTGGAGATGAGGATTCCGATTGATTTTAATTGATAATATGCGTTGTGGTGAAATTAACTTATACTTTAATATGTAGGGTCAGCATAAGTGGTAAATTCGGTTGTTTGGTAAATTCGCTTGTGGGGTACGTTACTCTTGGATAGAATCTCAGAATCTACCATCTCGGCCAATCGGACAGGAGTTCGTAGGGCTTCATATAGTGGGGTAGAGTGGACTAGCACACAGAAGCAAAGATACCATTTGAACTACGCAAGAGCAGACATCCTAATTAAACTCCGAGGCAAATGCACAGTTGGAGGTCGAAGTCGTTAGTCGCGTTTCTATTTAATGAGCTTGGACACGCTATTCTCGCGTGCCTACCCTACGATGCGAAGGGCTAGAGGCGGCGTGGGCTATATTTATGGATTGAATGCACTAGATCACTATAGACTTGTATCTGCACCTTGCCTAACCTCAAACATCAGCACAAATGAGGTTTAACGCTTTAATGCTCACCACAACATCAATTCACGCATCATGACTGAACAAAGAAATGTAGATGCGCGGAAAGATGTTACGCGGTCATGGAACGCGCTAAGAGGCAGATAATGGTTTATCGAGAAGCGAGAACGCGCCGGTCGAGGGCGACAACGAGCCAAAGCCTCAGAGGAACAAACATGATCAACGACACTAGACGAATACATCGCCGCTTGTCATGCCTCTGGTTTCTCTCAACTCGCCATCAAACAGACCCGAAGTTGACATCGAAGGGTCTATGACCAATCCACGTGATAAGCGGTGTCGGAAATCCCTGAGGCCATGGCACGACTTCCCCGAATAGCAAGAACCCGGCACACTCTACGATACCTTCCCTACCGAGAGCCGCGTTTTTGAGGACCGAAACTTCCCGGCCAGCCTAGGAAACAGGACCCGACGAGAAGACCCTCGAGTATGCTCTACATTATGGTGTGGAGGATCCGGTCAGGCCATCTTAGAACGCTCAATGCGGGAGAGGCCGGCAGCGCCTATCAAATTGGAGGTGGTATCATCTTTGACAACCATCATCACGTTTTAGTGATGTAGCCAAGGAGGTTATGGCGAGGTAACCTCCAGCGTCACCACCTCGGACACGAAACCACAGACGCAATCCCCACCAGCTACGACCCGATTAAGGTTAGTGTTTTACCGAGCCGACAGCTTCATGTCGGCACCATTGTCCAGAAACCGGCGCGCCTAAAGCTTCGCCGGTTTCCTGGCCAATAACAAATCTCTGTCTGTCGCTCTTGTTCGTGTGCAATCTTTTCACCCCAAAACTAGGCGTCGGAATGCCGTCCTTCAGCTGATGTTGCGGACTTCGGCGGCAATGCTTCCCTGTTCTTATTGCGAGTCTCGTGGTTTGAGCATCAGCGAGGTTCCTTCGGCTGATTCTGCTCGTTGTGATCGCTCTGCGCGACACAACCAGGCGCAGTGCGACGTTCAATATCTGACTCCGGCGCAACCTCGCAACATCGGCGCGAAGCACTCGAAAGTCTAAGACGAACTAGACGCTGCGGAACAGGAATTGCAGCGGGCTGCTACTAGGATCCGTCGTTACCGAAAGCAGAAGAAGCTTTAGTTTGAAAAGATGTTGAGGGCGGTTTGTCGCGGAATTGATAATGTCGAGATGCTGGAGCGTGTGGAACGAGAAGAGGCTTTAGAGGAGCGTCAGAAAGCTACTGCTGAGCCGGCTCCCTCTCCTACACCTATGCTCCCCGAGGACTTCTCCCTTGGCTGGGGTACCATGTATCCGAACATCCAGCTGGAATCCACGTTATTGGCGGTGCGCTTGTGGCTTTTAAACATCCGGAGCTCCCCAGACGCGTTCTCCAAGTGTGGGTTTTTGCTAGGTAACCCTTCCACTTCATAAGGTACTTCCAGCCTCATCCGGTCCTTTTCTTGTCAACAATCTTTTCAACTTGGTACTCGTGCAGATTTGTTTCAAATTCAGTTGCATGTCTATCTTCATTTTTCTGGTGCTGGTTCGAGCGAAGAAATATGGTTACAGGGTGCGTTCTCATGGATTTTGATAGCGCTAATCGGTAGTTGGGTTCTTAAATGACTCCTGCGTTTTTGGATGGCCCAATCTTTTTGAAGTCTACTTTTGTGCTGGATCGTTTGCGTTTTGGTGTTTCGTCGTTCAAAGTAGACTTTTCTCCCCCTTCAAAGGTCGGTCCCTTCAACCTCGTCTGGTCGGCCTATTTCTTCATTTCTTCTTTGGTGGCTTTTGCATTGTCATCCATCTGGACCCTGCGCACTGTTGCGGCCATAACTATGCCCATCACGTTCTTAGGACGAGGCGGCAAACATGTCTATCCGCAGGCCGCAATGCTCTAATCGGTGTTTTGGGTTCGGTCTAACATGGGTGCTTGGCGGGAACATCTGTGTCTGTGTTTCTGTTTCTTATGTTTACAGTTACGCGAGAAACAATTGCTGAGCTAGTTCACAAGACGTAAAAAATTAGGTTTAATGTATGTAATGCTACTGCACCAAGATCCGGCAATACTGGTGAGGCCGGGGTTTCGAACTCTAAATAATGTATGAATATTTCTTGTACCTAGAATGAGGACAAACATATAAAAGCCTAATCAGGCCGACAAACTCAAGACGGTCAATCTCTTGTGAGTCGTCGGACTGCACACACCACACTTGTCCGAACGAGAGAAATGTTGTTTTTTACTTCCCCAGGGCTGGCTCTCCCTACCAATACCGTCGATGACATGGCAATTAGGCCTTGTCTAACTCATAACGTTGACTATCTCACACACGAATGGGATGACGAAGACTTATGGCGAACTCGGATCTATCTTTCTTCGGCTAGAACGAGGCATCCAGACCTGCCGCGTTTAAAGAATGCTTTGTGGAGGGCCTGGGCCAAGTCCCTGTACCAACTTGGGACAACTCCTCCGAGCACGATTAACTGGTTCTCAAGCCACCTTTTCCACGATGTACAAGAAGAAACTAACAAATGGCAGGCACAAAGACTGTGATCTGACATGGCTATACGGACCGCAGCCATCTCGAGATGGGTATCGCATCAGGGAGGGAAGCTGTCGTGGAAGCCCTAGTAGGCACCAGACTTCGCCTACTCCCACACTATGGAAACTTCTGAAATCAATGCCATATGCGTCGGAGGCCGAAAGGTCTTGTGGAGATCACCAGCTGTTGCAGTGCCAAACATATACTGGTCAGATTTTGCACAATACCTGGGCTTCCATGCCCAGGAACTTTGACAACCTTCTCGATTTCCTAACCACTCTAAAGGGGCTTATGAAACCGAGGGTATACAAACGCGTTCGCTTTGCCCAACATGTAGATCAGCGACTCATTGCCCCAGGCACTAGCAGCTACGAGAGGCGATCTACCACTGCGGGCTGGACGTGGGACTCCTGGGCCGACGGCCACGATAGCAAGCTCAAAAGTGACATTGGGGCTATTGCTGGTGCCAGTGTATCCTAAGCCGCGCCCTGCAACCCATTGTCTTATGAGGAATTCTATTCAAAAATGTTGCAGAACCATTCGTTAGCTACTGTAAGAAGAGTCCAGCCATTGTCGTAGTACTGAGATTGGCATGTTTTTCATGGAAGCTTAGCGTCTTTCGACAATCGGTTTCACAAGCCGGCCGTGGGTACTACGGGGCTAACCACAGAGTCAGTTGCCCTTCGAAGGTTTGAAGTAATACACCTCAATGAGAGTCTGCGTTTGGATGATACTTCGGTACTCCGTTAATGATAGCCTATGAGGCGCAGGGTTACCGTAGACATAATCTTTGGGGAAACAGCCCCGTGCAAAAATCCGGGGCTAAGTTTGGGAACTGTATTCCGGAGACGTGCACATGCGAATTACTTAAAAGTGTAAGCAGGCTCAGTGGAACAGACATTGTGGACTTCCTCCGGACTATTCCGCAGTACGCAGCCATCACATACATACGCGGGTGGCTCTTTCGACATCCAGGCGGTCGTGACCTGATCAGCAGCCGTCGCGGCCGCGCCTGCATCCCGTGACGGTCAATCATCCAGCGTCCAGCGGAATCTGATGGTTTTGACATGGTATCGGGGACGACGGCTGTCTGTGCAGTCGGGTGCTCGACTCACGACCGTGGGACCAACAACAGCCAGGGCATGGGCACGCCACGGGCTAAGACACAAGCCGCCCCAAGATTCCTGTATCGTGCCCGACCTTTTACTACTCACTGCCTCGTGCCCTCTCGGCTTCGGCGTCATCTGTGCCTGGAATAACAGGATTTCCTGGCTGTCAGCGTCTACGATAGCAGCTGGAAGCGACCCGGTCAAGTCGCGCAGAGCATGAGGATTGAATCTGCATCCAGTCGGCAAGAAAAGCTGTACGTGAGCCGACAGTCGCATAGGTTTGACAAAGATTTAAGCCAGTCCAGTCCTTACGACATACTCCCAGCGGACCACAGGCGCAAGTTGCAGCGGGACACCCTGGCGAAGAGGATGGTGGGAATGCTGGACGACCTTCGGGCTGGCCTTAGTGGTATCCAGCTTGGGTGGTTTGTTAGCTACGGAGTACGGGCCTGCTTCCTATGCGTAAGACTGTACTGTCCTTCCTTGATTGCAAGCTGCACATCAACGCGGTTAGGGACCTGGCCCGCTAGGCCCGCTGGAGCGCAATAGCTGCTCTTCTGGTTGAGTAAGATTTTGAATACATTTTCTTGTTAATGTGCAGCTACATACAATATATAGCTATGAAAGACCTTAAGACAAGCGTGTGGCAATAATAAGGGCGGGCGTCCTATAAGAATCGAGTTCACTATGATCAATAGTTATTTCTGGGTGTATATTGGCGGCGTTGATCTTAGTCTCTCTTTGCCTTCCGATTGGTTCTCGCACACAGAGTGATCCGGCTACAGCTTCTATGAACCTTAGTACAGCCAGGCTAGGGGCATGAATAGTTCAGTGGCCCAATCCTCCGTCCAAGACCGGCTTCGGCGAAGCGCAATCAGAATGTGGAAGGACATCCATGCCCTCCCAACGACCAACCCGCTTCGCAGCAGCACAGCGCGGATACGGAAGTTCCGGAGATACCATCGATCGCCATTCTATCAAGTAGTGGACCTGCTAGAAGTCATCCCCATGGAAGAGCTGGAAACCATCGAATCGTTCGCACTAGCCCCGTGGGAGAGCCGGATAAGGACGTTCGCGGATGAGTCGGAAGCGGAATCTAACGTCAGGCGTACAGACTGGGCGGTGCGCATTGCGGTGAGTAGCTCGACTAGGAACGGCCTGGTGGGCTTTGGAGCAGGCATCGAAATACGGAAACACTCGGTGAAAGGACAGAGCAGAACTCGTACAAGGGAGAGCTAGCCGCCATAGCCGACACCCTACGTTCGTTGCCGAAGCTCCGGTACCGCAACATCCTGCTCGTGACGAGGAACAGAGCAGCGGCCCTCACACTGGGGAAGCCACGTCAACAGTCGGGGCAACGGCACAGCGGTGAAGCCTACAAGGCCATTTCGAGCCTGCGAAGGGAAGGAAACAACATCGTCGTCGCCTGGCTACCGGCGCATGAAGAGGATGAACTGATGGATCGAGCGAAGAAGGAAGCGAAGACCACGACACGGCTAGGTGCCGAACCAGAGACCAAGATGCCGGGAGCCAAATCGACAACACTGAATCTTGTATGGGTGAAACGGAGCACTTCAATAAATCTGCCGGAACGCATCGGGAAACACTCCAAACGGGTCTATACTGCTCTACCAGGGAAACACACGAGGCAGCTGTACGACAGACTTTCGTGGAAAGAAGCCAGCGTGCTAGCCCAGCTCCGAACAGGGAAAGCTAGGTTGAACGAATATCTGTATCAGATCAAAGCGGCACCGACCGACCAGTGCGACTGCGGATGCGCGAGAGAGACGGTGGAACACTTCCTCTTCCGGTGCAGCAAATGGACAACCTATCGAACAGAGATGTTACAGTGTACAGACAGCCACAGGAGCAACTTGTCCTTTTTCTTGGGTGGCAAGTCACCATCGGACGGCAGGTTCTGGTGTCTGGACATGGAGGCCGTCCGAGCAACGATACGATTTGCCATTGCCACGGGCCAACCGGACGCATACCCATCAACCCAAAGGGGCACCCCCTAGGGTTCTGTAGCAACCGATTTCACTAATGAGGATATCGGATCTAACTGTAAGTGGCTTAGGTATGGCCTTTATTGGAACTCTAGTAGGAAATAATATTAGCAACCTGTTTTTAGGATCCTGTTGACTTCCTAACAGCAATTATTACTATCACGGCCACCACCACGATCACCATCGTGATGGAATCGTTCATCCAAGCGGAATCTGCCATCCCCATTACCAACGATCAGCACCATGCCGAGTTATTTGAACGCTTCCGGGACTGGACCTTTGCCGAACGCGTTCGTGAAGTAACTTCTTGGATCTGGGACTTTGGATTCGATATTCAGCGTATTGTCAACCGAGATACAACCGAACGCCGATGGATTTGCAAGCTCTGTATTACCCAAAGGAGGCCGAATATCAAGCCAATAACCGACTCTTGCCTTCAAAACGCAGCCGGCCATTTGTATACCAATCACCGGATTCTGGTGCCAGATGGGAAGACGAAATCCCGTGAAGAAAAGCTATCCAGCGGTACATCGAATCGCGCACGATCAATTGCTTATTTCATGAATTTGAACCCCGAGAGGCCCTCAGAACAGGCCGCGATTAACAAGGCGATCCAATCCTTCGACCGAAAGCGATTCCAGCGGCTATTGGTTGAGTGGATAGTAAAGGAAAATCTGCCCTTCTCGATTGCTGAACACGAAGGGTTGCGTGCCCTATTCGAATATTTGAACCCCCAAATCGCGATCCAACAAGCCAACCTCACACGAACAATGATTAAGATCAAGATCTTAAACGAGTTTAACCGACATCAAGATACAGTAATCGCAACGTTACAGTCGGCGCCCGGTTTAATTCATTATGCCTTCGATGGATGGCGATCTGGCAACCGCAGGAATGTATTCGGGATCTGCTGCTTTTTCCGTGATTCCACGAGCAACCAACCGCGGAAGATAGTCCTTGGCTTACCTGAACTTCCTGGTAGACATACAGGTATAAAAATTGGCCAGGTCGTTGTCGATTTGATCGAAGAGTTTGGAGTCGGTGATAAAACAGGTTATTTTGTGATGGACAAAGCCGCAAATAACGATACTGCGATGGATTTTATCGGCCATAAGTATGGCTTCGATGGAAGAGGCCGTCGGGGACGTTGTTTGGGCATATACTGAATCTCTCCGCCAAGTTAACGTAGATGTCACCCATCTCGCGCATGCAACCATCTCGCGCACTTCGTGGCACCTTCGCGACCAATTAATCAATTTCTCAGCCATAACGCCTTAAATCAATTGAAACTATTCGGGATCCAAATCTTCAGAGGTTTTTCTATCCATTTTACAAGTGCGCGCATTATGGCCGGTCTTTCCGCAGGTGCGGCAGTGTCTTTCGCGCGGTTGAGCCCTCCTCGTGCGACTGCTGCTCGCACGCATTTCCTCTCCTAACTGCGTATTTACGTCTTTTTGATCTAAAAGGTCCTGTGCATCACCGATAGCCAGTATTCCTCTAAGCTTTATACGTGTTTTCTTTGCCCTGCGACGTTTGGCGAGGCCGCTATTCGCCTCTCGAAGGGCCCGGTTCTCAGCCTTTAAGAGGGTGTTCTCATGTATTATCGCCCTCGCACCCTTCGAAAGCTGGTTAATTGCTGATAAAATCGGTGTTGGAGAGCTCCCCTGGTGACGGCTGACTCGATTTCTGATATAATCAGTCTGTGAAGTCGCTTCGGTTAGGTTGTGTGGCGTCTGAGAGGTCCAAAAGATGTTCGCTGCCGGGAGGCTCCCGGTCGGTGAAGGCGTCGATAACTTCACATCCAGCGTAGACATGACTCTGTCCGGATTTAGAGGGACTAAGCCGGCCCCGCGGAATCCAGCCTGAACATTTTCGGTTGTAAAAACCTTTGAAAATGCGGCCTGGAAGGCGATAAGGAACTCGGCTTTTGTAATATGGTTAACGAGTAACTTTATAAACCCTTCGATTTCGCGACCGTACGCCCGCTTTAATGGACCAAAACACCCAACGTCAAGTGGCTGGAGTAGATGCGACGAGTGCGGGGGCATAGAGACCGTAATGATATTCTTCTCTTTGCAGTATGCCTCGAACGCGGCCGAAACGTGGCTCTCATGGCCGTCGATCACTAACATTCGATGTCGGCCTCTCGTGCGTGTAGTAGTGTGTTTCTCGAAATGCCGAATCCAGTCCAGGCCTGTCTCATTGTTCTTCCATCCGTTCTCGGTAGGTTTAATTACCCAGTCGCGTGGCAGGGCGCTATCGGAGTACCAGTTCGCGAGGTGGTAGACGCCCTTTACTACTATAAACGGCGGGACGCACCAGCCGTCCGTACATACGCCCTGGATTACGGTAACCCATTCGCGGTTCCCAGGCTAGACCTTCTTCCGTCTGCCGCTGCGATCAGCGCCAGTTATAACCATCGAGGACTTAATCTGGCCCATCATAAAGCCGGTCTCGTCGAAGTTGTAGATGTCCTCATCCTGGATGCCGTACTTGGCCTTTATGTTCTGGAAAAGACCGAACCAACCGGCGATCTTTTCAGGATCCTCGCAAAGGGCTCTCTGGTAGTCTTAAGCACGCGAAAGACGCGTCTTTAGTTGTGGTTGGCGCTTAACGAAGTTCGAAGCCCAGCGCGTCCCGACGCGTGACGCGTCGCGCTCCTTGGTGATAATATTCGCCATATCTTCCACATCGTGAAGCCGGGGCGAAAACCCTCGCGAATCCAAGTTAAGAATGTACTTCGTAATAGCCTCCTCTTCTAGTTCAGTCAAACGAGAGGATTTGCTGCGTTGTTCGGCTTTGGCGCATTTCCCGCGCATTCTATCACGTAGGGTTGATTCGGGGACATTAAAGATCTTTCCGGCGGCTCGGCGACTAAGATGAGGATCTTTTTGAAGAGATTGGATAGCAAGAATGATCTGACTTTCTTTAGAAGGGTCTCCCATTTTTATTCGTGGATGTGTATTGTCTTGAAGTTAGAGCGGCGCGTTTTAGCCGGAAGTGCGCGAGATGGGTGCGTGCGCGAGATGGGTGACATTTACGTTATTGCTATTTGGCAACGAACAACAATCCGTTAACTCCTTCGTTAAAACCCCCGACCAACTTACCGAGACCGAGTATGATCTCTGGCGCAAAGAAGGCCCCGTTGGCAAGCTGCGGATATTGGTTATCGCCATCGATTCGAGTGATCGGTTGACCGATCTATTCGCTAGACTACAAGTAAACGATAGTAGTACCGCCCAAACCGTATGCGACCGATCAAAGAAGCCCTTACATGTAGTGAAGGATAACCAAACGCGTTGGCTTGGATCGTTGTATATGATACGGCGCGCCCTTCAATTACGTCCATACTTTGACCTATTAAAGGTTAGCTACCAACGCGAATGGGAAGCAGAGAATAGAAGTAGGGCCCTGGGCAATAACAGTCTTCGTCGATCAGCCAAGTTACCTGCCTTCCTGGAAGAAAGGAATTGGCTGACGCCTAACGACTGGGCTGTTATCGAACACTTGGAACGTATCCTTACCGATTACGAGCATACACTTCTACGACTCGAAGGTGACGGCCAAATCCGTAGGCGAACAGGAGGGTTCGAGGGGTCGTACGGCAACATTTGGGATGTACTTCCAGCATTCGAGTTCCTCCTTGGTCGGTTGGAGTACTACAAAGCAGTAGCTAGCGATGTCCCTGATCCTATTCAGTTCAAAGTAGGTGTCAACGCGGCTTGGGATAAGCTGAACTATTATTACAGCAAGCTGGATGAGACGCCGATATACGACGCCGCTTTCGCCCTCCATCCTGCAAAGCGTTGGCAAGGCCTGGAGAAGATGTGGGAGTCGCAGAATATTAGCTGGATAACAGCCGCTAAAAAGATCGTCAAAGATGTATGGCTTGAACAATATCGGGGCAGGGCTATACGCCCTGATTCTCACTCACCAACACCGACGCCTGAACCGAGTTCAAAGCGCCGAAAAGTGAATAACTTTGAACGGTTCCTCAATTCGAACACTTCCAGTCCAGCGTCACCAACTGACCACTTCAATGGACTTGACGAATATGATATCTGGATGGCTGCTATCGATGAGGATGACCAATACGTCGAAGATCCTATCGCATATTGACATAGCCAACGTCGCCGTTATCCCCGACTCTTGCAGATGGCGTTGGACTTGGTCACAATTCAGGCCATGTCCGCTGAGCGTGAACGCTTGTTTTCTGCCGCTGGAAACCTGCTTGATCACTCGCGGAGTAGTTTGGATATCAAGCTCGTTGGTATATGTATGGCACTACGATCTTGGTTGCGGGCTGGTATATTGAAGGATGCGGTCGACCCGATATTACTATCTATGTCAGAAGAGGTGGAAAATAACCTGTTAAACGGGTTAACAGAAGAAGAACAAAAAGAACGTGCTACAAGATGGCTAAGGGGTATAGCCTCGACGCGCCCATCAACGGCAGGAAGTGCGGGAAACCAGTCTGAATAGCCTCACTTTTACCTCTTTGGGATACACCATAAATCCACTGATGTACGTCAACCACACCAGTGCTTATATTATTACACCACACCAGCGTTTTGCTGACAAATAAGTACATACACTACACCAAGACGTTTAGTTTGCGTTGGTGTGGTTGTTTCCACCCTTGCAATATAACTACGGGCATGGTAGTAATTCTGGGCGCCAACTGATGAAGTGGTGGTACCAGGAGCGTGTTGCATCCGCTCACTTCTTAGCCCATGGTTCTCCTGTTATCCTTAGGTTGCCCAGTATACTTATTTTGTAGAGTCTGCAACGAGGTGGGATCTCCATTCCAGATCGAGCTCTTAAAAGGTTGATCCGAGCTTACGCCATACCCTTGATTACCTATCACAGTTCCCCTATTTACACGTTACCACATGTGTTCACGTAGTTGATGGTAGTAAGGCAATCGCCGCCCCAGTGCTTAGAGCCACAAATTCCGCAGCCGTTTTGACGGATATCTTGGTAATCCCACCATATCTGGTTGCCTGACCGCTCGCAATGGGCGCCACCCTGGATAAAGACGCCGCACGTGGCAGCACATGCGCCTGTCATGGACTTGCCACTCCTATATCTATATTAGCTTCTTAACCGTCCTTCCACCCTCATTTCTAGATTCATAATTGCGGAATGGATATTCCTACTGACCCCGGGGCACCGTATAGGACCTCATCGGTGCGCTTGATACGGAGGTTGACAGTCTCGTCACAGAATTTGACAGGAATGGTTCTGCAGACACTGCTACCTTTGCAGTCAAAGGTGTCACGGGCTTCGATAATGGATGTAGCGTTTCCCAGGTCGGTATCCTCCACGTATCTGTCTCGGACTACAGAAATAGCGGATACGCCATACGTACGCACGATGGCCACCGAGGCAACGATTTTGATGAAGCGCATGATGCCTGTTTCGGCAGTAGGTTGTAGTGGTTAGGAAATTGATGTGGAAGGAGAAAAAATGTACCTGTGTCTGGAGTTCTTCAAGTATAAAAACACAGAGACTCTTATATACGCATGGCGGTGGCGATGAGACTGGTTCGAGTCTAGAATGTCCCAATGCTAACCGAGGTAGCTGGCACTCACATGTCATTAGTTTGAACAAACAATTTCATGAAAGAAATTGATCCTACGCCAAACCCTTGTGGTCGCCATTCCAAGATCCTCCTTGATGGCACCGGATGTCTAGCTCAGCGACTAGTTACAGCATGTATTAGGATGTAAGCACTAGGACTAACTACACTTGGTGTCATGACAATATCCAACTGCCTTGAACTACTCGTGCCACGCCCCGCTTATCTCGATATCGTCAGCTCGACCAACCTAAAGTGGGTGCTGATCATCTAAAAGGCCGAGTTTTTCACCTACAATACCAAACCACAATGTTTTCGGCCCACGACAATATTCTGCAGTATTTCAAAGCTTCATTCAATCGACGACACGGTCGCCTACGCCAATTCTGGGGCCAAACATCCAGCAATTGCGTGTCAATTCGGCGTTCCAGTACTATCACCATGCCACTCTGTAGATTGGGAATCTTGCAGTTACCGCCCCGAGCCGAGGGATCAAAACTCCAATTATGATGAGGTCCCCAAAGATTCATTTGGTCATCCGAAGCGAAGGATCGAACCCTGGTACTGACGAGATCCATATGGTCTCATTTGGGAATTCCTTCCTATTCCCTTAGTAAAAAGGCAGCACTTTGGTGTCTAAGGGATAGTAATAGTGTATGGTAGAGGCGTAAAAGATGGGGGTTGCGCTAATAGCAATGGCCCCCTTCTTCTCCATCTTCTGGCCACTGTACAAAGTACAATGACAACCGGGCCGCTGTACCAGAGGGTACTCCGCCACGCAGTTGGCATCGGATACGACCTTGGCGCTGGGCAGCAACGCAGGAGGATCCATCCGGACTGGGTATCAAAGTAAGAAGACAAGGGTACTCAGTACTTAGTATAATGTGGTTTACCATTCAGCCGGACATTCCCGACAGTTCTACTCAGATATCTCAGCCATAACACTTTCGATCAATTTAAATCAATCGCTATTTATCTTGCTACCTAATTCTATATGGATTCCACAAGTCCGCGCACTGTCTGACCACAAATGCCACAGCGCCTGTCGCCTTCGCTTTCGACGGACCTCCATTTTCACCTTCATCGGTCGCTAGACGCTTAGCCTTTGCCTTCTCGTCCTGTATCTTTTGGGATTCGTCAATAGTAAGGGCCTCTCCAAGCTTTACTCGTTGGTCAATCACCGGCTTCGCATCAACCTGGTGGGCGACGAATGTAAGTAGCGAATCCTGCTGCGGTCCGACCCGGCTTGTGGCAGTCGATAACAGCCATAAGTGGCCTGTGGACGCCAAAAAACCACAAAACACGCAACGACTCGACGAGGATTATCATTACATAACGAAACGACTAAGACTAAGGCTGTCTATACCCTCCTCTGTGTTGAGTAAGCTCTCACCAGGGCTACGCCTGTCTTCATGTCTGCCATAGCTAGGTAGTTGCATATGGACAATTAACTTGATTCTCCAAAAAAAAAAAAAAAAAAAAAAAAAAAGCCAAGGCTCGCGAAGGAAGCTCAGAGAAGGAAAGCCTAGATGTTCCCTGTCCAGAAACATAAATAGTACCAAGCTATGACATGTAGATCTCATACATGAGGGTGTGGGTATTTCCTAAGAGGCTGACAGCTTGACCCCACTAATGCCGAGAAGAGAACGAAAAGTACTACCAGCCCGTACATCCGCGCAATGATCTTTGCGTAATCTAGTCTTTTCTTCACTCTTTCCATCCACGAGAAAGGCTCCGAGGGCACTCGCCTCCAACCCACAATCCAGCGGTGCCAGTCAGACATCGCATATCGAAAGGATGGCGCAGTTTACCTACCAACCACTTGACGCAACCGGACGGCAAATACGATTACTGGATCTTCTTCCAAGTTCGGGTGCTGTCCGGTGTCGCCTCCGCCATGCTTCTCTCGACGCACCTGAGCGATACGAATCTCTGTCATATTCCTGGGGGTCGCCGGAGATGACTGTCAAGATTCTTGTCAATGGCCTTGGCTTCCTCGTTACCCCTAACCTTCATACCGCACTGCAACATCTCAGAGAGGACAGCACAGGGCGGCTCAGGACGCTGTGGGTCGACGCTATCTGCATCAACCAGAGTGACATGGCCGAAAAAGAAGTTCAAGTGCCCCTCATGCGAGACATATACATGTCATGCCAACGGACCGTCATCTGGCTGGGCCGACATGACCTCTTCACCAAGACTGCATTGGAGGCGGTGGAATTCATGGCGTCTCGCTCCGGCGAAGAGGAGAGGCTCAACTTCTACGAATGGAGGATGGTCCGCCGCGGCGGGCTAAAGAGCGGCGCGTTGGGGCATATCCGGTACATTGCTGATGCGCTGCACTCGGCCGCCGCATTCAATGCGCTGTTTGGACGACCCTGGTTCACACGCATCTGGGTTGTGCAGGAGCTGGCGCTGAGTCCCCAGGCCGTTGCCATCTGCGGCCAGTACCAGATCGACTGGGATCTTATCAGCAGGGCGCACGGGAGATCAAAGACAAACTTCGAGGTCCCAAACCACTTGGGAACGTTACTACGGTTTCGAGACTGGCCCGCAAATGTCCCAGACGACCTGATGTCACATATGTTAATGGCGTGGCACAAAGGGAGTCAGAACGCCAAGGACAAGATATATGGACTCATGGGACTCCAGACAAGTCACGGCGCGGATATCCAGATCAGGGTCGACTAGTACGAAGTTTCGCTATTGAGCTTTGGTCATGTGCACACACCCTCCTTTCACAACTAACCAAACTTACGAGCTCTCTCCTACTACTCAGCCTCATTATTCATAGCGACTAACTTTGAGAAATAGTGTAGCAAGCGACAGCGAAGTCTTCACTCGGTTCACGAAAACCTACCTCAAGATCACAGGCAACCTGCAAGTTCTCACAATTTGTAGAGGCTGCAAAGCCGTAACAGCAGCCGCTGAAGATGTACTTTCGTGGGCAATTGACCCCGTGTACGACAAGAACAGAGAGCCTCTGCCGGACCAACTGATCGGCTGGTCCTTCGAAAGCTGGCATCGGTACCCACGGGGGTTCAGTGCCGGCGGCGAGAGTAAAACTTGCAGGCCATCCTTCGACGGAAATCTACTGGGCCTCCAGGCTATCCAGCTGGATACCGTAACGGGGGTCAGCTTCGTCAATACACCGGCCTCGGCGGGGATAGGCGATTCGTATGTCAGGGGGCATCATTAATTCCATCGCCAGCGCCGTTACCTTTGGCCGTTTCTACTTGGACGCCAGAAATCTGTGCTTGGGCGCTGGTAGCGCAAGCGCTATGTATGGTCCGACGAAACAGAAGAAGATGGACGCATTTTGGCAGATACTCCGCGGCCGGGATCCGACGTGCGAGGAGGAGAGGGCGAGGAAAGAAAGCAAAGATGTCGACGGTGTCTTGATCGGCCTCGCTAGACCAGTAGCGATGGGAACGTACGTGGCCTTACCCATCCTGACCGCGGCCTATATCTACATGCTGATCATGAGTGGGATACTGGGGTTCACTTCGTACATAGAATTCTTTGGGCGGATCGGCATTACGAAGCAGAGACGATTGATCACGACGAAAGACGGCTACATGGGACTTGCACCCCGGGACACCAGGGTTGGAGACAGAATCCTCATACTGCAAGGATACTGCGCACCAATTGTGGCCAGGCCTGGCCAGCGTTGGAGGGTTGTCGGTGATGCTTATATCCATGGAATTATGGAGGGGGAGGCCTTTGACGAAACAATATGTAGACTTTTATGGTTCGAATAATAGGCCGCGGATTAGAAGTAGGGGGCGTAGCTATTTAGAAACAGTCTGGTGTTCAGCCAACGCCTTTGCAATCAGACCAATCCTATCCGTCACAAGCAGATCCACCCCTGCTTTGAAGTATAGTGCCGGGATGTCGCATTTTTACCACCAGCCATGTAGGAAGCCGGGCCAAGTTCATGCAAGAAAGGAATAAAGATGGCACTGTGTTAATTCATGAGTTTGTTACGAAGAGTAAGGAAGATTCCTAAGTTATGGGATTTTCAAATCACGGCGATCACAACCTTTGGCATTTGGCTTCATCCGGAAAAGAATCTGCGTTGGATCCCTGGGGAGTGCCTGTAACACCCCAGAAGGACCCTCTCATGTCGTTGCCACGTCTGAGACTGACACGTCTCTTTCCTCACGGCTGCGCGGTATTTATTACCCCGAGCTTTGCCGTCTCTGAGCCTGCAGAGCTCTGTAGGCTGCTGAGCTGGTTCAAGGAAGATAGCCGAGTCGCACCATATGTTCTTGTAGGTTGTGCGGCTTCCCCCGAGTATCTACGGGGGCTGGTCTTGGACAAAGCTCAAGAAGCAGACCAGCTCAAGCGCACTCAGTCGAGCAATTTATGTCTCAACAGGGAGCTGGCCGCCGGAGGATTGTCGCGAGATCTCCAAGACCGGTTGCACGCCTGGGAGCTGGTTTGTGAGATCGTCCACGCGAGCAAGGGTGACGGGTACGACTTGGAAGAGGCTCCGGAGGAAATCCGCAAGGCAGTATGGGCCAGTGAATGTATCGACCCCAACGATGAACAAAGTCTCGTCAACTGGTTCGGCTGGTGGTCAACCACGCGCCTGACCAGCTATAGAATATTCTACGTTATCGGGTCCAGGGCTCGAGGCAATGTCAAAGCTCGCAAGATGGTCCGTATTCCGAACTATGCCACGCACGTAACCGGGGATCCCGACATGGCCTTCGCTCGATTCCTTCAGAATCAACAGAACCTGTCGGCTGGCACTGCAAACTCGACCGAATCTTCAACTATTCGACAACACCCTACGTCTTTCAAAGCACAATTTTTCCCAGCGACCGAGCAGCTGATCTGAAAGCCTGGCTCTCGAATCTGATTCACTCTCAACACCATGGATGGCTCAGGGTCCACATCGACCCGGTTTCATGGCGAGACGTGCAAATGGCGGACAGCTTTGGAGACCCGACGTGCGGGTACGCCACCTTTACGAATTGGTTCTACTCGATACTCAAATTTTACAAGAGCGTCAATACTCTGGTGGGTCTATTCTATACGGTAGATACCGATTGGACCGACTCGACGCAAACAGCAAATGCCGGTCGGCATCCGTGGATCACGATATATCGGCCTGTGAGCCCTCATCACTTTGAGAAGGGGTACAAGGAGATGGAGCTCTTCCTCTGGGATTGCGACTTTGCTAGACGATCAGGTGGGTCATCCCTCCGAAGCCCTCCTCCCCTCCTTCCTATGCAAAGGCGGTTAATCGAATTCGTACGAGAGGAAGCTCCCAAACGATTTGCCGAGCACTCTCTTAGCAAAGTCTGGATTGGCGATTTCCCGATTCCACCCACGCCGGAGCCGTCCTATCCCATTGATGTCACCTGTCAAGCAGTTGAAAGTTTTCTCAGGCATTCATATGAATTGCTTACCCCCTTTTCCGTGCAGTTGAAAGAAAGAGGCTGGAAACTCGTGGAGGATGGTTTGCATAATCCGTGGACGGGGGAGGCGGATGCGTTCCCCAAGGCTGTGGGTGATATGGAGCTTCCGGAGGTGACAATCACCCACGCGCCGCAGGAGACCACCAGGGAAAGACGCAATGCCGCAACCAGCTCTACGACGACGCGTTTCAGGCGCGCAAGGTCGATCATCGAAGCCTGACCCTGGACTACCAGTACCAACCGACGTTGGAGTGGTACCATAACCTCAAGGAGGAGGGTCGCAGCTACAACTACGTAAACGTTGACAGTTGAGACAAGGCACTGGACAATCTCATGGGAAGGCGGTCCTAGAATGTTGTTGGTCTGTCAGTTCGGTCCTGAAGAACATTGCAATGACAGACAAGAGGGCAGTTTGAGGAGATTCATGAGTAGAAGGATGGATGTGACTTGTAAAAGTTTGGTACACACACACAGTTTATTAACGCCCGGGCGGCGAAGCCGAAAGGGCAACTAGCGCTAATCTACGGTACATTCTTGAATCGCTTACTTGTCACCTAAAGCCCATGCATGCTCCATTTTCAGTTGGTCACTCCATTTCCGTCAGCACGTTCCTGTTTAGGATCCCGTGTTAGTAGCATTTCCTGCCAGGCCAGCTTGAAGGCCCTTCTCCAAGTGTCCAGCATCCTATCCTCGGCAGCTGAAGCGGCGCCTGCAGTCTGAGGCACGGGTTGTTAGTAGTGGTCGCGTTAGTGAGAAGACTGGTTCCTATCCAGCCGACCTGTCGCCATGGCAAATCGTATCGTCGCTCGTACGGCCTCCATGTCTAGGGCCCAGAATTCATTGTCTGAGGGTGACTTGCCACCCAAGTAAAAGGACAAGTTGCTCCTGTGGGTGTCTGTGCACTGTAGCATCTCTGTTCGGTATGTTGTCCATTTGTTGCATCGGAAGAGGAAGTGTTCCACCGTTTCTCTCGCTCGTCCGCATTCGCACTGGTCTGTGGGTGTCGCTTTGATCTGGTAGAGGTATTCATTCAACCTCGCTTTCCCTGTTCGGAGCTGGGCAAGGACGCTGGCTTCTTTCCACGAAAGTCCGTTGTACAGCTGCCTCGTATGTTTCCCTGGTAGAGCAGTATCGACTCGTTTGGAGTGTTTCCCGACGCGTTCCGGCAGATTTATTTGAGCACTCCGTTTGGCCCATGCAAGATTCAGTGTTGTCGATTTTGCTCCTGGCATCTTGGTCCCTGGTTCGGCACCTAGCCGTGTCGTGGTCTTCGCTTCCTTCTTCGCGCGATCCATTAGTTCGTCCTCTTCATGCGTTGGTAGCCAGGCGACGACGATGTTGTTTCCTTCCCTTCGCAGGCTCGAAATGGCCTTGTAGGCTTCACCGATGTGTCGTTGCCCAGACTGTTGACGTGGCTTCCTCAGTGTAAGGGCCGCTGCTTTGTTCCTCGTCACGAGCAGGATCTTGCGGTACCGGAGCTTCGGCAACGAACGTAGGGTGTCGGCTATAGCGGCTAGCTCTCCCGTGTACGGGTTCTGCTCTGTTCTTTCACCGAGTGTAATGGCGCAGGCCAAGTGCAGGCAGTCCCCTCGAATCGAATTCTGTATTTCGATGGCTGCACCAAAGCCCACTAGCCCGTTCCTGGCTGAGCTGCTCACCGCAATGCGCACCGCCCAGTCTGTACGCTCGACGCTAAAGTCCGCTTCCGACTCGTCCGCGATCGTCCTTATCCGGCTCTCCCACGGGGCTAGTGCGAACGGTTCGATGGTTTTCAGCTCTTCCATGGGTATGTCTTTTAGCAGGTCCGCTACTTGATAGAATGGCGATCGATGGTATCTCCGGAACTTCCGTATCCGCGCTGTGCTGCTGCGAAGAGGGTTTGTCGGTGGGAGGGTGTGGATGTCCGTCCACATTTTAATTGCCCTCCGCCAAAACCGGTCTTGGACCGCGGCAATGTGGGCCTCGGCTTCCGCCACGCTCGTAGCCACGGTCATGAATGTTCCCACAATCGCCTGAGCCCCTATCCTTTGGATGCGGTGGACGGGTTTCGCTGCCCTGTACCTGCACTCATGCATCCAGACGTTTGACGCGTAATCCACCACCGGCGCTACCGTCGCCGTGAAAAGCTGTCGCGCCGTGGCAGGGGAGAGCCCCTTGAGCCGTCTCAGCTCCAGGACGGCCTCCAGCCCTTTGGCCGCGGCTTCGGCAATGTGTTCCTTGTACTTGAGCTTCGTGTCCATGATAACCCCCAGGATCTTGACGTGTTCCATGGGCCGTACATCCCGTCCTTTGATGGTGAAGGGTGCCGGGTCGGCTTTGTACGGTTGGCGGGCGAAGTGAATGATGGCTGTCTTGTCCACTTCGAACGTCGCACCGCTCCTTCTTTCCCATGCGAGGGCGTCGTTGATGATGGCTTCTATCCCTTCGCGGTTGCTCTGCGCCGTTGGGCCTGTGACCCAGGCCGTAAAGTCGTCTACAAAGGCGACAGCGCCCCCGTAGCAGTCGATCCGCCGCTGTACCAGATCTGCATTAAAGAAGAGGAACAGGATCGGAGACAGGGGGGACCCTTGGGGCAGACCCGCCTGTGGTAGGCTACGGCTTTCGGACGTGTGTCCGTTCACCAGGATCGTCGCCGTACGACCTGAGCAGAAAGCGCTGATCCATCGGAGCAACTGATCCGGTATACCTCGAGCTTTCATCCTTTGGAGTAGCCTAACGTCGAACACCCCGTTGTACGCCCCTTTGACGTCGAAGCTCACGAGGCTGAGGACCCTCCGGCCACGCCAGGCAGCGTAGACCTGCTCTTGCAGGAGCATGAGTGCTTGCTCTGCTGACCGTCGTTTCCGTGCCCCAAAGTGGTTGGTTGGAAGGAGCCCAAACGTCTCGACTAAGTACGAGATCCTTTCGGCAATGACCGACTCCATCACCTTCCCGAGTGTTGATAGCAGCGAGATCGGCCTCCAGGCTTTCGCTATAGTATAGTCTTCTTTGCCCGGCTTTTTGAGCGGTATAATCTTCGCATGACGCCATTGGGTTGGTAGCTCTCCTTCCTCCAACGACGTACGGAACAGCGTGAGAACCCGTTGTTTGACCACCGGCCACACTTCTTTCCAGACAACTACCGGCAGGCCGTCCTCCCCCGGGTGCCTTCCAGGACTTGGCTACGAACAGTTGCCGCTCGATCTCTTCCATCGTGATCGCGCGCATCTCGATGGGCGCCCTCTGCGGGCGGTCCCCTTCGTCGGCAATCTCGTCCGGGAGCGGAGGAAAGAACTTGGTAAGCAGCTCCTCGGCCTGTTCCGCATGGTTGGAGGTGCTCGTCCCGTCCGCGCGAACGAGCTGGGGGACTTTCCCGAACGCCGTATCGTTACCCGCTTTGAGATACTTCGCTGCCTTCCAGATGTTGTCGTTGTCGGCGAGGAACTCGTTCCAGTGCTTCTTCTTTTGCTGCCGGATGGCCTCGTGGTACTGCTTTGCCGCACCCTTCGCCGTCGCTTCTAGGTCCTGTCTGGCGCAGCCTGCCCTTCTTTCGGTCCGAGCTCGATTCCTCCAGTAAGTATAAATGTGCCGGAGTTGCGTCAGATCCGTCGTCCATCATCGCTTCGCGTACGGCGATGGCTCGGCTTCAGGAGCCAGTGTATGTACGGCTTCCAGGACGACGTCCATCAGCCGGTCAGTCTGTTCTTGGACCGTGCCGCCCGTGGGCGTCGTAGCCAATGCCGTGGTAATCCGGGCGTTGATGTCCTTCCACGGGGCCGGCTCAGCAGTTCTAGCAACATCCACGGCGTCATCAGCCGGCTCTGGCTCTAAAGCCAGCTTGCGACTATGGCCCAAGGTTTTTGAAGAACGGCTGGGATCCTTTTTCCGGCTCCTGACGAGGACAGAAGCTGGGCCCCGTCTAGAGAAGGACGAGCCATCCTGGGAGTTGATCGATGCTCCGTAATCACTGTGGACACGTCTCATGTGGTCTCTTAAGTTCCAGTTGCGGGAGAATCCCTTTTCAAGCAGAAAGCGACTACAGTCTTCGTAAGTGCAAGCATAGGGATTGTCTCCATGGCCGTGCATGGCGTGGGCTTCACGCTCATGTCGAAGGAGACAGGCAGTCGAAGAGAAGCGGACGTTCTGGCACGAGTTAACCTTGCATCGGTATTTAAAAAGTACCGACTATACATTACGAAGCAGTATTCCGAAGAAGAGCTCCAGGAAGCCTTATATTGTATCGCAAATGGTACTCCAATTAAGCAGGCCGCTCGGGAATACGGTCTTCCTAAGTCAACGCTCCAGAACCGGCTTAAAGGTCAACACTCTCGATCCGAGGGTGCAGCAGATTTGCAAGGCTCAGTCCTAAGCAGGAGAAGCACTTATCGTCATGGATTATCGCTCAGCAGGCTCTAGCTGCGGCAAGGTAAGAAGTTGAGCATTGTTCAACCATTTCATTAGTTATGCTTTGCCACAAGAAAGTCCTAACTGGACTTATGACAGGAATGTCAGACTATCGGCTGGAACCAGAAAGGTCACAAAGAGGATTGCAAAAACCTGAAAGATCCTGATTTGAAGTCAATGTTTCGCTTTGACTGGGATCACTTTGATCATTGCGTAAATTTTCCGGTTTAGAAATGCCGCGGAAGTAACCTTGGACAACATTCGAACGACACCTGTATAGAGCAGGCTTCTAGATTGGGCAATTCTCGCTGGCGTCCGATCGACTCGAAGCTCATCGGTCAGTGGCAAGAGTTAAGAAGTTTAGTATTGCAGTTTTCATAAGTTCTTCGGACCTGATAGCAATCTGGTGGACATGGCGAAGCTGCTCCAGGAGTGGAAGCTGAAGTTCCGAACGCGGATTGGACGATTATACACGGAAAGGAGCAGGGTGGGGATCCGCAGGAAGTGCTGCCGGGGTCGAAGCCCAAAGCGACGGGACGAGAACAACACCCTGGAGTAGACAAGACTTGGACGCTCAGACCCGGGAGACGGCATCCTCAGCGACAGAGGGAACTCTGCGCACAGTGATGCTGCGGACTCTATGAAGCAGTCGCTTGACATGTCGTCTTTGCCGCCCGACAGCACCATCAAGAGATTAGACCAGGCCTGTGTGGCTATGCTGCGTGCCAACACCATTTAATAACTTGCACAAGAATGCCCGAGACCACATACCAGCCCGGATCTGAACAAACAAAGTACCAATTGCTATTTCCCTGCTCCCATCCCGCACTAAACAAGTTAACCATGACTCGTTCCAAGCCACAGTCTGCCATAGGCTCGACCAAGCTGGATTCATAAGGAATCGGTCGATATCGGCACCAGGTTAATGGGTAAGGATGACTCTGAAGCGGCAGTACTCGGTATAAAGTGCGATACGAATGTCAAGCCCGCAGTCAGACAAGTAGTTGTCAGGTCGTACGAGGCACATGTTATTAACGTGATCTGCAGGATTAACCCAGTCCTCTGAACACCAGCTACATACGTACCAGAGGCTCGTCCGCCGTACTCTGGCCTGAATAGCTTAGCATGTTGGCGCCAAAGGCGAGAACTCGAAGCATGTTGTGGGCAGCTATAAACGACCGCCGCTGCGACATATCTTGGGCACGGGCGCTGCCAGCGGTGTACTGCATTTGCACCGTGTGTCCACTGTCGCCAAAATTGCGGACTTCGAAAATGAGGAAGCCATGCTTCCTGGCTAAGGAGCCCAGCTTGGCGCTAGTGCCAGTTTGAGGATCATAGTCCCATCCAGCCAAGATATCATAGTGTGTCTTGAGGATAACGATCGAGGAGCCAACTTTATATAAAGCGGACCTTACATCTGCTCATCTTCGCCTTATGTGTTGATAGCCTCGGCGCTATATAATCAACTACTTAACTGTAGATGAACTTGCTAGTGGAGCTGTACTGGGGCCGCCATGCCGACCTGTGCCCTACTATGGCTGTCCTGGTACTTGCAGGAGCTAGTACGCCAATAGAACTATACGATATCTGTCGCGCCAAGAAAATATGCCGGATGCATTGAACCAAAGCCGATTGGCGGCCCCTAAATTAACGACACCATTAGGCATACAGGGGCGTCCACACCAATCGGATTTGGTAGGCAGACATAATGCGACTAGATACCGTGTTGATAGGCCTCTAGGAATGCAGGGGTACGACTAGTGCTTGGAATTGGACCTAGCTAGGCATTTTTAGTGACTGCGGAAATAATGCCCCCTTACCAGTTCAATGGGAATAACGACAAATGTGGTTTACAGATACCCGGATTATATCCGCCACGTCTGCTAAAGGCAACCACCTTCCGGGATCCGTCATACCCCTGGTCAAGAGTCAGATCGTCTGGAGAAAACGGGGACAGGATGGCCAACTCTCGGCCCGACACCTAGACCAAGCTCCTGGTAAAGCCTAACATATCCAAAAATTACTACTCGAGGTATCGAGAGGGCACAGCTGACAATAGACAGTAAAAATATCTGAGACAGCCCTGCTCTGTACCGTTGCCTAGTAAGCATTGGATCTTCAGTCTTCATTGGATCTTCAGTCTTCATTGGATCTTCAGTCTTTCTAGAGAACGTTTTGCAGGCAGCCCGACGAGAAAATCTAGAAATGATAGCTTTTACTACGGGTCAAGGTTCCTTCTTCTGGCAGCGTCTGGGGCATTATTGTTTGACTTGTGAGACTTTTGAAATGAGAAAAGTCCTGATGATGATGGTTCTGTGACCCGAGTCTGATCTAAGGATTACAATAGTGCCTGACTTGCTCCCCCTACGCCTTTCCCGCTCGCTTAGTCATTGAAAGCGTTACTAAAAGGCTTGCAATAGCTTGCGTCTTTAGATTTGCTTCTTTGGTGATAGCTAGGCCATTATTGGCTTACTGGCCATACCGAACCGAAAAAGTGAAGAAAACTACACCTTGCGAAGTAAAGCTGAAGAGGGAGGAGGGGGGCAGGGCCTGACTCTCCTGGCAGCTCTCCTATATTACCTACTGACGTAACGCGACACACGAATGGGTAATATCACCGTGACAAGCGGCGGGTAGTTTGTGTCGTAACTAGCTGAAGATTTTCACGGAGGCCATGGCCCCTAGTAGGTGCAATGAAGCGCTAGTCAAAACTAGCTGGATCCATCATCCATCATTGCGCCGGAGATCTTCCTTCTCCACCACTCGGATACAGGCTCCCCTCCCCCATGGCTTTGACCTGCCGTCCCAGACTTAGAGGTGTTTGATTGACACGGGTACAGATCACGGGGCCTGCCTGCTTTGATTCCGCCTGGATGGAAGGCATGCATTGCAAGCAGGCATCCGGTCATGGGGACTATCATTACTTCACATAAACTACCTGTTGTCCCCGGATATTGGACGCAATTAATTGCTATCAGCATGATCCGGCATCCGCTGAGCTCTTGCTAACAACAGAAAAGGCGTTGGTCTCGTGGATTGCTCACGCTCACTTGGATCGGCGAGCGCGATACGCAACCTGGACGAACTATATACGCACCGGTCCCAAGTCCATTTGAGAACCTCCAACTCTCTCCAATTTCCCCGCTTTAGTTCCAAGGATGCCTTTCTGCCGTGCCCATCCCCTTGGCGCTCCCTAGAGTATAAGGTTTACAGGTCTGCTTCCAACGTAGATACGGTTTCGATGCCGGCCTAACTCAGCTTATTAGAGCACCAATTTTCCGGTACGATGTCGTCGTACGAGGCGTCACCGGAGGACAGCCTCCTGCATATGGACGATGCGACCTTTAACGGACTACTGGCTATCGGCTGCCTGGCGGCGGTGTCCTTCCTGTTCACATCGTGCCTGTTGGGATTCATAAGCTGGCGGATGGTGTCCTGGAAAAGGTTCTACACTAGTTCCATCGGGCACAACCAATCGATCGTCCTCGTTTACCAGCTCCTCCTAGCCGACTCCCTCCAATCCCTTGGATTTCTTATCTCGTTTTATTGGGCGTCGGAGCGCGAAATTATCGGGCCTAGAAGTGCTTGCTTCGTCCAGGGCTGGCTGATCCAGATTGGAGATGTCTCAAGTGCATTCTTCGTCTTGGCCATCGCAATCCACACGGTGTATCAAGTGGTGTTCTCGAAAAGAGTATCTCACCGAGTATTTCTTGTTGCTGTTTCATCCGTTTGGGGGCTTGCTTTCCTCCTAACCTCCCTGGCGCCCATTGTTGGCGGGCGGTATATTTTTGAGCGTGCTGGTGTTTGGGTAAGCGACATCGGCTTGCAGAAATCTTCAAGGCTATAGCTCACCATTTCCAGTGCTGGATTAAGTCTGACCACGAGGATCTTCGACTTCTTCTGCATTACCTATGGATCTTTATCATCGAGTTCGGCTCAATTGCCGTGTACACTGTTGGGTTCTGGTTCTTATACCAGGCCAAAAGGCCCGGCTCCACGTTTAGAAGCGACGCAAGCCTCGAAAGCTTAAATAAAGCCAGCAGGGCGATGCTTGCCTATGCTCTAGCATATACCGTGATGACACTACCTCTGGCGTAAGTCGGCCACCCCATTTACTGCTGTGGAAGTAAGTCGCTAACCCTTATCTGATAGGGCTGGACGAATGGCCAGCATGTCGAATCGACAACCCTCCAACAGCTACTTCTTCGTTGCCGGCAGCCTCTTCACCTCGTCAGGCTGGGTCGACTCGATTCTATACGCGATTACCAGAAGGTCGCTGCTTTTCAAGGAAATGTCAGGCCCGGGCGCGGCACGACAATCACTTTCCGACCAGCTGCGGTTGCACAGAACCGGGTTCGCGAGGCAGGGCAGTACCGACGACATATTGGGAAAAGATGCCAGTGAATTCAACGGAATTAAATTGGAAACAACTGTGATGGTCGATGTTGAATCCCCAACCAGTTCGGTGGCGCCGAGCCATATCTATGAGGTGTCGGCAAAACGACACCTCACTCGAGACAATATGGTATGAGGAGACATTTTTACGAGGAGCTCGAACACAGGCGAAGGTCACACATATCCTTCGTAGGCGGTCTATAATATCTTTCGTGCGATGCGAAAGCAAAGTTTCGCTACATTCAACATAATAATCGATTAGGAAGGGGGGCTCTGCTCTCGTTTCTACGGGAAACAAAGCTTCCCTTTTGTTAACTACAATGAACAGGCTGTGCATGGATAGCAGGTTGAGCGATGGAATTTCTGGATTTGTACTCTCCTGGATTTAAAGGAGTAAGCCCTCATCAGGGCTAGGTTTGTCATGGTGTCTGTCATAGCTAGATAGCTGCATACGGACAACAAACTTGATTCAGAAAAAAAGCCCCGGGTTCGCAAACTGGCCCGCACATAGTTGGTAGCGTCAAGTACTGCACGAAGACAAGCGTGTCGAAGTAGTTTGAAGTCGCATTGGGTAGACCTCAGTGCAAAGCATGCGGTCAGACTAGCGGTGCGAGGAGATACAAATCAGAACGGCAGCATCAAAGATTCGTGGTATAGCGAGTGCATGATGCACTTGTCAGTACTTGGGAGTACTACCAGTGGCCGGGGATAGGATTGAGTTCTGAATGGGCAGTGCTATTCTCCGACCACCGAACTGTGCTAGCATCGCTTCCGGCCAGCGCGTGGACTGCCGATTACCGCTAGGCGCTCGGTTTTAGACGATGAGCGGTTCCGGCGCGCGACGAACGATTTCGGTAGCCGTGGCTTCGCCTTTTCGTGGACCGGTCCTGGGCCTTGTCAAAACGCAGCGCTGCTGCAATTTCACTTGATACGACCGCCTCAGCAACCTCGTCAAATTTCAAGCGCCAGGCGGTGTCAATCCTAGCCCATTTTTGTTCCGCAATGCAGTAAAACTTCGATGCTGTACCATAGTGATCTCCTACGCGGGCCAAATACTTAGTATAGTTGACTCGTGCGGTTTCCCAGTCAGCCTCGAGCTGTCGCAAAGCAGCAAGATCATATTGCTCAGGCTTATACGATTGTGGCTCGATAGCGAATGGCGAATGCGAGGGTCTGGTGCTCAGCGGTGCTGACGGGATGAGAGGTGATTGTGGCGCCTTGGTTGCATGTGAGGCAGGGAAAAGCGAGTTCTGACGAGGGCATGGAGATACGGCATCGTCGCCCGAAGCATTAGTCACCTGAGCTGGTACAAACGAATCAATTGTCAGTACACATCGTCGCTCCGCCCTAGACCCAATGCTCTCCGCCTTTTTCGCATCAACTGGTAGCGGAAGCACAGAAGTCGGTGGAAGAAAGTGCTCATGAGTTTGATCCAATGAGAAATGGCCAGAAGTCGATATTGATGAAGACCGACTGGATGGCGCCTTGGACAATGCGGCGCCAGATTCGGACAGAAGCGATTGGAAAGTGCAAACATTCCACAACTTCCACCTTGTAAACGATGGGAAATGAGAGCCGCTCCGTTGGCTCAAGCTCTTGCTCAAGGTGCAATCACTCAGAAAATCGTGGTCGTATCCAAAATCTCTTGGGACCGGGTCAGCATCTTTGTGGATGCACGACTCATCACCTACACATTCTAGGTTAGTAGGTCGCTCTGCACGTGTGAAATAACGACGCTCACGGAAACAAACGTGAAGACCACGATACTCCGACGCACCGTTATCAGAGCTGTTATGGTAGCCGAGATCAGGACACTGAAATCTCGAAGACCCTTTTGGATGTCAGGGGAAATCGCTTCCCATGACGAGCTTTTCGAAAAAGGCGGGGTTAGCTGCATTGTCCCTCAAGGTGCCTAGCGTAAAAAAGCCGAGGAAGGATTATGCCATGAACGACATACAATCGTGATTCCAATCCATGTCACTGTTCCCATCTGCGAAGTTTTTGCGTTCGTCGAGTGAGAGTAGCAAACGTAACGCCCGCAACTTGTTTAACGTCATGTTGAGTGAATACTGCAATAGAGCCAAGTGCTACAAGCGATGTGTGACGCTTGTTGCAGGCTGACGAAAGAGCAGATAAGTAATGAATATCGTGTTGTGCCCGTATCTACGGGAGTTGGATTAGCATAGAACTGATTGATGACATACGTCGATTCATGGACGAATTTTTTCATATCTCTTTCCTCGTCTTTGAATTCCCAAGTTGTTAGTTGTTTCCATTCTCCATACCATATACGGTAGGTTTCTCTTACTTATAACTAAATGATACAGTACCATTGATTTGACCCTACACACGAATTGCTTTGCTTTTTCCACTCACATGCACTCTTCCTCCAAATGAGGAACCACCTGCAAGCAGCACATGGCATTCCGAGGCAAATAAAGTGCGTTATCGTCATGCAGGAGGTTGCATCCGTGCAGTTGTTCAGAGCTGGGGCTGGATTAGGCCGCAGCTCGCTCTGCAATGTTGAGGAGTTGCCACGCTTGTAGGGCTAAGGGGACTAGAGAAAGCTAGTTGGATGTCTCTCTTGGATCAGTGCGGGGACCCGGAGCGGCTTGGTCCACTCGAGGCGGCCAATTCCAATCAAACTATAGTGTGAACAGCCAGTACAGATTAGGAAATTGTATATATGATCGCAATTAGATATCAACCGCTCAGTTGCAATGATTGTGTCAATCTGCGCTGTTGTTGTCCCGCATCCATGTATGTACTTAATGTTGACCGTGCCCTAAGCAAAACACTCGCCCCAGTTTCCCCCAGCCATCGCAAAATCGAAGACTTTCTACAATCGGCTCAGCTCGCATCGTCCTAAGTTATCTGCATTGCAATTTTATAGTGGAATGACTTTATCTTTCACCAAGATCTTCACACGCTCCTTGTCCCCATCGGCATACGTCATCTTCTCAACATACAACCTCGCTGCGAAGGGTACCGTCCAGCTTGACGTATACCCCTTTGTCTCCAATGGGGATCAGCCTATCAAGTACGAGGACCCAAGGGCTACCCAACGATATGTTGAGGCAAGAGATACTTGGTATAAAGCTCAGCCTCCGGGAACCTATGTGGATAATAAGATATACCGGAAAGCAACGCATTTACCAGTCTATATAACAGAACAAGTTATGACTGGTGCCTAGATTTGAAGCAGATAGGCAGCCAATGTACGACTTTGGCTGGGTCGAGGGATTGGACGAGAGAGGAGATGGTGGATTATTTAGACTGGGACAGGTTCGAGAACGACCAGATGGATGCTCTGGTAGCTCGAGAGTCAGGGAATGGTCTTTCTAATAGGAGGGGCATGGGGGAACTTTGGAGGAGGGCAGCGCAAGGCCAGGAAGAACAACAAGCTCTTCATTCAGTTACATAGAATGGCATATGAGATCGATTCAATTGAAGCGAAAATATGTGGATTGGTTAAGATTACACTGGTTGGTATGAAGCTCCAGGACTAATGCAGGGTAATGCTCCAGCTACTTATCGGCTCCGTTCGAGATTTCGTCGACCTCTCCCGAGGCAGCTCCATTGAAGAGAATAGTGGCTCCCTCAAGTTGGAACATGACTACACGGTGGATGCCACTGTCGTAGTCTCCAATTGCACCCTTTTCGACGTGGTGCGCCGATTCGAATAGGAACATCCAGTAGTATACCTGTCTTCCATAGTTGCCTGCAGACCTGTTGGCCCGACTGTTGGAGTGTAGCGCTGGAAGAGTAGCAATGGCGCACTAGCGCGACCCAGCAGGACCAGGCTCCGTAGAAGAATCATTATTAGCGTAGAGTCGGTTCGCAACCCTCGTCTGTGTAGCGTCTGTGTAGCAACTCCTAATCTTCTGGACGGCCCCAGCGGGGACGGATTGAAACGTAAAGTACTCCACTGTCAATCTAGCGGTCTTCGCTGCTTTCTAGCGGAAGTCTACTAGGGCGACTTAACTAACTCGGTCCCCGTTGCCTGCCCTTGTACGCCAATCCAATAGCAGTGCACGTGGAGAATGTGCTTATCTTAACGACAGGTGGAACCCTGAATGCTGAATCGATTTACCATCTGATAACGTTGGTGGTCTTAGTTCCCTCCAACTGCTTCAATTAAAGCACAAAACAAAACGAGCTTTCATCAGCCAAGGGTGTCTCATTATGTTGGGGGATGCCCCTCTGCACTTCTCCACAAGCCTGCCAGACTCCAGATGTATATAAACTCTTCTATAGCTATGCTCTCCACTTCTATTCGGTCCATAAAGACTTCCCCTGTTGTCGGGCGTAGGAGTAGAAGGCCAAGGCATTTCAACAATATAATTCTTCACCCCCACCAACACATCAGTACTTGCGCATTGCCTCTTTTCCCGAGGCCGTAACAATGTAGTGTCGCACTATTTCTGTCCATCGAAGACCTTCAAAGAATACTCGGTGGTAGGGAATAACCTAGTAAGACCAGGAGGAGTGGTGAGAGTGCAAAAGTAGTCCTAGGATATTAGGCCTAGACATATCTCTCGACGCTACGGATATGGGCGTTGTCGCTGAACTTTTCCGTCCTAGGCAACGAGCCAGTCAGAAGCCGGGTCCATCCAGTTCGGCAAGGGCTTTGGCGTAGAGCTCGTGGGTGGCGTGTTGCTCGGTTGTCAGGAGCGGCACGGCGAGTTGTAGCGGATTGAAGTTCTTGAACACGTACAACGTACTGACGTTCAGGTAGGGCGTGATACCCTGGCTTACGAGGAACGCGACGGGTGCCAGGGCTTCCAGGTGGTACTTTGTGAGGAACTCACCAAAGGACAAGAGCAGGTCCGGCTCCACGGGGTAGGTCAAGTTAAACCCCGTGTCCAAGGCCGGGTACTTGGCCCGCTGGGCGGCATAACCCATAAGGGCAGCCGCGATGGCTTCCTGGTCTGGGGGAGGGTAGGTTGCATCGATCTGCCCAGTCGAGAAATCCGCGGGGACAGTCCCATTGCCCCCGAACCCCTCAATATCAACTAGGGACACACCAAGACGCACGAAGTAGTTTTTCACAGTAGTCGTGTTCTCAAAGACAATGACCCCAATGTCGATCGGGACTCCGGTATTAGGGTCCACATAGGTCTCGGCGTGGCCACCAAGCTGGCCTTTGGGCTACACGGCAATGAAACTCTTACCGGCGTCCTTGAGCTTCACCGCGGTATAGGTTCCGGATAAGCCGCCGCCGATGATAGCCACATCGCGCCTGATGACGTCGATGTCGTTATCGCCGAATCCGTATTCGCAAGTAGGGCAATGATCCGAGAAAAAGAGCAGATCAATAAGCCGTGACTAACCCCGCCAGGGGTCGTTGATAAAACATTTTTCCCGGAGCGCCTTCCCAAGTGCTCGGATAATCAAAGGCTGTTCAGAGATAATATTGCAGAGTTACGACAGGAAACACGCACAAACAATGTTTAGGTCTGCTTATATATTCACTTGAACCATTTTGTAGGTTCCGTGCTAATATTACACTTCGGCTTCTGATGTGGTCGTATCAGGGCTGGTTGCTGAATGTCTCTCCAGTTGGGTGGTTCGTGAGAAAGGGCCACCCACACGGCTGCATGCTCGGGGGTAACGAACCGTCAGCAGTAGGTTGGAAACGACCTATAAGATCACAGACCTCAGGCCGTTTATCTGACGCTGTCATCAACTGAGGACAAACAGAAGTCCTGGGGCGTTCTCCGGATGTTTTTGCACCCACAATAAGCCGAACGAATTGACGACTATTTCCCCTATTCGGCTGGCTTACCTACGGCTTGAGGGTTGCCGTCCGCGGGATGATCTGCAGTGGGACTTCAAAAGTTCACCGGAGAAGGAAATGATGGCATCCGATCTCAGACGTTATTGGCAGGCCACGCTGTCATTGTCTCATCCGGAGGCGCAGGGTGTGAACTGTTTATTCCATCCAAAGCAACTGGCAACTGGCAACCCGGCTCACCTCACCCAGACTTCCTGGCGTTGTGGCATTCTTTGTGCGTGTTGCTTCATTTTTCTTACCCACTACTAATGAGCCGAGTGTTGGAAGAATTATTCCGGATGCGCCGCCCGCTTATGCGAGAAGTAACCCTTCTTATCAGACTCGTTCTTAGAAACAGAAAGAACTGGGCGGGTTGATGGTTTTGTCGGAGTGGAAAGAAGATTGGTTAAATGAGGACATGCAGTCGGGTTATGCGCCACGCCATTTGAGTAACTATTTTAGCGTCCCCGGGACTTGACACAGATCTGTGCAGCAGCCAAGACGAAGGTTCCACCTGCTTTGTTGGAGTCAACCGTAGCCCACAATAGGTTTACTCGGGAAGCGGCAAGGTTGGCCCTGTGCCTCTAGAAGGGGGCAGCGCTGAATTGCAATACACAGGAATACGCCTTAAGCAGTGCCGCTATTAGATGTGGGAGTGAACTTCAACAAGATAATACTGCAATGTCTTCTGTGCCGCTATACAGAAGAAAGAGACATGCCGCGGATAGTTTTGGTCTATTTCTTTTGGCATTCGTGCGATCTTGTTGATCTCGAGATTATAGTGTCGTTTAGTAAAGGCCAAGCAACAGGTATGCTTTCGAAGCCAGAATCACAAGAGCCACCATTGTTATCGCGACAGGGTTCGGGGGCCCAAATTACGCTGTTAAGAAACCTTACCGTAGGTCGTCACTCGATTCATTACGCTAAGCTACTAATATCCCATCTCTCTGTCTGCTTCCAGGTGGTAGGATTGGCTAGGTGAGTTCTAGTATGCTAACACAGGCTCTGCAACGTTCCTGCGACATCGCCAAAGGAGTGACGGGCATTAGTGCATTGTCAAGGCCGAATGCGTCTTCTCATATATGAACTTCATGGGGAGTTGCACTTCGACGTCCACCTTGACATCCACTTTCTACTGCACCAGCGCGATCGTAGTTGCAATAATGTATGGGTCTTCCCCCGTCTTTTGGGCGTTGCTTTTTTGATCGCAAGAAGTTCAATCGGTTGACAGGTTCGTCGAGAGAGATTCCGCATTCGGGGCAATCAAGATCGCCCCGGTATGAGGGTAAGGTAAAGGGCCTCAACCGGGGAGCGATTCGGGGCTCGTGGAGGGATAGTCGCAGTTGGCGACGTGGAGTGTGGTTTTCGCGATCGGCTCGCAGGATAATAGTTGGACAGGGGCCTTCCGACGGCATCATGTGCGCTCTGTATGTGTCTCGGTCGAGAACAACTCGTTCAGGTCAACAAATATAGTTAGGCGCGTGGTATTGGGTTGGGTGTCTCTGCATGATGAATCAGGCGCGAACTGAGCGACCGAGCTGGAGGCCATTGCCCCTTCGAGCTCGAATCGAATCGGCACAAAAAGACTGATCGCCGGTGAGGTTTGAGTTCCGTGTGTGAAGTTGTGTATGCTCGGTCTTGGTATCTTGGCCCCCTCGAGTCGGTTTATCCAACAATCGGCAGCACGAACGTAAGGATTCAGGAACTCGATAGAACCCAAGGTGCTGAGCGCCCCGCATCAGAGCCCGCAGAGGACGATTGGCCAGGACTCGTCGCGTGTGCGACTAATAATGCTCCAGCACAGCGACTGGCCAGCGGACATCGTGGATAGCAGGGTCGGCTTCCTTCCACCAACGTGTAGCTATCTCCTGGCTATGTCGTGACGGACCGCGTCAACAGGTACCTATGCATCTGCACAATCAATGTACCAGGCGCCAGCTGTGCCTGCCCCGTGCGTATCCACTAGTTACTGTGCTGAGCCTGACGTACCATACAGCAAAGACGATGGCATCCCCTCAAAATCAGCAATTGCGAGAGCAACTAGGTTCAAGGCGGTCTCCCTCGCCGCCTTGGCACTGGCGAAATGCTGCCGAGGTAATTCTGTTAGATGGAAGGTATCGGTACCTTGGAGGCCGATGATCCGACCAGGACCACTAAGGGAAATATGTACTGGGACAACCGCGTTGTACCGCAGACATAGGGTTCAACCAGACACAACCAATCACGCGTCTGACAAATTCAGGTAGTTGCCGGACGGTTGGAAACAGCAATGCAGCGTTGCAGCAACTAGCCTGGGACTCGCTCAATGTTCCATTCAGAGACAAGGTCCCAAATGTCCCTTCCCCCACCCTCCAGGAATGCGCCATTGTGCTTGCCGCCATTATCGAACCTGGACAGGCTATTCCCCCGGATTTGCATTCCAAAGTTGCCCTTTCGGCTTAGCCGCCCAGGCGTTAATAAATTGTGTGTGTGTGTGTAGTATCGGCGTAGAGGTCCCGATTCACAGCGGAACCAGAAGATTCCTACCCAGCGTCGTGCTTTCGGTCCGCCACATCCGTTGTCAGTCGGGAGTACGATCTGACCCGGCCATCCCGACCCATCTGACTGGGCATGGCTAGAACAAGCAATGGCTCGATTGAGTTGTAGACGAGCTACAGCATGCTCCAAACGTCGGTGATAGTCCTCTCTCACCTACAGTCTCAAGAGTACTCCGATCATTCGACACAAGTGGGTGGATTTGGAATGATCACGGTCCAAGTCGAAAGAGTATGAACTCTCAAAACCCTACCGATACCTTGAGCGGGCGACCAAGCATTTGCGAGAAACCGACCACGCACGATCCACTCGTTGAGGCCGACACATAATCAGATGACATTCAATCTGATGGAAGGAAGGACAAAACATATTGCTTATCAAATGGTTTCCATACGGCTCGATACCCCGCAAGATACTGCGCAATTCGAGGACTGTGGAAACCTCCGAGCAGGCCCCGTCGCGCCTCCGTTTGAAGCAGCTGCGAGCCACCGGATTGAACGCCGGCTGGACACCGACCTACCGATAACTGTTGATACAGTCCAAGGTTCTTCCATGGAAGAAGCAGTCTCTTATGTCCCGAGTGACTTAGGATCGAACTCAACCAGTCAGATGCAGGGCTACGACTGGTATGAATCAACGGTGGACTATAGCCGCCAGCAGCATACTAGCAGTGGCGCAACAACTGAGCGACCACACGGACACCAAGTCGTCGTACCTGGCGGTATTACACGCTGTGGCACCTGGAATAATGTTGGACAATGCGAAGCAGGCTATGCGCAACTAGAGATCCGCCCTCTCAGCAGTTTTTACCGCGGCGTTAACAGCGCCGAGCTAGCTCAGTACCAAAACGAGCTTAGCGATATCGAATACTTAGTCGAGAACTTGGGCCGAGAAGTTGATATCTGGGAAAGCAAGTGCGGGTCGCCATGCCCTAGAAACAGGCGATCAGCGCGAATTGCGACTAAGAGCTTATGAAACTATGAGTACCGCTGGCTACTCCACGGCGCCCCACGGCAGCCTTGCTAGATGTTGTAGTCTGCGTCCATCAGTCATGCTCCTGTCGTCGATTTTGGCACCTGCGAGAAATGAACCAGGTGAATACTCTTGTTCCGACAGCTTCAACTCTATTTCTCCCATCAAACGCTCATACTCTTCGGTGTCAATGCTCTGACCATAGGCCTCTACGGCCCGTTCAACAAGATTTTCCTTCTGAAGCACCAAGTCCTTGTATGATTGAAGGCTACGCGCGACAGAAAGCCACACAGCTTGCTGTTGGAGTAACTGGCGCTTTTCCTTCTTTAAATTATCTATTTCCATGACATTTCTGCGTCGGAGAGCCTGGTAAAACCCATCTCGATTGTGCTTTATTTCTTATTGCTGCGGGTGGGGAGAATCGTTACCGGATCTGGCGAAGGTTGATGGATGGTCCTCTGGAGAGTTGGGGCGGTAAATGCGGGGTCATCATGGTCGGTAATGGGTCAAGAGTGCGTAGATTAAAGGCTACTAAGCTAGAGAATGGGGAAATCATATCACCTACCCACCCACTAATCGAATTGCTTCAACGCTGGGTCGGGCGTATTTACCCCCCTGCCCATAGTCTTTTGTATAGGCGTGTCGATGCGCATAATACCAGCGTGGTTCTGCAACGTGCCTCCTCAAGCTCAGCTCGACGCTACGATGGATGCGAATGACGACGTGATATACTTGGGCACAATTGCCAGAACGCGTCAAGAGGTACTGGCCCCGTCAATTGCTAGGAGCAGACGGCAACGGGAGCCTCGATCTCATCCAAACCCGCGGGCAGTCCCATCCAAGCATCTGCAGCGTGCCCAGAGCGGCAACAAATCGAGCTGCACGCGACGCCAACAAGGACGCACACGAGGAGTCGTACCTGCCAACGCGAGATCTAAATTGGTAGAGGTTGGACATGTCAAGGACTCCACCGGCATTCGGCATAAAGTGTACGCGTACTTCAACCGACGCAGTCGATTCTACCACCAAATCGGCCGACTGCTTGGAGCTAAGCGAATCTCACACCGTGTCGTCGAGTATCATCCGCTCTTCCAGGGATACTCGCGCGAGGAAGTGAAAGCTGCGGTTCTCAGCCGCTTGGACACGAAATTTGGTCCGTTTCTTGACGATGGCGAGGCTTAGTAGCGTACGCATGTCGGTTCCTTCTTTCTGGGAATGGGTGATGTGGTGATCCGTGTGTAGCCCATTGGTTTGTGCGACATGGGCAAGCTGTGCACATGGCGGATACTTCAGTGTGCCCAGAATGGAAGCTTGAGCATCTGGAAAACGATTGCTGCATACCACACGCTGTCCGTGCTTGCTTAGTTTTTATACGTTTTATGTTAATACATTTCTCTTCTTTGGTACAATTTATCGTACATGCGTTGATGCTCATGCACCATAGTGAGTGCCTGATTCGGTTGTTGTGATCTTCCGACTTGGTCCCAGCCAAGATCGCTCTGCGCTACAGAGCTTGCACGATTCCGTGGACAGAGGTCCAAGGACTCAAGACGATGGGAGACCAGCTGTTGCCCAGCACAGTGTTCACTGTGCAATCCACACGGGTCCTGCAAAAGGCGCCAAACGAACCGCAATGCAGTTAGGCCAACTCGAAAGACAGAAGACATTACTGAAATGAAGGCGACAATAGAGCTACTGCGGGATGAGATACAATAGATGCTGCTGAAATCAGCGATCTGATGTTGCTCATTCAAGACCCCCAATTTGAATGTCGCTGATCCCGAGCCTATTTGGTTTCAGCCTCTTGGGCTTGAGAAGCACTAGGATCACCTGCTATGTACGCTATGTACCAACCAGAAAGCACGATTCCCAGTAAAAGAGTAATAACGAATGGTGAGAACAACATGCGAAACATACTGTGCACGAAGACATCGGGGTCCGTTCATTTCGAGAAACCAGAAATACGAGCGCATTTGGACAACAAGCACGTTCAAATACGGTTTTCCCTGACATTACTCATGATGAAATTGCAGAGGACAAAGGGTTTCGAGGTTTGCTGGTTGCGTAGGAGGAACGAAAAAGTTATGATACTGGCCACCCACGCTATGGAAAGAGACCGTGTCCGCAGCGCTGCAAGGCTTTACAGCGTGGACCATATAGCGTTGAATTGCCGCCAGCACAGACACCCTTCGCGACATGGTTCTATACCGAAATCACGGAATTGAACAAACCTAGAGGGATCAGCAGAAGCAGTTATACTGAGACTGAGGGGGTGGCTGCTGTAAATTCACTCGCCGCATTGTGCGACAAAAGTGTGCAGGTTCAATCAAAACGGTCCAAAGGGTGTGGGGAAGGAAGGTGTTGGTGCTATGGCCTTATCAATCAACGTCCCCTCCAATTCCTGCGGGCCACGTTCTTCTTGCCAACTTATAGTAAGCCGGGCGCACTGCTCCCAAATCTCCATCCATAGCCACTGCAAGATCATAGCAGTATCCTCCAGAGATCAGTTCCTACTACTGCATGGCGCGCCCATGGAATCAAGACAAGCAATGGAAACCTCCGAACATCGTCCCGACAGACCTCTAATTCAGAGCCTTTGTGAGGTCGGACCAGCGGCAAGGAAACTATTACGCCAACAAGGACCATTACGCGAGTACGAAGCGAGCGAGCTACATCTTCAAATTTATCGCCAATTCAAGGCGGAACATGTAAGTGATTGTTTTGACGTGGTCCTACATTAATTGACTAGCTATAACGCTCAGCAAATGAATATTCTACGCAATGCCAGAGTCGATAAGAAAAAGATCACCGAGGTGCGGGAATACCACCCTCGCGAACTTGATCAAGGCTCGATTACATCGCCCGAATGGACTATTACCGTATTCATCCCCCTAGGTCCTATCGATACACTAAAACCACCCAAAGTCACATACCAACCCATCAAAAATCAACTACGTGACACGCAACCCATAGCATGGCAAGTCCAGCATCATTTCCAGATGGCTGGAAATCGTCGATTGATTGTGGAGGAGGGTCCGATCCATTTCCTCATGGTTCAATATGATTGGAACGTGGTCGCGGATAGGGCCACGGAAGGATCGCATCAGGAGTAAGCGAAGTGCTAGATATTATCTGTACTGTAGCTAGAAGACTCCGACAAGGACAGTGGCAAGAAATGATTGGTGCTGAAATCTTAGCTTTCTGAGTTACTGTTTTCACATAGAAATTGCAACATGTTATTCGACGGGAACGGAAACATCAGGCGTTTGGTTGGGTCCTGAGGTGTTCCGTAAGTTCAGGAGTGCTTGAGCACTTTCCAACCTAAGCCAGCTTGGACTCCGTACTGCTAGTCCGGTTACTTGTTTCGGAAGATCTGACCCGTGTCCCTCTTGCGAATTACATATCGGCCCCTCAAAACGCTGCGCACAAGCCCAATGAGCCACGCCTCTTGTGGGATCCGGAAAACATCAAGGATGCGGCCGAGTCGGTCGGTATCGGCAGTCCATAGGTCTGCGAGCAACTATGGACGCCAGGACCGGAAACAGCGTGCGAAGATCTTCGAGTTCTGGACTGATGCAGCAAAATGAGAATACGCTGCGGGATGATTCAGGCTCTGTGGTGACTGAACTCTAGGTCGGAACGCTACAAGCGCAGCGGTGGGAACATCTGGCTCTGGCTTGCCCACCAGAACAGGCATGGACTGCAGTACAAGCTGTCTGACGTCTAACGCTACTTGCGCGACAGTTCCGATTCTGCATTACAGTAAGGGCCGACTGAATTTCGGACCGTAAACAGCCCGTGAGCCTTCGAGCTGATGCTTTAGAAAGAGAGTATAGTATGCCACTGGATGGTTCTGGTCTCTTCTGGAATTGGCGCACTTGAAAAAGGATACAATTGAAGACTACGGTCATGCGGACCAAAGTGGTTGTTTGGCCTCCCAGTATCATTTCTGCATACTACTTACTCGTTGGGAATTGGAGGGACCCGAAAGTGCCTCGTGCAAGCAGCAAGTGCGCCACGACCAATAATAGGGCGCGACAGGATCGGCGCCCGATTGTGTCCCCATTTGCTACGAATTTGCTGTTGTTCGCTGGCTTTACTCATTTGGACCGACGGCGCCATCAGCAGCTCTACGGCCTGATGCCTACATCTGCCCTACCACAGCTTAACCATGTTACACTCCTGTACATCCGAAAGGATACACACAGCACGATATCCGCAATCCGAATGCAGAGCTTGGTAAAATACCTTGGCACCGGCTACGAAGAAACACCTCTTGATCGAAAGTCTAGTATCGCAAGATGAACTGCATATACGTCAACCCGTCAGTACTGCACCGTCCCTTTTTGAAGATTGTATTTTGAGGTACCAAGCCAATGGGACCGGAAGTCACTTTAGGTAGCGTGGCCAAGAATAGATGCAAATAACTGAGTGGTTGCCGCCTTATCACACCGGTTGGTACGGACTAGAAGAGCTGCATTGAAGATTTGGGGTACAACGAGCGCATGCTACTATTGGAGTATCTGAGAGAACCGCCAGATGCGTTTGGGCTGTTGTGAATGGGATCCAACTAGCTTACACCACAGAGCCACAGAAGCATTTCAGCAGTGTACTAGGGACTACATGCAATTGGGAGCGGTGGAATGTGTGTCGTCGGCGAAGTCCAGTCATGGGATCAGAACTCGTGCCAGTGGTGCCTGCCAGAACCTGCTACGAAGAAGACGGCAAGAGTCACCAGCCGTATGGGCCGTATGTGCAGTATCGGTAGCTATCGCGTGGCAAGATGACACAGAGGATATCTCACATGTTCATTAAGTACATAATCTGGAGGGGGCCGTAGTAAATGGGTTGACAAATGTAGAAGGCCAGGCACGACCGCGAAAGCGCACTTCCATCGCCACCGGCACCGAAAGCATTCGGTCGCTCCTGGCTACGGCATAGATCCGTTTTCCAGCGTCCGCTGGCAAATAACATGTCAAAAGGCAGCCAGTAATGTCAAATTCAGGTCCAGCGGCCGGATTTCAATCAAAGATTCTTGCCAATGAGGTAGAGCGGGATATCTGTACAGCGGACAAAGGCTAAATTCCGTCCCAACATTAGCTGCACTCCAGAAACGGCCGTTACGCGTTGTACAGATACCCCGCATTACCTCGTTGTCAAGAATCTCAGATTGAAATGCGGACGCTGAACCTGGTTTTCACAGTACAATAACTTCTCCTCAAGACACGCCGAAGAGAAGCTGGCTCGAGATTCCTCTCGTCAATATGGGTTCAGAATCGGATCAACAGCTCCCCTGGCGAGGTTCGCCCAACTCGAGCTCATCATGTCATCAACGTTTGCACCCGCAAACCAGCACTTGCTATATCTACCGTTACGCGGGACGCTATTGTAGCTTAATGGACACTCCAGGAATACGGAAACTACCAAGGAGTGGGAAGGGGACGTAGGTTTCGCTAGTGACTGTACATGATATTACAAAATAGAGCCATGGAACCCATATTTATCGAGGCCCCATAGAGCGCGTCTGGTTCCGTACGCCCTCGGGGCAAACGAGCAATAATGGCCGACGTCCGGAACGAGACAGCCATGGATGTACTTAAGGACCGCTGACGCGCAGTACCATCATTCCTCGGGGTCTGGTCAAGATGAGATTGTCCATCCCCGTCTTGCTCGCTCCCATTGTGGGTGTGTTAGGCTTGGAAGTCTCACCTGGGGACATTGTCAAGTTCGAGTTCCAGGTGGGAACGCTCAAAGCCATAGGCTCCCCTAGAGTTCGAACCTGATTACTGCCCCCACACACAAAGCTCGCCGCAACAAACGACGACAACCACTGAGAGTTCCTTGGATGCCCCGGCAACCAACGCCAACACGGGTGAGGCTCAAAGTATCACGAGAACTGTAATACAAACTGTGTTTGTCATCATCACAGATTCCACTCCCAACCCAATTACAGCCCTGCACTCTGGCTCGGTCCGGACTGCAAGCGCCAATTGGACAGGTAGCGCAAATGGGACAACCCGCACTATGGGTACCATTGGTACGATGATCAGTCTCATGCCAACTAACAGCACGTTCGCCAATGTCTCTTTTATTCGCTCGCCGGCCCCTACGGCGGGTCTAACAGTCACTTCAGATGGGAATACTCTAAGTCAGCCAGTCTGGTACTATTTTACGATGTTGATAATTGCAAGCAGTGTCTTAGGTATCTAGATAGTCCATAGTAGCATACGCGGGAAACCACGAGTAGCTCAAGCTACATTGAAGCACATGTGGAGTGCTAGCAATGGCATTGAACCCTAGCCACTGGCTCATCTTTACTCGCATATTAGTCTCTCCTAAATCGTACGCCCTAATCACATACCCTACTGGCAGACGGCGCTTACACCGGAGCGCTCATCCGTGTGGAATTGACTTTCTTCCTCTGCCGCCTAAATATCAGAAATACACCCACAGTAACCAACCCCAGCCCCGACCGCGGTGCCGACCTTGGCTCCTGTGGACATTGCCCTTGGCGTGGGTGTCCTACTAGTGCCGGAGATAATGTAATTCGTGGCCGGCGGCACGGCAGTTGTAGACGGAGCTATAGTGGGAGCCGGCCCAGTGTCAAGAACCAAAATACTAGGGATAGGACCTAGGTTGGTGTACAGACGTCTTGGTGGAGACATCGCGTTGTCGAGTTACTGGAGCATCGGCTTTGACTAACTCTTGTTCCGGGTGAAGAGGGAATTGTTAATGCACGATCGCAGAGCGATAACAGCTCATCAGTCACTTGTTCTCCTTCCTCGCCCTGGTCGTGATGAGCGAGTGGCTCCGAAGGCGTGTTCCAAACAGGTTGATTGGACGAAAATAAAGTCCTCTTGGTGAGCTGCTAAAGCGGTATGATGCCTAGCATGTTGTAGAATTTGAACCTAAAGTAAGCTGCGGGGCCAGTCCGCCTGGGACACATGCATTAGGAAGGTAGTATATGGTGGTATAATCAATAGTCATTCATCCGTTTCCCCTTGGTATCCTGAACCCGAAATCGACCGGCTTTTCCGTATCAATATTCGCACGCGCACTTGTAACATACGGCGGTGATGCACCTGCACTAGGAGAAGAGAGTCTGTTGGTAGGGCTCGCGCGGCCCGCCAGCGTCCCCATGTCTAAGGTCGCCCACATACTCATCGCGGACGTCGACGTCGTGACGCTCGGCGAGCCCCCTAGGCTGTTGCTGGCGGGGCGCGCGCCGCCCAAGTCGCGCCGCATCTTGGCCCAGCGCAGCCCACACCGGTTGCAAAGGTTGCGGATCCCGCTGGGCCCACGCCGCCACTCGGGGGAAACCTTGGTGTGGCAGTTGGCACAGCCGAGGGCCTGCTCGCCGCCGTGTCGCTGGTACCGCCGGCGCTGTTTGGCGCGCTTGAGCAGGCCCTGCAGCTCGTCGTGCAGGGCCCGGTTGGCCGCCCTGAGCTGGTGGATCTCGTAAGGGAGCGGGTCACATCGGTCAGCGTCGAGGCCGCCCAGGATGTCCTGGTCGTCGTTGACGCCATCGTCGCCCACTGTGGACGCGGGGACGATCTTGTTGTTAGCAATGGAGGCGACGCTCCTGGCGGCGCTATATGGGTGGCTGCGGTATTCGGACCACGAGGCCTTCTGCTTCCTCCTGGCGGAGGGTTGCAGGATGCTGCAGTGGGCTAGGAAATAATACGGGCGCGCCCGATCACCCAGCGCGCCAGGATGTAGCACAATGTTAGTCTCGAGACGGTGGCCTCGCCCGTTGATGAGGATGACAGTCGACGACACGACCCCACCGTAGCGTGCGCTGCCAAGTAGTGTCTCGAACTCGGCTTTGGCGTCGCGCTGCTTCAAGAGGTCTTGGAGCGTCGTCCCCACCAGGTCGTTCGCAGACAGGCCCAGGGTCTTGTAGGGATCGCCAAATATATGCAGGATCAGACCCGACGTCGACAGCTTAACCCAAATGCCATGATTGGTGGAGCGTTTGTGGGTATCGGAGAAGGCGCTGCTGCTCAGATGACTGACGTGTTGTTCAATCAGTGTGAGCGTGACCCAGCGTCTGCCGTGATCGGTCCGTACGGAGCCAGCGCTTTGGTACCATGCATACTGACCAGATCGCTGTTTTAGTCGCAACATCAGGTCCAAATTAATGGATTCGGTGTGCTTTAACTCCCTCATCAAAACCGTGACGTCCGATGGATGATAGAAGTCAGCCATATATTTGCCGATCAGATCACTCGAACTATAGCCGAGCTTCTCGTGCGCCGTGGAGGCGTAGACGATTATCCCCTTCGGCGACAGAACTTGCACCAAAGCGCGCATGTTCTCGAGAACCGTGCTAGCCCAAGAGGGCGTCACTGCAAACAGAGAAGTCAGGTCGACATTTTCTAAGCTCTGGAGGCAGGACAAAAGGTCCCGCGGGCTGCTCGGGCTCGCATCTTCATTCACTTTGGGCTTGTTCACGGGAACCGCGTGTACGGGTTCAACTCCTTGGACGACAGTCGAAACGCCTTGCTGATAAGGGGTAACGGGCGCGCGGTCCAGCCATTCGACCGTCGAGGCGGGGTTCAAGCTTTGCTCATCTACAAGAGAGCTCGGCCCAGCAATAAGAGATATTGGTGTGTCCAAGCCTAACCGACACGCGATAGCAGGAGGCCCGAGTTCGTAGACATTGGAGAAACCGAAGATGAATCTTGGTAGGGGGCTAGGACCCCACGGGATGGGAACAATGGAAATGTTGTTCAAGAAGGCTTCGCCCGACTTCTTGTAGTTGATGATGCTGTGCTCCGTCTCACGCCGCTCGCGGACTTTTTCTCTCAGTATGTAGGCGGATTCGCTGCTGACGGCTTGCCTAGCGGCCCCAGGGACCACAATACCGTCTGGCGATTGGAGAAAGCGGCAATTCTGGCCAAGTACCTCCTCGCGCGTATATCCGGTCACCTCAAGGAAGCAGTCCGACACGTAAATGATCCTGTCCAGGGGATCCAAGGCGTCTGTGACGACAAAGGGCAGCAGAAAGTGCGTCGTGCCATGGGCGATCTGCGGGTTGGGCCGACTCTCGAGTAGAGCCAGCGCGAGATTGATTTCAAAAGGCCACCATTCCGCGGGGACGGGGGGCAGTTGGAGGTCCTGGGAGCGGACAAATGGCAACATGGCGTTAAATGGCGGGTAACCGGGCCCACTGGCGCTATTATGGGCCACACTGTGAAAGGGTTCGATTTGCGAGGGCTGTGCAGCACCATGGCAGCGGATCACAGTTGAGCCGCCTACGGACGGGGTGGGATAAGGGTCACAGGGTCCAGCCCATGGGACGTCATCTCCGGTCGGATGCATGAGAAAATCATCCGGTACGATGGGAATGGGAACCGATGCATCGAGGGCGTCAAGTTCGGCTTGTGACTTCACTATATGTTAGTGTGCTGGCCCCGCCCAGTTCATGATTGCCGATGCTGGTCGCTTTACCTACCTGTAACAGCGCTGGCGCCATTGGATTCAGCAAGTCCCATTGAACCACAGCATCGAAATGTTCGGGTGCTGGGGGTGTGTGAGCGTGGCAGAGAGCTGGTACACTCTATGCCTCCTCGTCGCAGACATTTGGGCTTTGGTAGGCGGTCTAATAACCGATACAATACAAGGCCTCAAGTCTCGAGTGAGCTGAATACTTGTAGTACACAATTGTTCGGGCTCGTTTTATATATCCACCCGTCTGCCGGCGGAGGATTCGGTCCGCACCGGGGCCAATGGGGTGAACCTGCACAGGTACCTCTGTATCATTTGGGTACAGCCACTTCTCCGGAGGCTATCAGCTATCCGGCACAGCATTGGTAGGGGGTTTTTTTGCCACTTAGGCGGGGGAGGGCCCTTGCTCTCTCGAGTTTTCGCGGTTCAAAGGCATTGCCCCTCCTTTGGCCGTCGTGTTTACCTGCTGGCCACCATTCGATTCCCGGCTCCAACATCCATAATGTTACTGTGGTCTCAATTGCCCATTGGAACCCTGGCCCCTGCTCTTTCGGCTTCGGCTTGTTGAGGCTGCAGTGAGCCCTTGAATTCCGGGGCCGCCCCAGCTAGAAATTAGCAATGACCATTTCCAGAAAGCGTTACCCTACGGAGTAAGCTGTCTAGTACGGCTGAAGAAGCAATCGTAATTCAACATGCTACCACGTTTCGCTCGCATTCGAAAATGGGTGTATACAGGAGACACACAAAACTAGCGGGCAGGGAAACAGCTATCTTCTTTTCTTAAGTGGTATTGTTTGAAAAGAGGTTTGTTGGCGAGCGCTGCCGTTGGCACAACCCCACTAGACCCCTAAGATGCTGTCAGTTAAAACATATAGTGTGCTTTTAGTGCATTTCGTATGGCACTGGACTGACTGCGTTAGTTCCGTGGCAACTGTTGGTGCGCTGTATCACCACTCTAGACTGGCGCATTCGGAAACCATGCCGCAGCACCCGTTCCGTCAATTTAGTCAATCCAATCGGTAATGATAGTTTGAAATTGATGCATTGATGCGTTGATAGATAGGGGGTATTAGTTTTGGGATGGCGAAAAGTGGGCGAGGGACGTTATCCGCTCGCTGAATTCACACTTTTCTTGTAAGACTAGTGGTATATGTAGGATCATTCACATTCGTTCTTTGCTTGTTACCTCCGCTTTATCATTTTGTTTTCAATCTTACTCCAGCCGACGTCCTAGCTCGTCTAGATCACCCTTGTATATCGGGCCTACTCTTATGAACTGTGAATTCTTTCTAAGTTAGCCAGGAAGGGCATGGGATTAGATCCTTAATGCAGGCCATCATGCATTTCCTGGATGCGTCATCCCACTATTGGATCGTCTATGCAGTGAAATTATTCTGCTTGACATCCCTTCATCAATACGATTGGCATTTTTCGTTGGTTCCTTAATGTCGCTATATGAAATAAAAGTTCTTCTCTGTTGGCAGGCAGAAGGGCGTCATCCGTCGATGAGGGCCCCTGGCAAAGCCAATGTGAATGTGGGTCATCGCCGTTGAGCAGATCAAGAACGTAATCGGCACTCTCCTGTAGAGCAAGGTGTTGGGAACTGAAGCCCGTAGCTGTGGTAGTTCCCTGAAACGGGCACGTGCTGTGGTCCGTTGGAAAACACTTGCTTGACGGGGTGGTTGTCAGGTAGCTTGGCAAAGCGGAGTGCACACTGGTATGCGAGCTTCGCATGCCTGCATTCCGGCGGGAGGAGTGCCTTGGTCGGTGATTTGGGGAGAAATTCAATTGATGGCATAAGGAGTCGCACAGAGGGCCATGCAGGAATAAGCTTATTTCTCTACAGGTTATGGGCATTACGAAGGACGTCATCCAGTTTATCGCCAGTGTACGTCGCTCTCTTTGTCTCCACCCGTCCATATTTTCTTCTATATTGTTCTCGCAGCAGGGTAAATAGACATAGTCTCGTGTTGGTATCTACCAACTACACAGTGTGCAAGTTTTGGACACCCAATGAACACCGCAATAATCCAATGTGCCAGGATAGAACACGTGGATAGCTCAGACGGTTGCTTCTTCGACTCGGATCACACGCCTTCCGTCAACCTCTGAGTGACCAACGAGTTCTGGAGCTAAAAAACGTGCGCGGCAGGACCTCGGTCTGCAACACTGAACACCCAATATCTTCTTATCTTGGATGGCAGAGCCATTGACAGAACTCAATTGCGGGAAACAATCGTAAAGCGGTTGAGGGCGCAACTCAGCGATGAGCTGTATGATTTGAACTCGGCTTTGGGCAATCCGCAACAGTTCAGACAATGGGTACACGAAAATGCACCTCATGCGGAAAGCAGATGCGACGGTGGCATACCGTTCTTGGGTGGTCTCCCGGAAGACCCCCAGCACATTCTGAATTTTCTCGTTGATGGCGGATTCGATCCGCTCAAGCAAAAATTCCTTCAAGGTTTGGTTTTTGAATTGCTAAAACAAAAGTACAGCAAGCTATCAACGAAATTGAACATTCGGATCCGCCAGTCTACCAATGCATTCATGGTCGTCGATTTCGAAAGGGTTTTGAAGCCAGGAGAAGTCCATCTTTGCTTCTCTTCCGAGTTTGACGATGGTGTAGGCAAAGTAACTGACTTGTATGGAATGGACGTCTTAGTCGCTGCCCCGCGCATTTGCCAAGTGATGTTCAGAAGGCCACCGCTGTGTTCAAGAAGGAGCTTCGTCATCTCAGAGATGTCGTAGTGTTCCCAACCACTGGGAGCGAACCACTGGCAAATATTCTTTCTGGTAGTGATTACGACGGTGACGAGGCTTGGGTATGCTGGGATGCCGATATCTTGAAATCTTTTCGAAACGCGGCGGTATCACCGAAACCTGATCTTGATTCGTATCTCACAAAAGACGGAACAAAGTTGATGAGTTACTGCAACAATACGGAGAGGAACATTACATCGACGCTTTGGTTGAGAAAGCAATCTATTTCAATCTGAAGAAAAGTTACCTTGGTATCTGTACGAACTTCAAGGAGACATTTTGTGCGAAGGGGAATTGTATCAGCGATAAGGCTGCCCACTCCTTGAGCTGGCTCCTGAGCGATGAGGGCAAGCAAGGCTTGGAATTCACCGACAAAATCTGGTCTTTATACGTCAAGGAGATCAAGGGAAAACACTACTCGCCGGTGTTTGAAACGAGTAGCAATCTAGTATCGCAGGGAAATTCGACGTACATTATCGACTATCTCAAGGCAGCCTCAAAAACCGAAGTTCACAACGGCTTGCAAGCAATCTACAATTCCATGGCAAGAGGACATCACCAAGCGGCAAAGCGCCTGCTCAGCCTAGGAGCGTCCCCAGCCCAAAGCCAAGAAGCCGTGGACCAACGAACGGCCCTTCATCTTGCCGCTGCCTTGCCCTACCCCGATATTATCGAACGCATTGTGCAGATGGGTGCAGCTATCAACAGCAGAGACGAAAACGGTGATACCGCTTTAGTATATGCCGTTGCATCACGCACATCGACCAGGGAGATCATTGCGTTGCTCGCCAAGCTAGGTGCGGACGTCAACCATATGACTTCCTTTCGAGGACTAGATACCAGACTTCTAGGCTTGGCTTGCGCGCTAGAGCATTGGGAGCTGGCGGACGAGCTCCTAGACTGTGAGGGTGACGCCAATGGCGGTACCCGTGAGTGGCAAATTCGGCCTTTGGAGGTAGTATGTGGCGTATGGGTGCCCGAACAGACGACCCAGGCTCGTCAGTCACGCCGCGCGCTCGTGACTAAGCTCCTTCAGCGTGGGGCCAACCCTAATATACAGAGGGGTTACAACAGCTCTGGGCCATCGTTGCTGGCCTGGCTTATGGGGAACGGATCCGAATGGGAAGCTGAGTGTCTACTCCACTGTTCCCAGATCAACATTGAGCAGGTGGATGGTTTGGGCATGACGCCTATTGCGCATGCTCTTTCCACGCACCATGGTAGACCAGCACTCGCGAAGCTGCTGCTCGACAAAGGAGCGCAGCCTCCAGATTTCGAACTTGAGGATATTCGGCTTGTCGCTCAGAGAGTTCGCAAGGGAGTTCGCAAGGACAGGCGCTATAGAGAGACGCTATTGAGACAATATCCCAATATCCAGGAACTGTGTACACTGCTTCTCGAATACTACACAAACCGTTCGCTGGAAGGGCATCATCATCATGCCACGATAACTTGGCTTCGCCAATTCTGTGTGAGAATGGCTGAATGGTCGCTATTCGACGATACCCGTTCAGCCCGCGCATGGTTGTCGATGCCCGCACGGCAGTCGAGGCCCGTCGCTCCCCAGATCAGCCCACTGATGGTGTTGGCAGAGTCGGCCGTGATGGACAGTCGCGAGGGAAATAATGGCAAGCGAGAGGCGAGCCAGGCCTTGTATGGAGAGGACAAACGGCAGAGATATGCATGACCGCTGCAGCACTTGGAGATCTCGACAAGCTACCAGTGCTAGCCTAGCACGGACGTTCTACATTGGTATGGGGAGAAACCGTAGGACCTGCCGTAGAATTGTTGGTAGAATATCGAAAATAAAAGTATACTACCTGTATTGACGGTTGATCTTCACGATTGTGACCAGAAGCTATTTGGCTCAGGTGCTAAAAAGGGCATGAATGTTAGACGGTGGAAGAAGCGAGTTAAGGGGGTGGCTCCTACGTCAGCCCCAGAGAAAGTGGCTGTGCTACGTGGGTACGTGGGGCCGGGCTTCTGGTTCAATTGCATGCAGAGCGGCACATGCTTTGGCTAGAAAATGACGCGTGTAAGCATACGCTTGGTGATTGACAACATGACCGCCATCCGACACAGCATGGCAGCAAGCACAACTGGTGCGGGGACAAGCTCATGACAACTGTTACCAAGAATACCCGTTGAGGTGACCGTCGCTTATGTGTTGCAAGAGAGACGACAGCATAGCGACACGGTTAGCGACACGGTTGTTATTCACTGTTTCGAATGCTCAAAGAACCCCGAAGCACGCCGGCACACAATGACTCCTTAGGCCAGCGAGACCCAGTCCCCACGGGACCAGCGTGATAGACATGGCCAGACCGACCTGCATGCATCGTGCGATAGACGCATCCCACCGACGATTCTCCAACCGACAGCCGAGCAGGATTGCATGATCCATAGCGAAAAGAGCCGACGAGGCTACAAAAGGCCAGTGCATTGGCAGAGGCAGAGAAATGGAGCATTGGCGGTCGGCATGTACGGGGCCAGTGAGCCAACACGATCCCCCAAGGGTTGTTATGTCTGCGAATGGCCCTATCCACTCGACACTATTCTCGAGCCTTATACCTGATCGAAAAAGGTGTCGTCCAAGGGATCGGCGTCGGCCACGGGGACGAATCGCTCAAACAGGGCTTTCACCTGCGACAACCAGTCCGTGACCCTCTGGGTTTGTTGCAGGAACCTGTACTTGATGTGAGTTGAACGACCTGCGCCGGATTGAATACGCGGAGACTTACAGCTGTTCGACCTTCTGTGTGCTGTTCGGGCTCCTGTGGTTAGATATATACCTCGTTGCGACGGCGGTGGAGACCTACAAAGTCGTGAACCTGGCGAGACGTGGGCGTGCGTGAGTAGGAGAACTCTGCTGTACGAGGGCGGGGATAGACTTACTTTTCGTTGTGGTGGGCCAGCTGAGACTGGACGGCGTTGACCTTGTCCAGCAGCTCACCCACCTTGTCCAGCAGTTCTTGGGTGTCGCCCGACGTTCTTCGTTTTCAGTACAACGCGCGGACTGGATGTGGAGGGACCTACGGTAGCGGAGAGCTGAAAGGGCTCGACTCGAGGCCTTCTTGGTCGAAGAAGTTAGGAACGTCTGGAAAGGACAGTGGTTGTTGGCTCTGAGGCTGGAGCTGCGTTGCAGAAGGAGCGACAGTCTTGGGTGCAGACGCAGGTGCGGGTGCAGATGCGTGCGCGGTGGTGGCGTGGCCTGCTGATGGTTGGCCCTGCCGTAGCTGGCGCGGACGCTGCCCACCGTATCGCTGCGAAGGGATCATGCCGGCGTGGATGGAAGCGACAGATAAATAGAAGAGATTACAGGTGGAGGAGAACTGATCCTTAACTTACACCTGTGGGTAGAGGCTAAGTTCTGGACGAATCATGACTTGTTAAGTATGGCCATACGTGGGAGAGCGAGTTGGCAGCATCCGACTCCGAGCAGACGTGGCGGACCGAAATGAGCCTGCAACGAAAGCGGCCAGCAGTATCGGTTCCTTGGCTTACTCGTGAGCAAGCGGCTCATCTGCAGCTGCCGTCAGTTCCGGACTCTACGCGTGGGACGTAGCACCGTGTTCTGGCGTGGATTCTGACTCAGGCGTTATCCGTCCTACGGTCCTGCACTCGAGAAGCAGATCAGCAGAACCAGGGGCTAGGATCAAGTTCTGGATTGGCTGCTCCCACCCCGAAGTGCTCCACCAGCGCATCCGCCCCGCGCGTGAACAGCCCTTTCGGTGCTGGTTCTCGCTCGCCCATCTAGATGCTGGATGGTTTCGGCGCGCCACTAACTGCCCATGGCTCGCTAGTAAGACTTGTCGCGACCTATAAGATAGCCCTGCAGTAAGACCAGTCGCCCCCGCACCCAAATGGGCCGGTCAGAGCTGGAGCCGGCCCAGTTAACTCTAATGCAACTTCCGTTCTCTTACCTCCAAGATAGTGACGAAATAACAACAATGACAGCGCGGATGATGAACAGTCGAAGGGAGGGCGAACATACAGTAGTGACATCAAATCAGGAACGATTGTTCCTATCAAACGTGTTTCTGATCCAGTGCAGAGGATCACCGCCATCTCTATCAGGAAATGGAGCCCTGAGAGGTCCGAAAGTCGAGCGGCGGCTTGGAGGCGAAGGGCCTCTGACTCTTGAGGGCTGTGGCAAAGACGGATCCATAGATGGAGAGATCGAGCTATGCCCCTGCGAACCGCTTCGTTCATCGGAATGGCCCCCGGCATCCCTAACTGAGTCAATTAAGGACTCCAGTCGGTCCCACGGGCTTTGACGTAAAGTCGACCTTCGCCGTCCCGCATCACTTGAACGCGGCGTCGGGGACAGCCCTGCCTCCAAACCTGGTGCTGCCTCGGTCCTCTGAGACTGGCCTGCCCGCTCCCCTCGACCGAGGCTCTGCAGATCGGGCAGGTGTTGTGCTCCTTAAGCCACAATTTAACACATTCATCATGGAACCAGTGCTTACACGGTAACACGACGACTTCATCACCCAGGCCTACATCGTCAATGCAGACTGTACACTTCCCTTTGGCTTCAGGTCCCAGCATCCCCTCATCTAGCTTTTTCCTGGGTAGCCTGGATATCGTCTCGTGGGATGCAGGAGGCGCGGCGTTCGACTGGGGATAATCCTCCATAAGACTTGTGATGATACGATCCAAGGCCTCCAGGGAGTGGATTACATCACCGTGGACAGCATTCGGGTTGGTCGAAAGCAGATGGTGTAGAATAGCAGAGAGGTCCATTCCAACATTGCCTGGACTGCTAATACCACCCGGGAAACCCAGACCGTCAAGTCCTTCTTGGGTACCCAAGCATGTGATTGGAAGGTTGGGGTCCGGGGAACAGACGGCGCGTGTCTGAATATATCTGCAAAGGCCCTGTGAGTTCTATCAGCGCAGGTTGACATGAGACACCAAAGTAACCCTAAGATCCAGGATTGCAGCATGAAGAGGTATCGTACGATTGAGAAGGATGATCTGGCGGGCCAATGTTGGCACCAGGTCGGTATGTCCGACAGCTGCCACTGATTATGGTGAAGCTTCTCGCCCCAGAGTGTCCCGACTGAAATCTGGCTGTGCAGACTTGCGGATCTGCTACACTCTCTCCGTCCCTTCAAGGATGGGCTGGGGACCGTTCCGACGGATTGCACCTGGCCCGTTGATGGTGCCCAATAGTTGCTGAGACCTTCTTATGGCATGCCCGCTGCTGTCTGGCCTAGCATGTTCTGGAACGCGGGGGCCTTGCCTGCCTAGAGACCAGTAGATTGAGCGGTGTCTAAAGCCAACACTTGATACATGCTGCGTATACCCTTCATTTTCATCTCATCATGATCTGACTCAGCGCCGCGGAGGTTGAATCGGTGGGAGGGATGAGTGGACCTAAATCAGGTACATCACCGTGCTCTTCTCTAGGACCATTGTCTGGACCAATCTGGCAGGATATCCGTTAGCTTTGAAGTAACCCGATGCCCGGAAAGCATACATATTATTTCGGTGGCACCGCGTGCTGCCGAAACATCAAAATGCCGAGCCTCTGTCGGAGCGTTGGGCGCCATGACCTGCTACCTCTCGTCTGTGGCCGGCCTAGCCTAGGGAATAATGTATTAATGATGCGAGGGTTCGGTCCAGTTGTTACGAACCCTGTTGTGGCGTGCGGACATCCAACCGAATGATGCCCTCGTCTCGATTCCTTTGCTGTTGTTGGCCGTGGTAAGGTGGCTTGTTACTCTGTGCGCAATTGAGTCAAATTAGGTAATACTCGTTTTTCATGCTTGTTGTCGTAAGGTAGACTTCAATAGAAGCAGACCATGCCTAGGACAGGACTTGAAACGATATGATGGTATCTTTCAATGGAATCATTCCAAGCTAGCAACCCAGTTCAGGACTGGCATGCAACTGGCTAAGGCGCGACAAACGAGAGCACTAGGGTTGCGATGATTCAGAACCATGACAAAAGAGGCCTTGTTCGTAATCTCCAATTATACCATTTTTGACCTATTCGCAATGAAACCAGAATTATCCAGTAATATTATATGGTACTGCCTTTTTGCTGCTTAAGCTCGAAGAGTCTCACAGGCTGTTCCCAGCCTGAATAATGTTGACCCTTACCGTGAAGCAAAATGGGAACGGTCGCGCAAGTGGCATTGAGAGACGGAATGGACGCCGGACGGACAGCTTGTGATGCAGCCCATACCTGTTCTGGTGCGCAGGACCAAAGCCTGATGTTGCCCCCGCTCCGCTTGTACCGTTCCTGACTAGATCGCTGGTGGCCTCAGAGCCAATCATCCAGCAGGGTATTCTCTTTTCGCTGAATCCGCCGAGAGCTCGAAGATCCTCGGGCGCTCACAGCCTGCAGACCTGTTGGCCTACTGGAGTGCAGAGTCGGAAAGTAGCAATGACAACCAGCGGGCCAGGTCTAGAACCCACTGTTATTAGCGTAGAGCCGGTTCGCAAGCTCGCGTCATTTTAGGACCAACTGCACACCTCCTGAACTGCGCAAGGACTTCTCCTCAAGACACACCGAGGAGAATCTGGGCCCGAGATCCATCTTGCCAACATGGGTTCTGGAACCAGATCAGCAGCTCCCCTGACGACGCTCGCCCAGCTCGAGCTCGTCATGGCTGACTTTCTTTCTCCAATACCCATATCGAAAGACCTGAAGCTACTACTACTGTATTGAGTTACTGTACAGTACTGTGCTATTGGCCGTGCCTCAGACTGCATGCGCCGCTTCAGCTGCCGAGGATAGGATGCTGGACACTTGAAGAAGGGCCTTCAAGCTGGCCTGCCCGGAAACACTACAGTACCAACACGGGATCCCGAACAGGAACGTGCTGACGGTAATGGTGACCAGCTAAAACGGGGCACGCAGGGCTTTAATTGACAAGGAAGCAACTCAAAAATGTACCGTAGATTAGCGTCAGTTGCCCTTTGGCCTCGCCGCCCGGGCGTTAATAAGTTGTCTGTGTGTGTCTGTATTACTGTCAAATCCAGGTCCAGTGTCCGGATTTTAATTAAGGGTTCTTGCCAATGAGGTAATGCGGAGTATCTGCACAGCAAACAATGGCCAAATTCTGTCGCAACACCGGTTGTACTCCAAAAACGACCGTTACGCGCTGTACAGATACCCCGCGCTACCTAGTTGCTATTGTTCTGCTTAAATACAGATCTTTGGGCTGGGGCACGAAGAAACCTCCGTTTTCTGTGGCCTCTAACCCTTCTGCGTCGTGCATCAGGACGAGTGTCAGAATTGTTGATGTTCATAAATACTGTGTGAGAGGACTAAATCACGCACACCAATATTACGGCTTGTTCACTGCTGCCATGGAACCCCTGGACGATTCCTACAAGCGCCATACTCAAATTACGGATTTGACACCACAAGAACTTGGTCTTTCGAAAGCGCCGCAAGGCACTGGCAAAAATGCAAGGGTTATTAAGCGAAAGGTTTGCCCGAGCCGTCGCTTACAAGCTGTAAAAATGGCTACACCTAAAAAGCAAGACGAATCTCTGATCTTGAAATACGAATCCCCACTGCACCACTACAAGATGTCATTCAAAATGGAGCTCGGTGGTCTCATCACATATGGCGTTAGAAAGCAGGCCATTTACTAGCGCCCATATCCAGGAGTTTCCAGCTTCTCGAATAGTTGAAGTGCTTCACTGGTATCGGAACCTTCGCCACAAAAGCCTAGCCGAGGCCCAAGAAGCTTTCTCTGCGGGTGAGATCCTTTACATTGTACTGGAAGAAACGGCAGTTACTCTAGAAGGTATAATTCGATGTCCGGCGTATCCTGATGTTGACCAACTGAGCGTGATTCTAAGCATGGTACAGATCCTTGTTTGGTGTGTCTAAGTGGGCTTAACTGACTGATGGCAGGTCCTGGGCGGGCTTTCATTCCTGGAGCGGCAGCATTTCTTCACCAATCTTGATTGCAGTTTGGTTCTGTTGAGCAATGTCGGAGATTTGAAGATCGGTAAGCTAATATCTTCTACGTTGTTGACGTGTACCTAACTTCGCGTAGGACTTCATAAACCTACCCAGGGAATATCGGTATCTGAAGGAACCCTTGCGAAATGCGCAATTGGCCAGAACTATCACGAGCAGACTGATGTATAAGACCACAACCAGCCAATCTCACCATGCCAGCAATGCACGTTGGTCAGTGAACTGTGAGGCGAGTGGGTTTTATTTAGCTTTGAAAGATGCGAAATCCAGTACGGAGTTACTACAGGTAATAGCGTTCATCGAAATTCTATCTACAAAAACTAACTGATGTAGCAACAATTCCTCGCCAGACAACGCCCGAAGGAAACATTAAAAGATCTCATTCGCCTAGCGCAAGTCAGTGTGCCATACAATTACCAGATAGCAAGTTGTCCAGTTTAGAATGCTCAATTTAGCAGAAGACCAACGTGCCTTCTACTACTTTATATCTAGTTGTCCTTAACGTAGACCCGACAGTTGCCCACATCCCACGGCGTCATAGCTCCCCATGATGGTTCACTCTGGTTGATATTCTAACTCTTGTATCCTGATACCATGTTCGACATACGGCCTGGTGGCATGTCTTAAATCATCTCTGAGCTTTCGGATGCCCGAAACTATCCCAAAATCAGCTATCAGACGCATGAGCGTATTGTTATCCTTACCTAAAATAAGCACATTTCCCGTTTCTTGTTTGAATTCTGACAGGACCCTCTCGGATCGTGTAAGATTGTTTCCTTCCCTGACTTGGGTAAAATGCCCCTCAAACTCTTGCCTGAGGAGATGTTCGAAATCTGGCGACCCTCGGAAAAGAGTAGCGCGGTGACCCCAAGGCACCTCCATCATCCCATTCTCGTGGTATATCGATATGGATAGGATCTACCAATTAGTCTTTGGACCTTAGCCAGGCGTTCTGGCAAAACTCACGTAACTTTCCCCGAGGGTGTCGTCGTCCAGAAACTCGTTCAGGAAAGGTTGTGCTGCTGCTACCAGCTCTTGGGAAAGTCAGTGCTGCGATTTCGCACAAGCGAACTGAGCGTACCTATTTGTTGGATCATCCATATGAGGTGAACTCGTCGAGTACATCCTTTCCTGTAGTAGTAGCCGTGGATGACTTTTCTCAGGTACGGTAGCATGGCAATGACGCCAGGGCCACTTGCAACCAGGAGAACAGTTCTATAGTCATTGACTGCAACGTTGGTGCCATGAGGACCGGTGATAAATGCTCGCCTTTGTACGCTCTGGCCGCCTTGGCGCCTGCAGTGGCGCAGAAGCTTTCCAGTGAAACCACGTCGTGGCTGAATGATGAGTTCTATCGAGTTTTGGCCGACCTCAGCCCACGAGGCTACGACAAATGGATGCGACTGAGCGAAGGATAGAAGGCTCACGCGGGGAACACAAAGAAGCACGTATTGACCAGCATCAATCTCGCACGGCCGTGGCAGACTGAGGGTTATATGAACGAATCCGTGAGCATCACTAATGATAGCGCGGGTGCATGGCTCGCCCCATTTCACGTTCCGGTACACAGCCATGGAAAGGCGAACCAGCACCGAAGCAGTCAGTAGCCCTAGATAGGCAACGAAATATCTGAATCGCAACTTTCCCGAGTTGAGCAGATGGAAACAAACCCCGACAATAAAGACAGTCGCCAAAAGCCGATGGATCCAGAGGAAAAGCTCGTAAGCTACCCTACGCAGCGAAGGTAAAGAAAGCAGGACTACGAAACATGCTGAGACAGCAGCCTATGCTAGATTCAGTATTTACCGAAAGAAAATAGAGGTGGGTCTTACAGAATATGCTTATAGGTGTTCGTTGAAGTTGAAATCACCTCGCCCCGCGATAAATGATACAATGTGTAATAATATGTGGCTCAAACACATGAATCCAGCAGCGCTGTGAATTCGTAAGACCAGAATTCGGTAATCAGCAAAAAGGATTGGCGTGAAATGGTGTATGAGGGGAAATTGGTTCAACAGAGCCAAATCACCAGCCCGTAATGCCGCAGCTGGCAGTGAGGCCACCCGGAAGGTCAAGCAGAAGATATTGAGGCCGATGTACGCCATGGTCAACGCCACACGTGCTACTGTGGCGGAATCGATATACTGATGGCTTTTCCAGAGATAGCTATAAACTAACCACTTCGTGATGCACAGGTGACCACGTCTTAATGCCCGCTTGAACCGAACAAGTGTCCTGAAGACGAGTAAGATAGAAAGCGAACTACACCACAATATGGCAAAGACTAACACAGGTTCTACCATATTCTCGGTGTTGTAATAACAAGGCTAGAAACCCGTCTGTTGGAACTGCAGTAATAAAACGAGACGCTTTGCTCGAGCTGAAGAAGGTTGGACATATTGTACGGTATGTAGAGTGCCGGATACACAGCAGTATGGGATATGACAGTTAAGGTCTGCAAGGAGTGAAGAGGCTGAAATTGCCGCTTCCAACGCTCCTATGGGGAGGTACTGGACTTTTGAGGCTATTTTCGGCAACTATGGCATGCTACGTCAAATCTGTCCATGAAATGTATTCAATCCAACAATGGAGCCAGTACGATAAGTTCTTCTCGCAACTAGGCACAATGAGAAACCTTCATTAACCGGTGCTCGCCTCCAGAAACCGTCGCTCCTCCAACTCGTAAAGACCGGAAAACATCCTAATATGCATAGAAGCCGACAATGAACGCAACACACAACAAGAAGCAAAAGGACAAAGCCCGAAAGCGGGGCGCGTCTCTCAGAAGCAAAGTAATAGAACTAGGCAAACATTGCGATATCTTGAGCGCGGTTATTTATTGGAACCCGACACACAAAGCTTTCGAGGCCGTTATGTATTTTCCAGACGGCCAGCTAGTACTGGACCTCAATCAGCTTGTAAATATCTCTCCTGTGCCGTCTGTTGCTTTGTATTGACTGGCCTAGTTCCGCGATTTGGAAGATACCACAGCGCACGCCCCGAGTGCACGAACCCTTTCAACACGCATAAATAAATCACGTCGTCATCGACGCGCTGATAGGAATCTCCCTGATAGAGATCAAATGAGAGCAAGCCCTGCCCAACTTACACCATGACTAAGCCACAACAGGAGTACACTGTGCTTATAGCTGGCTTCTACGAATTCCCCAGGGCGACACAGAGAGGAACTTGAAAGTTTCCCCCTCCGTCTAACCACATGTACGCCCATCCGAATACTTCAAGTTCATCAAAGTCGAAATGGGACTTTTTTCTGCCAGCCGAGCGCAACCTCCAACTGTCTCCGTTGATGATGTAACACCTCTGCGGTCGGTAGATGCGCTCTACCCCGTATCCTTTGACTTTACGCTTGTGTTCCAAGATGTCCTGGATGTAAGCATTCTCCGAGGAGCTGCTGACAGATTGCTCCGGAAAGAGGGCTGGCGACAACTTGGGGCGAGGTTACGACGAACGGTATGTTGCAATGCCATCCCGGCTATGTGTGTGAGCACAGTATTAATGTCTCCGGGTAGGAAAGCGGTGAACTGGAATATCATCTGCCTGCCGAGTTCACCGAAGAGCGTCCTCTCTTCCTCTTTACCACAGACAAGCATGACATGTCTATTCGCGACCATCCCGTCTTATGTGGTATACCAAAAGCGGAGGAGACCCCAACGGTGTACAAACCAGCAGCAAATTCTTTCCGCCCTTATATGCGATCGCCAACTACCCCGGAGACCTTCGATGACTGGCTTTACAATGACATCCCACAGCTCGCATTCCACGTGGTGCACTTTGAGGACGCTACCATAGTCACCGTGACTTTGCTACATACGCTCACGGATGATATGGGTCTCATGGCATTCTACAGAGCATGGACAGCAACTCTCCGGGGCGATGACAATAAATTGCCCCCCTACATAGGGTACAAGGATGAAGACCCGTTGAAAGGACTCCAGCAAGGGAAGCAGCCTCCAAAATATGTATTTGCCGACAGGGTTTTGCAAGGCTGGGGCTTTTTCAAGTTTGTCGTCCGCAATATAATGGAACGATTTTGGTACCCCGAAGCCAGCATGCGATTTGTCTCCATCCCAGGAAGGTTTATCAGCAAGCTAGCCTTATCTGCGAGAGAGGACCTGGCGGAGTCTCGAAAGGGTGGAGATTCGCCGGAGCCGTTCCTTTCGGATAGTGATATTCTTTGTGCATGGTGGACCAGGCTCATAGTCAGGGCCCTCCGTCCCCCTCCCAGCCGCACCGTCTGTTTGACCAACAATTTCGATTCACGAGATGTTCTGGCAGATTTCGGTCTGCTACCAAGCCCCAATATCTCGTTGTTGGCGAATGCTGCGTATTCGGCCCCTTGTTTCGAACAGGCAGGGAGGTATGCTAGTACCAGCTGGCCCCTGGGATTGCTCGCGCAACGGGTACGGAGCACTATCCAGCTCCACCGCACAGTCGAGCAGGTTCAGGCACAAGACGCTGCTCTCCGCGAGAGCCAGGCCAAGACGGGACATATGCCGTTGTACGGTGACTCGAGCATGCTGTTTTGCTCTTTTACCAACTGTCATCGCGGGAAGCTATTCCAGATGGACTTCTCACCTGCAATCATCACGGACGGCGAGCAGCAGTCGCGGCCAAAGTCCAAGTCGGGAAGAGGACGCCCTGTGTTCATAAACTGCACGAGCATGGAATCCCGGTGGTCCTCAAGGAACGCTACGGCCATTTTGGGAAGGAGTGAAGATAGTGGTGACTGGTGGCTGGAATGTCGCCTGCGAAACGACGTCTGGGAGAAGATAGAGCAGCAGCTAGAGAGTCTGCAACACAACTGTTGATAATACAACCTATCTATAGTATCGCAGTTTCAGTCTTCAACTATGTATAACGTTAACACTAAAATGATATGTGATGTGCTCAATATCGTCGACTACAATAGTGCCCGTACCGTGCTCGCAATGAACCGTTAGTTCCCCGTCCCAATCAGTTCTGAAGAGTATCTAAATATCTAAGTCTGGCTTGTATCCCCTTAAAAGCTCTTTCACCTCGCCCCAGACACGCTGCTGTAAACTCTTCCACTCGGCTTCGGTTATGCCAGGTGACCAGTCGTCATAGTGATCATTCACCCACATCCTCCCGTTCGCCTCCCGTCCCTGCAACAGTCCGGTGACCAACGTCCTACTGCCCTGCTCGGCGGTGCGCGCGATAACCGTATTGAAGATAGCCATGAACCATCTCACCCCTGCCGGGAACTCCTGTACAAACTGGCCTTGCACTGGCCTGGGCAGCAAGCTAGAACGATCGGGCCCGCCGTTGGGTTGCCGCGGAGCGTCCCTCGGTCACCCCCGATGGTCTCCACCAAGCCGTCCAGGACAAACATCAGCATCAGCTTGGCTTCGTAGTAAGCCCGCTGGGTGGTCCAGCGCTCTGGGCCGTTGAAGTACGCCAGGGTGCTCATGGCGGGGTCGTCGAGCAGTGGCGCCACGTCCTGGCTGGTAACGTTGCAGTAGCTGATCGAGTTGACGAACTCCAACACGCTCCCCGGAGTGGCACTGAGGAGTGGCAGGAGTTCGATGGCGAGGAGCGTTGGGGCGAGCACGTTGATCTTGAAGGTAGTGGGCCAGCCGTCCTCCGTCGTCTCGCGAGTGGGCAGCGCGACCCCGGCGCTCAGCAAGAGACAGTCCAGCGTCTGCGTCGTCTGCCTGATGGTGGCGGCGAATTGACTGACGGAAGAAAACGAAGTGTACTCCACGGGAACGACTTGGATGGCTGCGTCGTCTAGCGAAGGCACTTTTGCGAGAATGTCGCACTTCACGCGCTCGGCTTTCTCGACAGTTCTCGCGCCCAGAATCAGCTTTTTCGGCTTCAGTTCTGCAATACGCATGGCCGCTTCATAGCCCTAGCAAAAGAATCTGTCAGTTATTTGCATAGTTTTGAAGCATTGGTGAACGAAAGTGCTTACAATGCCGCTGGCGCATCCTGTGATAGCGACCGTTTTCCCTGCAAAAGACTCATTGGGCGGCTCTGCTGGAGGATTGAGTCCCCCTTGGCGCAAGTACGCAATTGTGGCTTTGCCATTTGGCCCATTGAATTGCACCATCTTCACCTGCGTGGCTATGTGTACGTGGGATCTTGCATGCATGTCGGAATTGGAGGCGGCAGCGGAATGACGATCAAGCTTGTGTTCTATATTAATTGCCTAATTAGGCAACTCCGACCTCATGGGAACTTCTTTTTGCCATTTCGAGCAGATATTGAGGCCGATAAAGGTATACAGTCTAACGGAATTAGTCTAAGTATACGGGAGCTCAGATCATGGGTTGTGCAAGCTGTCGAGGCCAACGAAAATGACGTTCTGCTGTTTTGTCAAGTCTATGTAGTTTCTGCCAACCCCTGACGAGCCGCCTAAGCAATTCCTTGTTCGCGACGCTGTGCTCGGGTCTATTCTGGCATCAGTTTATATAAAGCTCTACTTACTCTTTTCGGTCCTCAAAACAAAGATCCGTGATAATACTGGCCGATTGAACTCGTCCGCCACTCTTCCGACATTTCTCGCCCAGTTGTGCGGCCTTCTCCGCCACAGCCTGCGCATCGCCCTTCTTCCTGCCGACAGTTCTCTGTAGTGCCGCCCCAAACTCTTCCCCTTCAATGAGAGTGGGTGCCACGTAGTTTTCATTGTCAACAACACAGCTATGTCCAATGTTGCGGTTCCCGTAGGTCCCTATTCCTAGATACTCAACACGAGTGGCGTAATCGAACGTGTCGTACCACATCGCGAGCACAACCTGTGGGACGCCGGCCCTAGATCACAAAAGTCAAATAATACTGTAAATGCAAATAAAGTGCTCGCGTGAGAGGCTTACCATGTCGCCTCAAAATATGAATTTGCCCCGCCATGATGCACCGAGCATACGGTATGGCCACTTCGTAGGATGGACACTGGGTCAGACTTCAACCAGTTTTCGACACGTACTCGTCCGGTCTCAATTTCCCTCCCCAGAAGCTGTTCTAGGCACTCCTGGCCCGACTTCTCCGACGTCGCTTCGGCCTTGAGTTTCCACAACACCTGGATATCGGGTCGCGCCTCGAGGAGGATGCGCAGGCCGAGGGCCTGCTCCCGCACTGTTTCCGCGTACGCTTCAAAATGCGTTCCGAGGGACACGAGGACGGTGGGCCCGTTTTGGAGCCAGCGTAGCATGTCCGGGTCGCTCGACTCGATGGGCGGCGCCGCGACGAGGATAGGACCGCAGTCGTGTACGTTGGAGGGAATGTGCATCGGGAGGTCGGCCTCGGGAAGGGAAGGCGTAATCTGCGGGACGTCTTTTGCCCAGGGTGTAAAGCTTCCCAGAGCGCTTTCGATGCCGTGGGCCGTTCGAGCCTGGTTCAAGGCTACTACCTGCGGGTGCGAGCGACACCTTTTAGAGTTCCAGTAGCAATACATATTTTCCAAGACTTGGCTCCACGGCACCGGGTAGGCAAACCCCGTAGAGAACCTGAGCAGTCAGACATCAGCAAACGTGAAGGTTTCGGGCGTCAGTGGCGCGATTGGGAATCTTACGCAGGGTATTTCCACCAAGCGGCGAGCCACGGCTGTTGTGGTATCAGGCCATCTGCCACATTCCAAGGATGTAATACGGCATATCTTCGCTTCAGGGTGCGCACCATATCGTGCACCGGGAGAAGAATAGGGTCTATGACAACCAGTGCGGGGTTCAGTTGACGGGTTAGGTCGGCAGACCAATCAAATAGCGAGAGGTATTGCTCAGGCTCCATGATGGCGAGGGCCTTCAGCGTCAGCAAGGCGACTCGCACGGCTCCGTTGCGGCCGGGTGGGTGAGGCACATCTGCCTTCTTTCGGTCTTTGCCCGCCGCGGCCCAGGTGGCGAAGCCGGGAATTGGGCGAGGTTGTGAAATGCTATGGGTGATATGGGCTGGGAGGGGTTCTCATCCTTGACCTTCTGGACGATACTGTCAAGCCGCGGCTGCAAGGGCGCAAATGACGCGATATGGATATCCAGTCTACCCTGGCGGAGGAGTTCATAGATGGTAGCAAGAACCACATTGACGTAGCCAAGGTCGCTAATCGCGAAGAAGAGAACTATTGGGCGTTCCGGCATCTTGTCTGCCATCGCGGAGGGAGAAGGGTTCTGGGCTGCGTTGGGGAGCTGGGGTTTCCAATCTTCAGGAAACAAAATCATCCTACCCGGTTGTACAATGAATGGTAAATGGGAGTTTCGGGTCCGGTGGTGGTAATCTTGGCTGCTGCTACTGCCTGTGATTTGATATGTGGGTGGGTGGCTGACCAACTTGGAAATCAACAGCCCCTGCCCGGACCTTGTCCCGAGGGTAGATTACTTATTTAGGAAATTGCTCCCTTGTTATAGAAAGTCCGAGTAAGCTCCCGGCCACACTGGCGAGGACAGCATCTTATCTCTAGCGACTTAGTCGGCCGCATAATACGTATCGCGGCTGCCATATTCTTAACAAGCCCGTCATAAGCAGAACATTCACATTCCGCCGTTTCAACGTTTGTATCATCGTTGGTCGGCAACCAGGACATTTCCTCTATCCCCCTCGGTACTAGAAAATGGAGTCTATCAAAACACTGCGGCCCAAGGTGGCTTTCATAACAGGTGAAAAACTCTTTCCGGCTAGCTTTTACGCCAAGTACTGATTGTTGCTAGGAATCACCGGCCAAGATGGGTCTTATCTCACAGAGATCCTACTCGAAAAGGGCTACGAGGTGCATGGCCTTGTCCGACCGTCTTCCCAACGACGACAGGCTCTGAACCACCCCATTCGCAATGGGGTGACTCTCCACTACGGCGACATGACGGATTCGGGGACACTTCTCCAGATACTGAGTGGAATCCGCGTCGATGAGGTGTATCACCTTGCTGCCCAGTCTCATGTGGGAGTCTCTTTCGAGACTCCATTGTTGACATGCAACATTAATGCCCTGGGTAGTCTGAGACTCCTTGAAGCACTGAGAATCCTCCGGTTGGAGAAAAAGGTCCGGTTCTATAGTGTGAGTATTTCTACCTCTTACTGCTGGAGGATCAACCATCACTAACGGTGAAAGAGGCGGTTACCTCGGAGTTGTTCGGAAACGATGCGCCGGCCCCACAAACCGAGGCAACGCCATTTCACCCCGTCTCGCCGTATGCCGTGTCCAAGCAGTTCCAGTTCGGCATCACAGCAAACTTTCGGGAAGCCTATGGCTTTCATGCTTCCAATGGGATTCTGTTCAATCACGAATCGCCAAGACGTGGTGAGTGCCGGTCTCGCTTGCCAACTTTCGCACGACAAGTCGTCCAATCCCTGCTAATCTCGGGAGCCAAGGTACAACTTTCGTCATCCGCAAAATTACTTCACAGGTGGCCTTGATTGCCTGTGGACAGTCGGAAAGCTTTGAGCTCGGCAACTTGAACGCCACTAGAAACTGGGGTCATGCCCGAGACTACATGGAAGGTGTCTACCTCATGCTTCAACAACCCAAAGGTGGAGATTATGTTCTAGCCACCGGAGAAGCATCGAGCGTGAGGCGGTTTGTGGAAGCCGCTTTCAAAGTCATCGGAACCAATATCGAGTAGGCCTTCCCCCTTGCATCTTGCCCGTCCCCAGATCCAATAGCCAACTAACTTGGACCCACTCAGATGGTCAGGAAAAGGCGTGGACGAAGTCGGTACCGAGTCGGGAACCGGGAAAGTTCGCGTCGTGGTGAACCCCGCGTTCTACCGACCCGTCGAGAACGAAGATTTGCTGGGGTCTGCTGCCAAGGCCAAAGAGGTGCTTGGATGGGAGCCCAGGTATAGTTTTGAGAGCTTGGTGGAAGAGATGGTCTTGTCGGACATCGAGCTGGTCAAAAACGGCAAGATATTTTCCAACACAAATTTGGATTGGTTGGTAGACGAGTCCGACCGGGTGGACGAATCCGGCGACGCGGGTGAACTGAGACTGGGGGAGAAACTGGCGGATACGGAGGGCCAAGACTCGGCTAACGGTGACTCATACGGGCTGTTGGTCGATGAGGTAAACAAACCCGCAAGCATGGGAGAGCCTGTCGTCGACGTGGGTAAAGGCTCCGATCGCTCGGTTGCTGGATCTGAGCACACAGACGACTCAGGCATTGGCGGACTGGAAACCACAGCCAATGAGTATCGGCCATGCCAAACAATATAGTGCGAGGTCGCTTGCCTTGCCCTCTGCCTGCACACCACAATGAAATATGTATGTCCAAAATGGTAGCTTTGAATCTAGTAGCTTGATGTTGATTCTATCGGGACGTTCGTCAGAAACTCCACAGGAGTATTTTGGAGCACATTGTTTAGGGCATCCACAGCTGGTGCCTCGTCTCCTTTCTGGGGTGAGATTTGTCGATCTTCCAGCATCCAGCATCCTAACAAATTACTATGAAAGCAGCGTGGTGGCAATGGCCTGTATGTGGGTAGCATTCAAGCATTGCCAACCTTTTGCACTTTTGGTAGCGCGCCCCCCAGAGGCGCAACAGTAAGCACACGATCACTGCAGATGTAGGATTCCCCACCAAAGGCCGTCAGACGAACTGACAAGCGACCGACAGGAGCTTTAGTGCCAATTTCAGCAAAATCAATTGTGGGATTCGGCGTTGTAATAAGCCAGCAATCGTGTTATCTAACCCCCAGTCTATGAAATACATCGCCATCCAAAACCTATCCTAGATAAGATACTGCAGATATGTAGCTTTTGCATTGGCGGATTAATAACGTTGTAGTGCTCCATGGTAGCCTAGAAGGAGGGATTATACGGAGTAGGATCCCATGAACATTGGTAGCGAGCACGAGCTATTAATGCAACCCCCACGTAGTATCCTTATTAAACCGGGGAAAACGTATAGAATAAGATGCCTCTACCTTTCGGGTAAGACCCAAGGGCCCCGGCTGAAAACAAGCCGCCCAGCAGCGGGTGCTTAACCTAAAACCGGTCAATGTGGGTGGGAAGAGCCCCATTGGCCGTGGCGCCCACGCCAAGGGAATCAACCCAAGACGAATGCGAAGCGATATACTGAACATGGTCCTCCATTTGCTTACTCCCTACCCCCTATGCGACGTACTTTTGGACGACAATGACGCGTTAGCCGACCCACTGAACAGCTACATGCTGGAGTATCCCATCCAATGCAAGCCTTCCTAATGTGTACTAGCCGCCGCCAAGCCCCGAAAGTCTTACATGTGGTGGGGTTGGGCCCGGCGCCCCATGGGAGTGGCCCTTCCCGGCCTCGGCTACGGCTACGGCTATGGGATTCTATATACCTATACGACAACAGCATGGACGATGCATGCCTGAATCATGTGTAAGCCAGGAGGGCCACAATTGCACACCTGCATCACGCGAGCCAGTATGTCCTCAAGGAAGAGGACCATTTAGGATCTACAGTGCTCGACATACGAGAGTATATATACTCAAAGCCCTGAAAATGGCGACGACAAGCAGCGGATGTATATCCGAGTCACGCAGTCTGCCTCGCTGTCACGCACCAACACCGGCCAGGCACGTAACACCACTTCTCCGCCATGTTTCAAACACTCAAAGCTTCCAATGGAGGGCTGGGAGATTCCGAGTTCATTGTACGGTCGTCTATCGCGGCGTCAGATAGAGTCAGGACAGTCAAAAAGCAGGCTGCCTGTACGAGATGCAAGATGAAGAAGGTAGTTCCCCAGAAAGAGACCATCCCCTACGTCAAGATATTAATCGGATAATTCATTGCAGCTGAGGTGTGATATAGCAGGTAACAGCTGCGAGAAGTGCATCGAAGCAAGCGTCACCTGCTCATACAATAGCAACACGAGAGGGGGTTCCGAAAGCCGAAGTTCATGTTCCGCTGATGGGGAGGCACAACGGCCGGGCTCGCCGCCTACCGGCGAATGCATATCCGTGGTTAGCAGGCCCGATATCCCACCAGCGCCCTCTTCTCTTTCTTCTCCTGCTACTCATACCCGGCATAAAGGCACCCTGCCGCCTGGACCGACCCATATCGACTTTGGTGACAAACTAACAGGGAGTGGTGGTGAGCAGAGACCCAAGGACTCCATTCTATTCTTGGAGCGTTCGTCAAGCTAATACCCTCCCTACCCAATGGATTTCCAGGGAGACGACCCTGCCTCCACACTCATCGACTCGGCTATAGCGACACCTTCCTTTAGAGCCGACCTGGGTGTCTGGATGAAATCCGGCTTGGGCCACGATACACACGGGTTTGATGCGGATTCATCACAAAGTGGTGACCTCATCCACTTGCCGTACCTGTCCGTCGCCTTCGAGTTGTCTAAGACAGTCTTCAAAGAGCATCGGCGAAGTGTTTATTCTGCGGCGGTTGTTTAATGGCGCAGAACTTACAAATCCAACACTTTTTGCCTCGAAGTTGTAAGTCCATACCAAACCTCCAGACCCAGGATCCTCGTTGCCTCGCGAGACGTCGGGGTCCAATTATCGTGCGCTTCGATAAAAGTATGCAATTGATCGTCGGTAATGATCGGTGGTTTAACGGTATCGGCAAATCTATATGTCGACATGATATTGCTGGTGGTAGGATCGATGATATTAGTGGTAGGATCGGTGTCATTGGATAAAAATCAATGTTGGATGAAAATCCTAACTCAATATAGTTAGCTTTCGGTGAGTTAGCCGGCTCCCCGACCCCTGCCAACATGCCAACTTCAACACCAAAAATCATCACCAGAATGACCACGATACGAGGCAAATCCAGAACGTATACCAACCTAACCAACCTAATCAACGGGTTGGCAACCGCCTAAACCTTTGGTTCGGTTGGTTGCTTTATTCTGAACGCTTGGTTCGGTTTACGAACCAGAGGCCTCGGTGTGGTTGGTTGTTTTATGGTTTATTAGGTTGGTTTGTTTACAGCCTTGCCTGGCCAGCATTTGCATACTGGACCATGTTAAGTGAACGGCGGGAGTTGTCGTGAATGGCCGGGAGCTTTACAATATTTCCGGGCTAGTTTGGTCATGGAGCAGTACGATCACTCGTTACAAGGTCGACACAGGCTCAGAATAAGCCGGTTGCCTTATGCAGCGCGTCGCAGGGCAGAATATTGTGAAACTTTATCATTACGCGACGCGGGCAGGGATCCAATGGCCGGCAATGATTGGGCCAGATCGACGGCAGTGGGGCTTATCCAAATAGCCAGATATCCAAATAAATCTGGACATCGCGATTTGATTTGATTTGGATAATATTATGGCCCATTTGATTTGATTTGATCTGGATAGATTTGATCTGATCTGAATAGATTTGGATTTGATTTAATTGTTTGCAAGCCTGAATCTGGGTCAGTAAAATACTGATATCTAGGCGCAAGCAGGGTAAGGGCTGGCAACCTATCACTCGTATCGATGGCGATGACCAGAATCCGAAGCTTACCGACGGGGCCTTCCCTTCTCCAGAGATCGTACTCCGCGTCGGTAAGTTGCTCGTGGGTCTCGATAAAGGTCTCGACAGGCTGTTCAGCGTTCCCATGAAGTAATGGCCTGGCGGCGAGGTTTAGGATGTGACCAAAGCAACGCCCACGGCGACGTCGCCCAGTCCAGCCTCCCCAGTCGAAAGTCTCGCCCAAATGGTCCATCGCTGTGTCGTTGCTAGAAGCGTTGTCCGTTACACACGCACCTATCTTCTCGCCGATGTCGAATTTCGTAACGAGATCGCTGACGACACGAGCAACATCTTCACCTTGATGGCGGCCAGGCATCTCTGAGATAGCCAGCGTCACCTTTCTAGGCTGATAATCCTGGTGCGGAAACACACAGGTAACTAAGCCCAATAACATTCTTTCGATTCCCAGACCGCCAGCCATCGAAGACGAGATGGATCAGGCCAGGCGCATCCTTGAACGCGTTAATAACTCGGGAACGGCGCTTACTATATTGTGTCACAATTAGAGACTTGATAGATGGGCGCGTTAGGTGAGCTTCCTGGATGCTGACTTGGGGGTTTAGATATTCGAAGATGGCACGTAGCTCAGGCTGTTCGACGATGGAAAAGGGCTGATTCTGGGCGACGATCCATGCCACAAGCAGCTGCTGGAATCGCTTTCTATCAAACATCTTTACCAGCTTGTTAGTAACCGCCTGTTTAACGGGGACCTCCGGCGTTAGACTCATAACGCGCGATGCTCTGTAGTGGCCTTGGCGACCTGCTTCTTTTTTCTCCTCTCGCAACTTGGGCTTATCGGGTGGCGCCAGCACGAAGTGCTTCGTATACAGGTGACCAGTAGCGTTCTGGAGGCCGGATGGATGGATATTTTTGGGCAATGGGTTATTGGCGATGATACACTGCTTGCAAACCTAGCGCCTGCTATCGCGGTTTTGGATATCGTAGCTAAATTGCTACAGCCACGAGCTGGTATCTCGCACGCGTTCAGAGAAGGCAAAGCCTGGGAAGTGCCTGAAAAGCGCGGCCTCGTGGCCTTGGTTCGTTATCGGAATGGAATCGGCAGCGGCACGGTAGATAGGCATCTTAAGGGTGTTGATGAGCATAATAGAACGGCGCGTCTGGAGTAGTGAGAGGGCTGGTAAGTAAACAAAGGTTAGATTGAGCAGCGTGCTAACATCAATTTTAGTTAGAGTAAGTTACCACCAAAGTCAAGGGATCTAGTTTCGGCATCTTCCGTGTTACCCCTGGATACGAATACGAGACCGCCCTCTACCCCCAAAACAGTCGAAAACACCATAAAACCATCGTCAACTACAGCGACATACTTACAAATCCACCAAATCCACCTATTTACCCCAATGGGAATTGCTGGTTTGGTTGATGAGTCATCAGCCGGGCGCCTGGTGAATTGATTTACGGTGTGGTGGGTTACACCATGGGGTTTATCAAGGTGTAGATGGTGAGGTTGTTTCCAGCCTAGGACTGGGTTCAGGATAGATATCACGCACATTCAAATTGACAGGTCTAGCTTGTTGGACGAGTTGTGTCCTACCTTTACATCTCGTGAACGGGGTCTCTGTGTCCTCACTTGTCGAGTTACCGAGTTCCGAGCTTGACTGCTAAAAGAAACCTCGGAGACGCTAATGCTGGGTCTGGCATGCCGGTGAATTATTAGGCCGCATCGGTAAGCAAGCGTTGGGTAGGCCATAGGACACGCAGCAACCTGGCGGCACTGGAGAAAGTCTCTGAACATGAGCTGGTGGATAGCAAGTGCATGATTGGTTATGAAGACCATACATATTAAACAAAATAGAGGGCCACCGGAAAGGCCTCAGGCCAGAAAATAGAAAGTCTATCAATTATCGATTAAGGAGGTGGGGGCGCTTCATGGCAGCCCTCTCCCGGCCACATGGCGGAAGCAACCAGTGGGCAACAGTAAATTCTACTCGAGTTCCAGCCTCGAGGCGCGGACGTTGTATGAATAGTTTTGGATATGGTATAGGTAAATATCATCTGCCTCGGTTAGCAGCTTCTGCTGCGGCATGGTGTACGCTTTGAGCCCCTTATCGAAGCTTGCCAGGCAGACAATGGACATGATGATGGTGCAGAGCACCATGACTATAGTAATGGCGGCGAAGACAATGAGCACGTAGTTGGTTTTGGTAGACAAGACGGCTAGCTTATAGCTTAGGTAGACCGCGGAGCCCACATAGGCGACCTGTCGACGGTTAGCAAATGCAGCGACGGAGAGGAATCGTCGGCGAGGACATACGACGATGGCTATGGTGCCCAGCTTGTTCTCTACCTTGGCGCAATAGATGGCCATGCACATGGCGGCTAGCGCCACAAAGATGCCGGCAATGGATAGGGCGAACTCGGGATCTTCCTTGGGGACAACGATGAGGGTGACAGTCTGAACAAGGAAGCCCAGAAGAAAGAAGAAGTCAAACTTGATCAAGGCGATGTAGATCTGCAAGGGGTGGCCATAACCATGTTAGAAATTCGGGCAGGAGATGTTGCCGGGCACGGGGTTAAATAACCTGAAAGTTGAGCAGGCGCTTCTTCATGAGCAGGTCGGCATGGACGACCTTGTAGACGACCCAGGCGAACTCGAAATGGAGCTTGTAGGTCAGGAAGGCCAGAGCAAAGGTTGCCATGGCCTGCACCAGGATGACGGCGATCAGGGCCGGTGCGATGCGCTGCCAGGTATGGAGCTTGGGCGGCAGCAGAGGTATGGAGCCCAAAGCGTGGGATCCCTCGAATTGATCCAACGTGGCCTTGACCTGCAGCGGCTGGACGGCGGCGTAGATGAGCAGGAGGAAACTGAAAATACAGATGCCTACGAGTTGTATCATGCTCCTCAGGCGGAGCGCATCGTAAACGACGATGAGCTCGTAGACAAATGCAAAAATGAAGAGCGAAAAGTACATGGGCACCAGGTGGCCATTCTCGGTCGCGTAGGCAGCGATCGGATTGATTGCACCCATGACGGCGACGAAAACATAGCTGCACGATGTCATCAGCCATCAGTATGGGGGGCATAGAGGAAGAGATCTTCCGGATGGGACTAACGCTTGGAGACCCAAGGCCAGCAGGCCTTGTATAAGTGCGACGGCTAAAAACAGACGCGAGTATTTGGTGTTGGGGAAGTACATGTCCGTAGCAATGTACGGATAACAGCAGCAGCAGCACTGATTCTGGTGGTGTGGGTAAGGAAGGGCGCGTATACTTTTGCGCCGCTGTTGCCATTCGATGGGCATCGAACAGAAGAGGATTATAAGGAGGCCGAAAAGGAGATTATGAAGGCGGAGAGGCCTCAATCAAGGCACCATGTTTTACGCGAAAACTAATAAGGGCTCTTTAGCCTGTCTGCCTGTTTTTCACCCTGAACCGATTGACTGTGTTGAACAGGCGACGCTTCGCCTCACTCGGTTTTTTTTCTTCGGGGCTTGGCGGGGCACGAGCTTGGGCCAGCTTCTACAGGGGCTACAGGGGTCGACGAGGTCGTTGGCTTTAGCGCCGCGTAGCGTCCGAACTGCGCCCGCCCACCAACTGCTAGTCAAGTCCATGCTGCATTGAGCGTCCTAATAGTTAGCAGCTAGGCTAATAAAATTATCAATCATTATGTTCCATTAGCATCATTACCTCCAACGCAAGGCCATGCTACCCTAAATTAAATATAGACTCACTAACCAGGAAGAGCCACCATTTGCATAAGAATGGGGAAGGTTTATATCGAAGGGTTCTTCCAATGTCCGAACTTCCACTCGGGCTGTTCAGTTCTTGCCGTTATGGCTGGCTTGGAAGTGTCACATTACACAGTAGCTTGACAACAAATGCGGTTCGGGATTCGCCTGAGGGCGGTTTTCGTCCCGGCATCACCTGCGACTAGGGAGAACCCGGTTGGCAATTGCTGCACATCCTAACTAAGAGAGCATGAATACCTCGAATGCCATGTAAGTAATTGTAGGCAAGCAAGGCGTCTACGAAAAATTACGTATTCCCTAACTCGACGTCGCCTTTCGCCGAGGAAGATGACCACACTTCTGCCAAAGAACAATAAATGATGGCACCGTTTAAAATGGCACCACTCAACCCTAACAGGCCCATCAAGGTCGCTGCCACCCCCGGCGACGGCATCGACACCGAAGCATGCCGCAAGGCGTCCACTGCATCCAGGCGGCCGCCTGGGCCTTCTACCCCTAGCTGGAGTTTAAGGAGTTCGACTTCGCCAGCTGCGCCTATTACCGGCAGCACGGCGACAAGCTGCCGGCACCGACCGCGAAACCGACGTCCATGAGACTGTCATGACCCACACCGGCGTCAGCCATGTCCTGCGCTACGCCTTCGACCTCGCCCGCCGCTGGCCCCGGCGCCGCCTCACCAGCGTCACCAAGAGCAACGGCATCTTCATTGCCATGCCCTACTGGAACGAGCGCGTCGCCAAGATGGCCAAGGAGTATCCCGACGTGAGCGTCGCCAAGTACCACATCGACATCCGGACGGTGCACTTTGTTCGCGACTCGGTCTCTTCGATGTGTCGTCGGCAGCAACCTATTCGGCAACAGCCTCTCGAGCCTGGGCCCCGCCTGCACCGGCACCATCGGCCTCGCCCCCTCGGTCAACCTCAACCCACGGAGGGAGGGGGGGTTTCCCGAGCCTTTTCGAGCCCGTCCACTGCAGCGCGCCTGACATCGCCGGATAGGGCATAGTGAACCCTATCGGCATAATCTGGGCCGGTCAGACGATGCTCGAGCGCTTCGGCTGCACCGAGACTGCGGCGACCATGCTAAAGGCTATTGAGAATGACCTCGGCCGCGCGGAACCGGATGCCATTACGGCCGACATGGACGATAAAGACACGACAAAGTGGGGGAAAGCATTGAGCAGGAGGTCTTGGAGCTGTGTTCCTAATCAAGGACAGACCAAATATTGTGATGGGCGATTGAGCCACTGCACTGAGTTAATTTTGATGCCGGAAGAAAAACTGTCTCACGCACCGCTTCAATGGTGCGTAGAGCCAAGATCACGTGTGTATATGTAAAACCTTGAATTCTCTTATCAGTGAGTAAGCATAGTATATTGCTCAGCTGGTACGACTATTAAGTGACTCGAGTGGTATATTATAGGCTACAGTATGGCAAGTTATCTGCGACCACACTGAAAATGAATGTCCCTCCTAGCCCCTTTTACAGACCTCAGCTGTCTTAAATATGTAACTATGTATACAACGGAGTGATCAGAGGTTTTGTGACAGCTGCGACCTTCGAGGAGTTGGAGTCTCACTTGTAGAGCACACGATTGGCACGGTGCAGCTGCTTTTGGGAAGCTAGACACAGGCGACGAAGTTGGTGATCTGCTGACTTTGCTACTCCTGCTCATCTTGGCCACCCGGGTTTTCCTTCTCCATTCGAGCATCTCATTTACCGAGGTTCTCCCCTACATCTGCTATCTGTGACCTGTACATGGTGCTGGCTATAGTACAAGTAGCAGCCGAGGTAGGCCCAAGGCAATGCATTTCGTTCACGCCGCTATCTTTACTATTAAATAAAAACAGTAACAGGGTAGATTATAATGCCACAAGCGCAGAAAGGCAAATCGATGTTCCCACTCGCCGAATGGTTAAATTAGCCATGAGAATCATTCGGTAAAGAGACAGGTAAAGCTGTACGAGCATCGCAATAGAGATTGCTTGGTCGGCTGGGCATGCCAGTTCGAAAGACAGGCCCCTGCAGCCCCTGGAACTAAAATAGAAACAAGTGGGTAATATGCAGCAATACGAAGTGGAGAGACCCATTTGCACAGTCAGTTACTTCGGCAGAAAGTGGATAATTGACTTGATCGCATCAATAGCCAGTCTAACGCTCGGCTCGTCAGTATGAAGGCATACTTACACATGTAGCATAAACCCCTTGGAGAATACCGTTTCAAGGCCAACGTGATGCACCGCCCACCTCATGCTGGCCAATCCACTTGCCTTGGCGTTGAACGGAGAAAATCACCTTCGTGCAACCCCGTAACCATGCAAAGGTCAGGAGGTATAGTGGCACTGCCTCAGAGCAAGCTAGAAGGACTCGACATCGTACCTGTCGGTCGGGACAGACATATAAATTGCTACCACCTTCCGCTACCATAAACGGGCTTCTCCCCTTCACATAACTAACTCTGACAGTCTTTTCACTGCCAATAGTTGTCGATCCATTCATTCATTGCAATCATGCGCTTCTCCTCTTTCGTTTTTTCCGCCGGCCTCGGCGCTGCCGTGACGATACCCCGCCAGGCCGACAATGCCTGCGCCAATCCTGCCAAGCGCGTCGAATGGCGAACCCTGGACGTCGGCGTCCAGAAGCAGTACATTGACGCCGTTCTGTGCCTCAAGACCAAGCCTTCGGGCATAGGCCTCAACACCACGCGCTACGACGATTTCCCCTATGTCCACACCCACCTGGACAATACCAGTATGTTGCTCCTGCCTCTCATTTCTCTGTGTCAATAACTAACCTTGAAAACTCGCAGTTCACACGGTGGCTATGTTCCTTCCCTGGCACCGACTCTTTGTCCAGGTCTACGAGGACTCTCTCCGCGACTGTGGCTATACTGGCCCTATGGCCTACTGGGACTGGACGCTGGATGCAGATGATCCGACTAAGGCGCCTCTCTGGGACGTCACGACCGGCTTCGGTGGCAACGGTGACCCTGCCATTGATCCCAAGAGCAGCAGCAAGAAATGTCTGGTTGACGGCCCTCTGAAGGGTCTCCAAGTGGCGTACACCATGAAGGGATACCAACCGCATTGCCTTGCTCGCAATTGGAATAGCGGCATTGCATTTCCTGGCGACATGCTGGCCGACTCGTATAACAAAGAATCGGTCGACAAGGTTGCCGCCCTGGATAACTATGAGGATTTCCGATATCAACTTGAGGGCGGTCCGCACGGCGCGATCCATTCGGCCGTGGGTGGCGACATGTCGCCTGCCACCTCCCCCAATGGTAAGTCATGGCGTATAAAGCGGGTTTCCGATGCAAAAGTATACAAGAGTTAACAGCCACGATCTAATAGATCCTATTTTCTTCCTACACCACGCCCAAATTGACCGCCTGTGGACTCTGTGGCAGATGGAGAAGCCCGAGACTCGTACTAACGAGTTCGGCGGCCCCAAGACTCTGAACGAAAACAAGCCCGGTGAAGCAACCCTTAACGATGTCATGCCCTACCTCAACCTGGTCCCGGACATCAAGGTCTCGGAGGTCATGGGCACGCAGACCTCGAAACTTTGCTACAACTACTAGAAAAAAAGCTCTTACAAGCATGAGAAGATGTGTCGCCTCGCTGGATGAAATCGTTGTCGTGGCCAAAGGGAATGATGGATGATGGGTTTGGTGGAGTTTCTATGTCCGCACTGAAGCTACGACTCGGCGGATTTCATTGCCGAGGGGCTATCTAGAGGTATCGAAACCTTTCCACGTCGACTTTGTGGTAACTCACGCCCCGCGGATTCGACACAGAATAGAGGCGACAGGGCGGGTGATTGCAGGATCAACCTCTTCGCTTTCTTCGCATACCGCCATTTGTCCTGGATCGATTGGCGATTTCATCTTTCGTCCCAATCCTGGTTAAAAGGGAATATCTCCGCGCTCATTGTTTTAGTACATAGTCGCCAGCAGGCACCGTGCTACGGTATCATTCACACCGTTAGACCTCTTAGTTAGTCTGCAAAATGAGTAGTTCCATGGTCTGTGTCTTCACCGCGGAATGCCGGCCATCGATGATATGACTAGTTTCTTTGCGCTTCCGATATAGTTTTAGCTGGTACCAGAATCTGATGGAGACTGCCTTCCTGGTAAGCGGCACAGCGGGCACCTAGCTAGGAGTTGACTTCAATATTTCTGATTTAACGAGCATAGTGGCCAATATACGTACGCTTGTGTTGATGTCAATTGCACCATCCACCGATTCTTTTTCATGGTTCAATATTATATTCATAGACAGGAGATGAGATCGACGGAGTGCTCTGCCGAGACCCAACACGGTTGCCCTGGAGTCCCACCAAGCGTGATTAGGTACATACGCTCTAGTTAACCCGTTCCATTAGCGCGTAATACGAGGGCAATTTCTGGCTATGTAATAGAGAAGAGAGGAGGCCGTGTCCCACCCATCGGCAATAGTGGCATCCAAGCCCACCGCGGGCCATCCGGGACAGACGTACGAGGCGGCGTCAAGGAGGAAGTGTGGATATCGGATCACCCTACAGATAATTACACCTACCTTGCCAGGGCTGTAGCACCTGGTCCTAGCCTCCATGGTGATCCTGATGGTGATTCTGGTGCGAAAAAAATAGTACGTGTTCCATTCGGGATGAGTTGGGAACATCCTTGCAGCGGATGGCAGGTGGCAGATGGCTGTCCTTAGTGTCTACTGACTTGAAGTTAATTACTTTGTTTTCTGGGGTAGTTCCTCCTGTTGGGATGGAGAGCTGTGTGAGCAATAGCCCACCTGTTCTTCTAGAAAGACACCAAAGTATCTGGTGCGAAAGCGCTCCTTGCAGATGGCGGACTGCGATATGGGCGGTTCGTAATCGGAAGCGGAAAGTTTGGGGTGGGTTGGAGGATGTGTGGCCGGTGTGGCCGGCACCGGGGAAACCTGCGATGGAAGGTAGGGGCTCGCGAGAGGATTGTACACTACCCGCTTCAGTCTGCCTGATATGAACAGGAATAGAAGGAACAGCACGACGGTGCCTGTTACAACCGGCCTGCGCGTGAATGGATTCCTTGCCATAGTAGAGATCCCAAGTACTAGACGTTGAAGAGTTATGTGCCGCTTTTTGCGACTAATGAGAGCTAGACTAGTCAGCATTCGTGGCTTCACAGCCTAGTTGTATTGAAGCACTTCATAAAAGTTCGACGCCATACTCGTGAAAAAGACACAGCCATGCGTCCAGTAGATAGAGGACGGTGGTCATTCACATGAACTGTCAGTACCTAGTCATATGGCAGACCTCGAAGCTGGTGGACCAAGACATCGACCACAATAACAGTCTGCACAAACCATACCTGCCCCCTTCTACCGCACTAACAAGTTGTAGATCAGGGTTAAACCATTGGATCCTTTTCAGAGCTACAATATGCCACAGAAGCACTTCGGCAGCTACGAGGGGCCTACATACACTTTGGGAGCGGTGGAATGCGTGTCGATATCATTATATGGTAGAAAGTGGTCTCGAGTATGGCCTTCTTACGACAGGCGAGGCGATTGTATTTCTCAAGGTCGATTGGGCCGAGCCACAAACTCTTTACTGTCATTTGGCGGAGCCTGGTCTAGAGGTATTGGCTCATCCGAACAGTGCCAACATTTGCTCGGCTGTCGGCCAATACTTGGTTGGCGTTTACACTGATGGCTCTCGGCGCGCCTGGCGAACGCCGGCAGCACGGGCAAGAGAAGCGCCAGAGAGCTATGGGTAGCCTTAGGATCTGGGCTGAGGATTTCGAAGCAACACTGCGTTCTGTTCCCGAAAATGAACGGTTGGCATCGCCAGAAAACTCGTCTTGCTATATACCTACAACCTACGAAGAGGTCGATCGCTCACCGCGCCGCTCACCGCACTTCCTCCATCGAAGGAGACGTCGGTCCACTGATGAACTGCCTGAGGGACAGTCAAGAAAGGGTCAGCCGGAAATCATCCGACGATGATGAAGCAGCACCAAAGCCACCGGATACTCCCACTCCTAGGGGACGAAAAGAGGTTCGGCGCAGCCAGCGCCTGGCGCATCGGCCTCCTCCAGAAGGAAGTGGTGCACAGGAGCAGCCATATTGCTCCCAAAGATGCCTTTCGGGGCTGGTCCAAGGAGGGTTCCTGGATTCGAAATGTCCGAACGTGAAGCTTCACCGTCAAAGTGACGCAGGCGACCGTGAGCATCATCCGATCAATCATGCAGAGTGGATTCGCCTTCTTCGAGAACAGCTAAAGCAGTCTCTTGACGATGGGATCACGCCACTAGGCGAAGGTGGTGCGCGGAGTGTATTATTTAGAGTAACTCTCCTCGCCTATGGCTACACCTTTGTTAGCAAAGGTACCGTGCAAGCTTTGTCAAGGACCTCAAGCACGAGGCTGCGCCAGATTCACAACTTTGTAGGTCTCCACCGCCGTCGCAACGAGGTATACCTCTAACCACAGGTACTCGAACAGCACACAGAAGGTCGAACAGCTGTAAGTCACCGTGTGTTAAGTCCGGCGCAGATCGTCAACTGACATCGAGTGATGGCGACCTAAGCCGTCAATTAACTCACGCAATCCGTGCCCTGCACACTCGTGGGGTTGCACACAAGGATCTCCGGTCGCCTAATGTGCTGATCAATCAAGAGACTGGACAGCTTAGGATGTGCGATTTCGAGAGGGCTGTTTTGATGGAGCGTCCTCGGCCGGGAGCCCATAGGTCTACGGGCCCGTGGATTTTTCTACTTCTAGTTTAGCGGTTTCACCTTATTTGGTCTAGCCCTTCCGGTATCGCAGATTATATCATAAAGCGCAGTTTAGATAGCGCAATTAAAACACAGAAACGTCAATATACCCTCAAAACCTATGGTCGAACTATAATACAGTCCTCATCGACTTGTTCAGCTGTATAAATAGCTTGCTGTTTCTCGCGGTCTTGGTCTGCCCTTCTCCAGAGCTCCCCCATACCTCTCCTGTTAGATAAACTATTTGCCGACTCTTTAGCTATTTGTGCATCAATCCGATCCGATTCCGACCTATCCCAGTCCAAGTATGCCATCATCTCTTCTCTCTTCCAGTCTCTCGTCCCTGCTGGAGTCACGCAATGTTTGGCCATTTGCTTATAATCTAAGCACCAATCGTAACTTGCCTTATTGTACCGCAGTGGTAAACCCATTGCTTTCCGGTACATCTGGTTATTCACATAGCTTCCACGAGGCTGATTCTTATACCAAGTGTCTCTTGCGGAGATATATCTCTGGTAAATAGCCCTCGGGTCATCGTACTTTATAGGCTGCTCTGGCTGCCGCGGTTCCGGCTGTTGGTCCAACTGCTGCTCTGTCTCTGGTGTAGTCGTAGCCTCGAAGATTTCGGGGATCATAGATCGTGATTGTGTATCAGAAATCGAACCCTGTAGCGCTCTTGCTCGTTGCTGAACTGCGTCTACCTGTTTTCTTAGCTCTGTATCCCTTAAAGGGCATACAGAGGAGAACTTGGTATGGCCAGTGATATGGCAGTTGGTGCATGTAGGTAGCTCGAGGGTAGGCGGAACTGGGAGTTCAGGGTCGGGCGAAGCAGCATTGTCTGATGGAATAGACTGTGTGGGAATATCCGGTACAGGTGGCTGCGACTGTACCTCAGAAATCGATTTCTGTGCCGTTTTTAATTGGTAGGAAGCTGCCTCTACCCGTGCTCTCAAGGCTGTATGCCTTAAAGGGCATAGATGGGACGTCTTTCTATGGCCGACAGCATGGCAGTTGGCGCATTGGGGTGGTCCTCTCGGTAGAATTACGTTTTCAACAACCTCGAAGCCACTTGATTCTCGTCGGTTACTTGTCGGAGGTAAAGATGAGGCGATAGTAGCCGAATCGATACGCTGGCGAGGCTCAAGAAGAAAAGGTGCAGCAGAGTTGCGGGCTAGGTGCCAATGTGAGTGAAAGACTTGGAGCTGGAGGGATTTGTTTTCGGCCCATAACGCCTCGAGCCGGTGGACGCATGGCAGTCCTTGTGACTGGGTGAAAGAGCCCGTGCAACGTGCCGAAGGAAGTCCGTTACCTCTTAATAGAAGCTTCCGTTGTTCTTCAACCTTCCTAAGTGCCTTATGTGATACCCAGCCACGTACACCGCTATATAGTGGTCCGGACAGCTCGATCGGGGTCCGGATTTGCTGCTTAGCCTGATTGGACCTTAGCTCGGCAAATTGATTAAGCAGCGCGTGCTTAATTGCTTTCCAGGCCTCAAATAGGTCCAGAGTGGACCTTTTCAGATGGCTTTAAGGAGTGCATGGACACCCTCAACCCGGGATGTAACAACGTTGCCAAAATGAAGGTGGCAATCGACCCAGGCCTTCACAAGCTTCTCTTTGTATAAGTCGAGCCATGTGGCTTTCACATATGCCACCTCGTCGATGTGGGTCGTGATGTACTTCTGCTCGAATTCGGCTGCGCGTTGGTCGAATATCTCCTCGGTAGGAGACTTCATGATCTGGTGCCAGTGCTGGTAAAAGACGTTCCAAGCTTCCATATTCTCGGATTGTCTCTCTCGCTGTCGGATTGGTAGTTGACGGGTGAACGCTGGTTGGCAGTGATGAAGGACTGCCTTGTTCGCATGCCAAAGACATAGCAACGACGTAGCAGAAGGGAAAGCGGTCGGAATCGCGTTTATACAGGCGAGACAACGATCGGTCAGAATGAGTGAGGGAAAACGAGAGTTGCTAATCTCGTATAGCGATTTAAGACGGTCCAAGGCCCAGACAAAGTCCGGCTCAGCTTCTCCAGTGAGGAATGCGAATGCGATACAAAAGGACCGCTGAGAGGCATCGACACCAATCATATCTAGAAGTGGCATTCCGTACTTATTCGTTTTATAGGTGCAATCCAGTATCAAAATATCCGGATAGCTCTGGAGGTATGCGAGCGAATCCGGATGGGCAAAGAGGACAGCTTTAACTCGATCATCTTGATCGAGTTGCATCCGACTCCAGAACCCCTCCCGGTCGAGCTGGTTAGCAAGAGCGTTTATTGTACTCTGGCCTTCGCATAGATCTCGTCTGGCATCTGCAATTCGGTTATAGATGTCTTGCTGGGTGGCGATGGAAGTAGTGTTCTGACGGATATATGTTCTGATCTCCTTCGGGGCAACACCTGCACTCGAGAGGTTCGCTAGCTGTGAGATACCCTGCATAGAGAGTGTACGGTGTATAGGATGGGCTGACGGGTGCTGGCTTGGCTCGTGGTTATGCTGGGCGCACTGTCGGTCGGGGCGGTATCGTAAGGTCCAGATACTTCCATCCCGTGACTCTTTTGCTATAACCGAGAAAGGGCAACTAGTACTTCGGCTTGATGTTTTCCGCTGGCGTACTTTCGAGGTATCGGGGGAGGGCCAGATCGATCGCATGCGTATATAACTGTAAGCTTGCCAGTCTTCTCCTTTGTCGACCTTTCGTCATAAACGCATAGCCTCTAGTTGCAGCCCACTGGTTAATCGCTTTAAATAAGGCCTCTCGAGATTCGTATTCGCATTCGGGGGAGGCAATCGTCGGGAAACAGCTGGTAGTTTATACTAGCCGTCGCCATTATAGCTTAGTTATCTTAGAATAGACCGAGACACGTACTACCAACCCATGTTGGCGTGTAGTCTTACGTGCGACACAATGGAAAATGGGCTGCGATACCGGAAGGGCTAGACCAAATAAGGTGAAACCGCTAAACTAGAAGTAGAAAAATCCACGGGCCCGTAGATTTTTAAATCTACGGGTACCCGTAGACCTATGGGCTCCCTGATCTGGCGTAGTGGTATGTACCGCGGCTCCCCAAAGTGGCAGTAGCTCACGCTGATCCGACATTTCGTACTGAGAAGAAAACATGTCGCTCGCTCGAGGGGAATCGCTAGATGGGTGTGACACAATCGCGATGAGCATTGATTCCTAGGTTTGCGTGGATTTGGTCGTACACAGCGGTTCGTTGACCACTTATGTGGGCTTCTAGACATATAAATACAGCCACAGTAGGTGCATGGAAGAGGGCTGCCTTGTATACTACATATGTTGCATGATCTCCTGCGAGCACTCTGAGCGAGCCCAAGCGCACCGCAGAGCAACTGATAGACTACATACCACCTCTGCGCCTGTTCCTCAAATCGAGCAAACCCATGCTCCAAGGACGTGATTGTGCTGCCGATTCGGCATGCCGAGCATGCTTGAACTCATTCCAGTGACATAGATTTCGGTAGCCGTGCTGCGTGATGACTGTTGACTAATGGCCAATTGGAAGGTGACGACCCGAACGTTTGGGTCAAGGAATCAGTTATACGAGGCGCCAAGCGACCTGACCAGCCTACCGATACCAATAGGAGCAGAGAAACGCTTAATCTTCAAGCAGGATTGCCCTCTGCAGGATATCTACAACGTAGGCGACTTTCGGCGCAAGAGTGAACCGTCTAACCAGCGCGCTTGATGTAGCATCTAAGCCTGCGCGAGGCGAAATGAGCACCACATGGACATAATGCCGCGGCCATGCTCTGCCCCATCATAGCTCGTTCTGTATCGTTGCTTTCCCCAACTACTTCTTGCGGTCCAATCAACCGGGTAGGCGTTGGATTGGCCTACACCTGTTGCACGGCGTCTTCCCCGACCACCTTGCCAGCTGTTGGCCTTCCCTGCCGCATGGAATTATGTTCACCTGATCGGATCCTCGTACCCAATGTGGGAGCATTCAATGTGGGATCGTTCATGCGCATTCCTAAGGGTTCCAATAAACGCCGAGGATGCGGAGAACTTCCCCGCTCATAGTCCAGGTATGTGACTGGCACGTCCTGGTGACGCATGCAAGGCGAACCCAGCGTCCAAGGGCAAGCAAGCAACAAGCTCTAGCCTTGGAACACCAGTGCAAAGTGAATGCATGCCAAGAAGACTGCACCTCTCGATCTCCCAGAGGCGCCGAATCACGGGCAAAGACACAGGTAAGTGGGCAAAATATCCAATTGAATTTCTGCCACGCGCCTACGTCTCGAAAAGTCCCAACGCACCGCGTCTCGTCATCACACCTAGAGCAAATCTGCCGGACCCTGGTAAAGCACCCTGGGCAAGACCGGATGAGCCCGCTATGAAGGCCCGACATCACCAGCGGCCAACTGACTGTTGCACGTCCTACCCTTGGTTTTCGCGAGCCAACTTCCCAAACCCTTCCCAATATAGGCGTAATCTCTGTTAGCGCGACATAAGCGCTGACACACCATTGGAAATCGCACCACATTCGGCAGGAAGAGGGGTAACCCAACCCCCCCCGACACGCCTTCATTCGGACCGAGCTGGAGCTGGATCGCCGCTCACCCGTGGCCAGCAGTTCGCCATAGCCATCCTCGTCAAGCCGCCCGGCGAGCGCTGGCAATCGGCGCGAGGTTCCGTACCAAAATGAGGACTGGGAGCGCGCAGGCCTGTGAAAGGAGGTTGGAAGAGTTGCGACAGACATGTCCACCATGGGCCACCACTTCGTCACACTGAACTGTTTCCATAATGTAGTCCTTTCGATATGACCATCAGCTCCATGAACCGTGTCACAATCCGCAGCCGTCGGATGGAGTGGATTGGACAAGCCGCTGCATCTCGTCTCGGTGACGCATGTTACTGCTCGATTGTCGGTGATTGTCGGTTGCTAGGCATTCCGAAGGGAGGGATGTGTCCCGACAGATTGGGTCACCAGAGAAAGGGACGCAACGGGGCAAGTGGTCTTTATAACAGCAGGACAGGTCCAACCAAATGGGCGGAGCATGGCGCTAATTCGAGGTCAGCTGGTGCTAACCCCACCCGACGGGCCAATGGGTGTTCGGCCTGTACCCGCCAAGCAGTCGAGCTGTTTAGGTCGTTTAGGTCGTAGCTGCTTTGGGCATCGTGCCAGTGCGCGAGACCGCCTTTTGATTGTCTGTCACCCAATAGACATTGGATTTTGCTAATGATGCGCCTGGATGACATGTCGGCTTTTTCCTGCTTTCGTGTTTACCATAATCAAGTTGATTGACTGGCACTGTCAGGCCGTCACACTCGAAGTCGTCCGGAAGAAGTCCATCTGAATCTAATGACCTTGGCGGAGGTCATTGAGAGACGACAGTTGTCCCTGTAGCCTGTAGTCTCTGTAGTCGCTTGGTGGCTCATAGCCGTGACCGAGCCACCATGAGCAAAGACGCAAGCCGCTTCAAGATGATTGTACCGTGCCCGACCTGTGCTACTCACGACTTCGCACCATCTCAGCGTCGGGGTCGTCTCTACCTGCCATTCCAGGAATAGCGGGCCTTCCTGGAAGTCGGTGTCTACCGTGGCAGCTAGAAGCGACCTATGTCGCGAAGAGCCTGAAGACACCTTAACCAACAGTGCTGTACGAAGCCTATAGAGGCTGAGTTCAGAGGATGTCTCCCAGTAATGCGTTAGGATATGTTTCGAGGCCTCCCTTGGTAACAGAGCTTCAGGGGGATTGTTCGAGGAGTTCGCCAAAATGGTCCAAAAAAACTCAGTGACCTGCTTAGCTGCGACTGCGAACTGCTATTTGTGGGGACGTCCTCCGCGGGCTTGTATTGTTGCCAGTGATAGGGGCCTCTAGGCTCGAGAAGGGCGGCGGGCTGGTGTACAGGTCCTCCGAATACATGGGTGAAATCGAAATCTTTGTCGCAAACCATTGGAGAAGAATATTCAGATTTCACATCAACAGGAAAGTACCCGTTGAGGTTTTCTGAACAAAACACATCATAGCTCATGGGTGCGGAACCCGTGACGGTGTCCAACTCTTCCATGGTGATCAACTTGAATTGGGAGTCGATCCACTGAATGGCGGTTTTTACAGGCCGCGGTAGAGCGTGTTCGAGGGACTCCTCGCGGAAGAAGCACAAGAGCGCCGTCGACTTTGATCAGTATGCCGTTCAGCAAGCCAACAACAACGATTCAGTGGTTGCTAAGTTGACTGCGTTGGACCAGGGTTGCCCAGCGCCGCTCGAGTTCAGGTCATCTGCCTCAGGGCCTTACACAAGGGATGAAGTCATGACTCGTTTGAGAAAGGTTGGACAAATGATGATATAGTTATAGGGGCGCAGCTCTTAGCTACAAAGTAGCATTTTAGCTCTGTGCCTCCAATCTTGCTCCTCTGGATCGTACCTATCCGTAACCCTACGAAATGAAGCATACTTTTTGCGTCTATTTCTGACCGTGCTAGCTGAAGCTACTCTGGCTCTATTGACTTTGTACTGTACAGTACCTCAAGATACATTCATAAAACAGAGACTGGCGTGATACTTGGTAGGACCAACTATGTAACGCCGTTCTGTGTCGCTAATATTATCTGCGGATAGGAAAATGCTTCTTTGTAGCGGTTCAAAGCATCTTAATCCTACTACGTCCACTTTGCGAGTGTCATTTGCTGGCTAACAGAAATGGCAGATGCACAGGCTACGATATGGTAGATGTGGATCTCAGGAGGTAGAGTTGCTGATCCGCCGCTCCAAATAACGAAAGCCAGCGAACAACGGCGGATTTGAAGCCAGATGGGGACTCCACCAGGCGCCGGTACTGTTTTACTTTAGTCGCCCGCCTCCTTCGACTCCCACCGAGAGCGACAAAAGTAGACGCCGAACATATGGCTTCTGCGGTACAGTCCATGCCTGCTTATCCTGGTACTGTACACGCAAACACACCCCCAACAGCACAACCGAAGCAAAAGGACGACATCGACCGCATCCGGGCTTATGGGGGCCGCGTCACAACTGGCTGTCGGTAGTGCGGTCGCCGCAGAATGCGACCGTGTGATAGCAGCCGTACAACTGGTGCGTGGCAGACACGTGACGCAGGTGAGCCATCTATGAAAGATATTTCCGTCCAAACCCGTCATCATCCCTTTCCAGTTCGCAGTAGCCGTTCATAGACTCTTACGACCTGATCTCCGTTCTACCTTCAAAGCCGCAAAACAAAATATGCCACAATGATGGATAACCACACCCTCTCCCTTCTCTCTACAGCCCCTTTCGGTGTCTCCATAACTTCGGCACACGATGCAAAGACACGACGACAGGTCTGCGCATGCGCCATGGAGTTGAGCGAAGAGATCCGTATGCTTCATGCCATTGTCGCAGAGCTCTCGGCGCGCCTTACGAACATGCAGACGACGTATGCACTGCAATCCCATGCAATACATACGCAACAAGAGCTCATCAACGCCCTCGGAAAGAAGACTACTGTTGCAGGTCGGGTTGCGCCACTGCCGCCAGCATATGAATTGCCACCCTACGACGGTACCATTTCAGCCCGCGCATGGTTGTCGATGCCCGCACGGCAGCCGAGCTCTGTCGCTCCCCAGATCAGCCCACTGATGGTATTGGCAGAGTCGGCCGTGATGGAGAGTCGCGAGGGGAGTCATCGCAAGCGAGAGGCAAGCCAGGCCTTGTATGGAGAGGACAAACGGCAGAGATATGCATGACCACTGCAGCACTTGGATCTCGACAAGCTACCAGTGCTAGCCTAGCACGGACGTTCTACGTTGGTATGGGGAGAAACCGTAGGACCTGCCGTAGAATTGTTGGTAGAATATCGAAAATAAAAGTATACTACCTGCATTGACGGTTGATCTTCACGAGTGTGACCAGAAGCTAATAGGCTCAGGTGCCAAAAGGGCATGAATGTTAGACGGTGGAAGAAGCGAGTTAAGGGGGTGGCTCCGACGTCAGCCCCGGAGAAAGTGGCTGTGCTACGTGGGTACGTGGGGCCGGGCTTCTGGTTCAATTGCATGCAGAGCGGCACATGCTTTGGCTAGAAAATGACGCGTGTAGCATACGCTTGGTGATTGACAACATGACCGCCATCCGACACAGCATGGCAGCAAGCACAACTAGTGCGGGGACAAGCTCATGACAACTGTTACCAAGAATACCCGTTGAGGTGACCGTCGCTTATGTGTTGCAAGAGAGACGACAGCATAGCAACACGGTTAGCGACACGGTTGTTATTCACTGTTTCGAATGCTCAAAGAACCCCGAAGCACGCCGGCACACAATGACTCCTTAGGCCAGCGAGACCCAGTCCCCACGGGACCAGCGTGATAGACATGGCCAGGCCGACCTGCATGCATCGTGCGATAGACGCACCCCACCGACGATTCTCCAACCGACAGCCGAGCAGGATTGCATGATCCATAGCGAAAAGAGCCGACGAGGCTACAAAAGGCCAGTGCATTGGCAGAGGCAGAGGAATGGAGCACCGGCGGTCGGCAGGTACGGGGCCAGTGAGGCAACACGATTCCGCGCCATCGGCCGTCGTGTCTGCGAATGGCCTAACCCACTCCGACATACAATATCCTCTTGCGAAGCCTTACACCTGATCGAAAAAGGTGTCGTCCAAGGGGTCGGCGTCGGCCACGGGGAAGAATCGCTCCAACCGGGCTTTCGCCTGCGACAACCATCCCGTGAGCCTTTGGATTTGCTGCAGGAGCCTGTATTCGATGTCAGTTGACGATCTGCGCCAGACTGAACACACGGTGACGTACAGCTGTTCGACCTTCTGTGTGCTGTCCGGGCACTGTGGTCAGATAAGCGCATCGTTGCGACGGCGGTGGAGACCTACAAAGTCGTGAATCTGGCGAGACGTGGGCGTGCGTGAGTAGGGAGAGCTCGGCCGTACGGGCGGGGATAGACTTACTTTTCGTTGTGGAGGGCCAGCTCGGACTGGACGGCGTTGAACTTTTCCAGCAGCTCATTCACCTTGTGCAGCAGTTCCTGGGTGTCGCCCGACCTTCTTCGTTTTCAGTACAACGCGCGGACTGGATGTGGAGGGACCTACGGTGGCGGGGAGCTGAAGGGGCCCGAGTCGTAGCCTTCTTGGTCGTCGAAGAAGTTGGGAACGTCTGGAAAGGACAGTGGTTGTTGGTTCGGAGGCTGGAGCTGCGTGGCAGAAGGAGCGACAGTCTTGGGCGCAGGGGCAGGAGCGGGTGCAGGCGCGGGCGCCGTGGTGGCATGGCTTGCTGATGGTCGGGCCCGCCGTGGGTGGCGCGGACGCTGTGCACCGTATCGCTGCGAAGGGAGCATGTCGGCGTGGATGGAAGTGACGGATGAATAGAGGAAGTTACAGGTGAAGGAGAGCAAGGTGGGCGAAGGATAATGGAATATGCAACTCACTGAGAGCCTTGGCCCCAAAACTGGTATTTCTGTGGCCCGATTCGTGCGGTGCTGTAACGAAGCAGCAAGCATAGATGCAAGCCCAGCACGGTTTGGTGGCTGGGCTGTCAGGCGCGGAGTTGGGCTTTCCAATTGGGAAGTACCGATCCATAACCTACACGTATGGGCAGAGGCGACGTTCTGGACAAAGTACGACTTGTGAAGCATAGCCGTGCAAGAGCCGATTAGCAGCATCCGACTCGGAGCAGACGTGGCGGAGGGTCGAAGTGAGCCTGCACCGAAAGCGGCCGACAGCGTGTGATTTCGGATCTTTGGCCTATTCGTGAGCAAGCGGCTCATCTGCAGCTGCCGTCAGTCCGGACTCTACGCGTGGGACGTACCACCGTGTTCTGGCGTGGATTCTGACTCAGAGGCATTCCATCCTATGGTCCTCAGTCGAGCGCCAGATCAGCAGAACGAGATCGACCGGGGCTGGGATCCGGTTCTGGATTAGCACTGCTTCCCACACCCGAGCGGCTCCAGTACCGCTTCCGCCTCCGCGCGTGAACAGCCCTTTCGGTGCTGGTTCTGGGTCGCCGATTTAGACGCTGGATGGCTTCGGCGCGCCACTGATCGACCCGTTCCCGAGCCAGTCTAGATGTCTGCAGAATTGTATGGGCGACATTGTGATCAAGGACCGGAAAGAGCGCGGGAGGATGTTCATACCCTCGGAGAGGCGAAGCAGCAAGGTCTCGCATCGTCGTGGACCAGTTCTGGGGTGCGTCCGTTCCGGCGAAAGTCCATTCGACTTTCGGCCTGCTCAGAGCCGAGCGCAGTCGTTTCCACCCCAGATGAACACGGGCAGACATTGCACTGGCGAACGAGCACGAGCGGTTCCGGCGGCGGCATGTCCACCGCAGTACGCCTTGACGAGTACGTGTTGCCAAACCACATGGATCTATGCAGTCCGTGCTACAATACGAGAGCGAGTGACCGCACGAGCGCGGAATCAGGGCGCAGGGTCATGGAAAACTACGGGCGGCGGCGACGATTTGCCATTCAAGAAGCACGGCGAGGGAAAGGGTAAAGTGCCATGTATGTACGTAAGTATGCACCAATACATTATATTCATCTATTCTATTCGCGTCTCTGCATTGGCTCTGCTCACGGGGTCGGGACTGCCCGATCCGCGCGAACAGGTTCGTAGCCAGCACCACGTACAGGCGCAGAGGCCGGCTTCGCTGGCCGCACTGCCACTAGCAGGTGCAGGGAAAAACCTCGGTACATGAGATGCTCGAATGTAGGAGGAAAACCCGGGTGGCCAAGGCGGGCAGGAGATGACTCGAACTGCGGACGCCAGAGCCAGGCTCGATACCACTCCGCAGGAGATGCTCGACTGGATGGGTGGCAGAGCCCGTTGGATTATCCGGCAGGAGATGACTCGGACTGCCGGAGCCCAACGAAAAACCCAACCCCAAGAGGAAAGTCGTTGAAGGGAGGGCTGCCCCAGGAGGTAATAAGTCGCTGAAAGGAAGGGTGCCTCAGGAGGTAATAAGTCGCTGAAAGGCAGAGCCAACCCCAGACTCTGAAAGGCAGAAGAAAGAAAAAAACCCAACCCCAGGAGGTAGTAAGTCGCTGAAAGGAAGGGTGCCCCAGGAGGTAATAAGTCGCTGAAAGGAAGGGTGCCTCAGGAGGTAATAAGTCGCTGAAAGGCAGAGCCAACCCCAGACTCTGAAAGGCAGAAGAAAGAAAAAAACCCAACCCCAGGAGGTAGTAAGTCGCTGAAAGGAAGGGTGCCCCAGGAGGTAATAAGTCTCTGAAAGGCAAACCCAACCCCAGGAGGTAGTAAGTCACTGGAGGGAAGGGGGTGATCCAAAAGGATGCACAAGGAAAGAAAGAAGAAAAGAAACCTCGACTGCGCTGGAGAAGGTCGCCTTTATATAATCGTGTCGACGGCTAAGGTCTGTCAAGGTGGGCCCCTACGTACATGCTGTGTATGGTTCCTGCCCATGTCTTCCGTCTGGCGTTTCGGCTCCTCTACAGACGTCCACTGCCATCCCAGCCACCGCTACGGCACAACCGGCGACATGAGTGACTCTCCTCCAAAGCTGGCTATGCGCCTCTCGGGGAGTGTTTTCTGGTCCCTTCTGCCAGTGTCACGGCTCCAGGATCTACTCCTGCATCTATGTCCCTCTTCGCCTCCTGGGCCATGTTTGTCCCTCCCTCTCTTTTTCCTCTTTTTCTCCCTTGCTCTCTCTCGCTCCCTTTCTTGCTCCGCTCGCCCCTCTCGCCCATTCCTTCGCCCTTGCCCATTCCTTCGCCCTCTCTCGTTCCCTCGTCTCTCTCGTTCCCTCGTCCCGTCGCCCTCTCGCCCTCTCTCGTCCCCTCTCTTGTTCCCTCGTTCTCTCCCCTCTCGGTCTCTCCCTCTCACTCTCCTTCCACTTCCCCTCCTTCCACTTCCCCTCGTTCCGCCTCTCTCTTTTCCCCTCCTTCGCTTCCCATCTCTTCTTGCTGCCACTACGCTTACCTACTTTACGCTCATTGTCTGATACCCCCTCGCTCGTCTTCCATAAGTAGACTGCTCCACCGTCACATTGCCAGTCAGCGAGTATGCCCGCCGTCGCACGATGCGCTCAACGTCGACTGCGTAACTCGAATCTCCCAACAGTATCCGGCCGCAATCCCTACAACCTCGAGGCGCGACCGCCGCCATTTCGAGGCCACAACGGAGGCCACAACGGAACGGCCGTCATAGGAAACGTACCTGGTCGTGCATGGCCAGGAAGCACCCGATCGGCGTTTGTACCTCCAAGACGCAGGCAGTGGGGATTGCCTATAATACTACGCGGAGGATTCGATCGGAGGACGCAAGGCCAGTGACTACCATGGTCCGGCTATTCATGCAACAGGACCAACGCAGGAGACTGCGAGCCACGGAAGAGTTCCACTTTAGCATTTGGCCCACCCACGCAATTGCTCCCAATACCAACCGGCGGTCGGCTTTGGCCTACTGGCAGCGCCCGACGAAGACGTCGCATAACTCCTATCAGTTTGCTCGGCTGTTCTGGCGTAGTTACGGCAAGTGGACAAATGGCTGGCTGGACGGAATGGCGGAGACTGGCTCCGATGTTCGTAGGCTCCTTCTACTTCCCAACGAATGCACCATGGCCGACTTCTTGCGATTTGTTTCCTAGAGTATCCGAGCGCCTGCATTGATTGACAGTGGTTATAAGTACGATGGGGCTTCTGTGTGCTCCATTTACCCCGGCCATGGCTCGCTAGTGAGACTTGTCGCGACCCATACGAGAGCCCTGCAGTAAGACCAGTCGCTCCACACCCAAATGGGTCGGTCAGAGCAGAAGCCGGCCCAGTTAACTCTAATGCAACTTCCATTCCCCCGTCTCACCAGGAATGGACGGAAGCACGACAGTAACAGGCGCGAATGGTGAACAATCGAGCACGGGGCGGTGACGCTTAAAGTCTCTTCGTTGGTTTTCTCTTCCCGTGCAGTGCCATACCCCGCAGCAGCGACGATTGACCGTCCCCGGATGCAGACATGACCGTGATGGCAAAGCCATCCACGCAATTAGAGACTCCCAGGCCCGCTCCGTGTCGGGGCGCAATAGCTGCTGCTCTAGTTCTGTACCCGAAGACCTAAAGGAATCTGTATCCACCCATTTGCCCATGTGCAGCTACGTAATATATTGCTAGGAAAGACCTTAAGCCAAGCGGCGCGGTGATGAGGGCTTCCTATAAGAATCGGAAGATACAAATTCAAAATTCCAACGCTAAAAGAACAAGAGGAGCCGAGCAATTCGACATCTTCAGGGTCACAACAGCCGCTAATAGGTATTAAATCAAGGGAGCCGATTTCGACTCAGCGCCTCCTAAGCTAGCGCTGAGGCGACGGCCGCCAATGGCAACCAACCCCACAACAAATTTCGCCGCGTCCAAACTGCCTCGACCTACACCTTCTCCAAAGCATCCCTGATTACGCCACGCAACCCAGACAGAGATGCAGTACGAGCGTCCAGTTACGAAGCATGGCAATTGCGCTGCCGAGCGCGCAAAGCGGCTCAAATGATTTCAGGAGTCGATTATGAGCTGGCACGGCCGCCGGCAGTGCCCTACGCTGGGTATACTTTACGCCGATTATAAAACCCAGACCCAGGGTTTTGTCCGGTTCAAGGCAATTAGACTCATCGCCCTCGTTTTACACCCCCGAAATCGCCATCCAGAAAGCAAGTCGATGCGATCCATGGCAGTCTACGGCATGACCGACAGCAGTTACGAATACGATGCTAGCGAGGAAGAGGGGTCTTACAGCCCCGAGCCTCGGACGCCACGGCCGCGACTTGCGCCCCATGAGGAAGCCCAATGCGTTGTCGACGCCACCGAGGAAATCAGCGCGATCTTGATACAAAAGCTCGAGCGCTTTCAAGGAGACTTGAGGCTATACCAGCGGGAGAAGAGCCGGAGCCGGGACGAGCTGGAGAAGACGAAGAACGAGATGATGCAGGAACTGTGCATGGCCAAGGAGCGGCTGCTGGAAGAGCTCGCGTCGGCCACGATGGCGAGGATGGAGGGAGTCGAGCCGTGCCCGCCGCTGCCACGATTGGAATCTCGACCTCGACCGCCATCTCCGCGAAAGCCAGGATCTCACGCGGCACAGGAAAACGGGGTCGGAGAAGTAGCCGAGGCTTCACCAGAGACGCAACCGCTGCAGGTGGAGTTGCTTCCAAACGCCAAGTTAGCGTCCCAAATCGCGCCGAGCCGACCTTACATGCACGACAAGCGGGAGAAGGATAAAATCCGCAAGTCCGGAGAGTCTCTGCAGCGAAAGGCGCTGGCGCTCGGAGAGATGTGCAATGTATTCAGCTTGACAATGTACTGGAACATTGTCCATGGCCGGATGGACGTGGCCATGTACGTTCCCGAAGGCCAGAAAATCCCTGATCTCGGCCAAGTGGTGAGTGCGCCCGCTCCTTGCGGTGTGTTCCTGCCCCGACTGACGAGCATACTAGATCCGGAGCCTGCGCGGCCGGCAGGCTCGCGTAACGCAACGGGCCCGGGTCTTTCAGACGTCGAGGCGAGTGCAGAAGCCGTCTTCCAATCTCAGCCGTGCGAGAGATACGGGGCAAGGCTCGGCAGTCCGACCGCTGCGATCCCAGCGGCGGCACAGTGCTGGAACAGGCCATTTAAGCCCGCAGCCGATGTCAGGTTTGACGGAATGCCTGTCGTCGGCAAAGGATGCTGATGGTGGGACCTTTGCCGTGCAACAGGGAGCGCCGACCACCCGCCAGCCCAGCGATCAAGGTGGCCAAGGATCGCCGAGAGAATTGGTGACAGGGTCTGCTGTGGATTATGACCCTTCGAGGTTCGACACGCTGGCTGGTAACACGCGGGCTGGTAGCGGGCTGGCTGGTGTCGCCAGTGGCTTGGAAGGCGCAGACGCCGCGATCGGAAATGGCGCGGTAGCAACGCCAGGCGGCTCGCAACCCACGCCGCTGGGACCCGGACACTGCCAGCCACTTGATGGGGAGCAAGATATGTGCGACAGCAGTCTGGGCTTTTTCCCAACTGCTGAGTTCGAGATGTCTGGCTCAAGTTATGGGGAGGACGTCGGCTGGCAGCAGGAAATGGAAGGGCTGCATGACCAAGACGGGGACGCTGGGCACCCCCTCAAAAGGGATGTCCGATATGCTCTCCGCAACAGTTGTGGCACAGGAGGTTGCAGGTGGCCCCGGTACAGAAGGCCCTCAGCGTGCTCAGCCTCGGTCTAGGAGCCCTTCCGCTGGATATCCTGCTCAGATCGCGTCGCCTGCTCTAAGCATTTCCCAAGGGCCGGCCATGGATTCAGCCAAGGATCGGGGGCAGCATGGGGCATCAATGGATGCATGCTGGCCACAACGTCAGGCAAAGGGGAGCTTGGATTACATCTTGCTGTAGGGATGCTGGGGCCGATGCGGAGATTAGGACTGTAAGGATCGATGAATCCAGCTCACACCTTGCATCTAGGTCCATCGCAAGGTCATGATAGGAGGAATTACTCCTGGAAGCAAAATAGTAAACTTCGAGTCAGTGTAGATATTGAGGATGGTATCTGTAGCATGGTTTGACATAAGCACGGGCAAGCTGCCGCTTGTGATATCTTCAGCATCAACATCCACGTCTTCAGCCGAACAACATACCGCTGAGACTCGTCCGAAGGTCCTCCAGCAATCCCACCATCTTCTTCGGCAGCGTGTCCCGCTGCAACTTGTGTCTGTAGTCCATGTAGCTGCCTGGTGCGCACCTCGCCGCATTCTGTACAGCCATTCCTTGGCGGGCGGCCTGTGACAGCTTTACACCGTTTCCCACCATTCTGGGAGGGCACTGCTGTGGTTGAGTTGACATGATCGGCGCCAAGGGTCTTCTAGCTTGGCACCCGGCTGTCCCAACGTACCGCTCTCTGCAGCGACGCATCCATGCGTGTATCGCTTCTTGGATAGCATCGCGGCTGGATAGAAGTGGACACGACAGCCTGACTTGCCCATAATGTAACGAGTTGTTGAGCGAAATTTGGAAGCATTTGATATTCTGGCATGGGCCAGTCCGTTTTCAGACTTCCGCTGGCAACGCCGGCAAGCGGTACAAACGTTGCGAGAGCCGCTTCTTCAATACATACTTAATACAGTACGGTAGCAACACCTAAATGGCAGGTTTGGGTACTGTACTGTATTGCGCTGGTCACCTCTGGAGACTGGGCATTTCTCCAATTACTCAGCTACTGTCAGATAGCGGCCAAAAAGAAAAGAGAGATCAATCCTCTCATCTTCTCTTTGTCGGCTTAGAAGTCTTGTTACTTATACATTACCTGCATCATTCAAAACACTCTGTTCTAGACGCACCAAAAAGGTTTGTTCGACTGATTGCCGCAGCCATCTTTGTCGCCGCGAACTCGTCTCGTTGGAATTTCACACAACCCACTAAGCCATAAGACGAATACGCAACCACTACACGGTCTCCTTGATTGTTCATCGCTTGTTCACCGTCGAGCCAAATCGACACGCCCTAATTAGCACTGTAGTGATCCGACTTCGCCTGACTGATTTCTTGCCGTGGCAATTGGACCGTTGGTTGTTTTAGAAGAGCAATCGAGTTCTGTATTACTTGATTGGAAGTTTGGAGGAGACAAGCAAGAGAGAAAGAAAAGAAATCTCGATTCAAGATGGAGGCTCCACGATACGCCCCAAGGACTCCTCTACCCATGTACATTGATGATCGGAAGAGAGGAAATTCTGGGAGAGGCCATTCATCATACCCTTCTGCATTCTCGCCAACGTTGGCATCCGATCCCATGACGATTCCAAACAACCGCCCACGTACCGAAAACGACATCGCACCCCCACCGCTACCTCCCCCAAGATGCGTTTCGATTGATGGTCCATCGCTCGATATCACCCTATACAGGCCCCGAGATAACAACGACTACGACAACTCTCTACTCAAAAGGTTCTCAGCCCCGCCTACAAGACGATCTGCCCTTAGTTCGTCGGTCAATGATGCTCGATCGCGTTTCGGCGCTTCTGAAAACCGCCAGCCATTACTTCCGCATCTATCATTGCCCATTCGGCCAAATACCAACCTGGGGAACGAATTGTCAGACAGCCCTATGCAGTCGGCAATCTCACCACGAGTACTGCCATTCTATGGTGCTAGCAGCAATGACTACCGTTCGCCAATTGAACCAGCGGATTCAGACCGTTCGCCTCTTTTCCGCAATCGTCGTATTAACAGCGGTTCTTTGCCTGATGATGCAACCATCTCTACACAAGGTAGCTACGACAATATGTACGACACAGATTTCCCTATGGGGGAAACGTCGGGTATCAAGAGGCTTCACATTGACGATTCCGGCCGCTCAGAATACCAAAGGATGGGACTGAAAAGACGGGCTTCTTCGCCTCCGGGAGACGACTTGGTGATGCAGAGTTTACCAAACTCAGGGGAACTACTACGCCAACGCGAGGGAACCTCGCGACAGTCTCCGACTCCTCGATTGACTGTAATTCCCCAAGGCAACATGTCCATCTCTTCTATTTCTTCGGCCGGACGAAGCGGATCGTTTGCGTCGAACATTTCCGTCGCGGCGACTAGCATCACCAGCGGCAACTCATATGGAAGAATCTCCCCCAACGGACTTTCGCCCGTTGACGGTATCTGCAACTCACCTTTCAGCACCCCGATCTCATTGACGCATCCGCTCCAATCCTCTATCTCGCGAGGAGTTCCTCACCACCGAAATTTGAGCGATAACCGACCACTTGCTTCTCCTCGCAAACTATCGGATCTGTCTAAGACCACCATGCCCAGAGTTCAAGGTTTCTTCATGTGCGAGTGCTGTCCTAAAAAGCCCAAGAAGTTTGAGACGGCTGAGGAGCTAAGGTAAGCAATAACCCACCCCTTGCTAGGGAGCTGGTCGAATCAAACCCAATTCTCCCTCTGCGTGAATTAGGCGTGTAAGACTGAATCTCTTCCCCACATTAGGGCCCACGCGGCAGAGAAGCAATATGAATGCTCCTTTTGTGGCAACCGCTTCAAGAACAAGAACGAAGCAGAGCGTCATCAAAACAGCTTGCATGTTAGACGGTACAGCTGGTCATGCTCGGCCCTGCATGTTGCAGGCTACGACAAGGCATTTCACGAAAGCAGCAATAGACCCGGGGAAGCGGACACCTGTGGCTATTGCGGGGATGAGTTTGCGCGCAGCGGTGGCAGCGGCCGCAATCGTCATGCCACAGAACAGGATTTGGATGAGAGACTTCGCCATTTGCAAGAGGTGCATGAATTCCGGGGATGCAACTCGAGCAAGAAGTTCTTTCGAGTGGACCATTTCCGACAGCATCTCAAGCACAGTCATGCAGGGACGAGCGGAAAATGGACCAACCTCCTTGAGAGTGTCTGTATAATTAAGGAGGACACACCTCCTTTTCTTCTTTTGCATCGAGGGCACCTTCCTAGTTCAGTAATTTCTACCACTATCACGGGCGCTTCCCAGCCTCACCAGCGACGGTGATGCCGCCAGTTCGTAACAGAGCTGCTCGGTTGTCACCGTGGCCGACAACTCCAAGAAGGAGTACGCGGTCACCAACACCGGTCCCTTTAATAGACGAAGGCCCGACCATTGTCATCCGTGCGGACTGTGGCAACGCGCCCACACCTAACCCCATCAAATCGCCCAGAAAGAACACGATCGAAGAAAGACCCGCCCAACAGAAGGCCAAAGCATGCCATCTGCTCCAAGAAGCCCTCCGGCTCGTAGAGGAGGCCAAGGAGTCCTACTCCGGCTTTGATTACACCGCGGCGACCCAGAACTTGGAAGCACTAGCCACAGACAAGACGCCGACCCAGGACCCACAAAGCCCCAACAGAACACCCGACTGCTGCAACGCGCTCCAGGAACTTGCCAGCCTCCGAAAGGAGGTACACGAGTTAAAGGAGCTGCTGACCCTGACCACCAAGTCAACTAGCCCAACCCAAAAAGGGAATACATACAGCGAAGCCCTCGGAAAGGGTCAAGCTACAACAGTGAAGGACCCAGTCACACCCATACCCCAGCGTGCCTCTGCACCTGGACAACAGAAAGCAAACGACCGAAAGGAGCATACTCTTGTTCTTATCAAAGACAAAGACCAGGCACTTCCTCGATTCGACCCCGTCCAGATTCGGGACCGGCTCAACGCCAGACTCCAGTGTAATGCAATCAAGGGCGTACACGCCTCCCCCGAAAGGGAACGTCGTCCTGACCTCGCTCTCTCTCACAGCCTCGCAACTGCTGCAGGATCAACAGAGATGGCAAGATGTCTTCCAGGGCTGGCCGATCACGGCAGCCGAAAAGCCAGAAACCTGGCCTAAGCTGGTGGCCCACTTCGTCCCGACATCGCTAAGTCCGACCTCCTTCGCCGAGGAGGTGAAACGGTTCAACAACATCGAAATCCAGGGGAACGCCCGGTGGTTGTCCAAACCGGAAGGCAAAGCTCACTCGTCCATGGTCTTCGCCGTCCAGGAGAGAGACAGAACCGAGTGCCTAAAGCACGGAATCTGGATCCAAGGCCAACACCTCCAAGTCGTCCGCTTCAAGCCATTCACGCCAAAGACACAGTGCCGCAGATGCTTAAAGCTGGGACACGACCCCGTGCTCTGTAGGAGACGGTACGTGTGCGGCTACTGCGCTGGGAAACATCCGACCAAGGAGCACAGCTGCAAGGACTGCAACAGTAAAGTCCCTTGCACACACGTGCCTGCAAAATGCGCCAACTGCAACCAGACTGGCCACACGGCCTTTGACAAGGAGAAGTGCGAAGTATTGAAAGCGCTATACTAGAGGCGATATCGCTGGTACAGCACAACCTGAATCGAGGGCGTCATAGCTTGCAATCCCTATTCCAGATCGCCCTCGAGCACCAATCACACATCCTCTGCCTCCAGGAACCCTATCTCTTCCAAGACAAGGGTCCTCAGGGAAGCGGCTTGTACAGCTGCATCCCCCACCCGTCGTTCCGACCGCTCCTGCCACAGGAGACCACAGACCTCTCCAGCATACAGACTCGCCCCAGGGTCATGACTTACATCCGAAAATCCTTTCCCTTTGAAGTGAACCCCAGGTTCGACCTCGTTTCCGATCCCTACATGCAGATCCTGGAGGTAATCACGCCCATAGAGAACTTCTACATCGTGAACATCTACAACCAGGTCGATGAGAAGGGTTCCTTGACAGTACAGAGGTTTCTCGATCTCCACTTGCCCATCACACCTGCATTAATTGTAGGCGACCTTAACCTCCACCACCCATGGTGGAATCCGTTGGCTAAAGGCTCCCCCCTCGCGGAGCGCCTTACATGTCATCTTCATTCGGTCCAAGCCACACTACTCATCGATCATGCTACCATAGAGTCGCGCGGTGGGACATTCCACAGGCCGAACTCGAAGAAAACGTCGGTGATAGACCTGGCCTTCTCCATCGGCTTCCGGAGCCTCCAATGGCAGGACTGGTCGTACCTTCCAGGGACAGGATCCGACCACGAGGCCGTAAGCCTCCGAGCGTTCCTCCCAGCATACCAGGGAGCAAGACCGCTTCCACCCCAGTTCTGCACCAAAAAGGCCGACTGGGAAAGGTTCCGGAGACAACTCAGGGAGGTTGCTGTCTCTCTTGAGTCCACCATAGACGCTGCAGCCGATCGAGGCGACTTCGAGAGCGTCGCTTTATCGCTTCAACGGGCCATCGAAGAAGCCACAAACGAATCGATCCCAGTGAAGCGACCATGCGATAGGTCCAAAGCCTGGTGGTGCCCAGATCTGACCGTGCAGCGGCTGCGTTATCATCGAGCCTTCCGGCGATACAAAAGGGATCCGAGCCGGGATACGGAGACAGCTTGTAAGGAGGCTAGGAACAGCTACTTCCAGGCTATCGACCGTGCCAAAACAGAACACTGGTTTACGTTTCTATCGGAGGCCAGTGGCAAGGAGATATTCACTGCGTACAGTTACACTAAACCAAGAACAGACCCATCTATCCCCACTCTACGCTACGAGGTAAATGGGAAAGAAGAGATCGCCAATTCGTTTTCGGGAAAATGCGAAGCCCTGGTCTCCACCCTCTTCAAGAGATCGCGGCAGTGGGGCCAACTTCCATCACCACCAACGCCACCTCCACCGCCGCCTCCATCACCTGCCGGCCCCAGAAGCCGGGCTCGATCTAACAGCAAAGGCGATCGGCAGTGGCCTACCCTAGCAGTGATCGAGGTTGAAAAGGCTATTCCGCAGAAGGACACAGCCCCAGGGGAGGATCGTATTAACTGGCGGATCATCCGCGAAGCGCACGCGGCCATCCCTCACGTTATTGTATCCAAAGGGACACTCTCAGAAAGATGCCCCAAGAGGTCTTAAACGGATTGCACAAGCCGTTTCGAATACTGTAGCTATTATAGCCCACCCAAGAGGCAGAAAGGTAAGAGCGGCTTGTCGCTGCAGCACCGGGCACGGGAGCTCGGGCGATACTGCGACGTCTTCAGCGCGCTTGCATACTGGAACCCGACGCACAGGCGGATGGAAACGGCAATACAAATTTTAGATTGGCAGCGGGTGCCGGATCTCAATAGGACTGCAGTGCCCACTTCCCAGCTACTGTTTCGTCAAGTTTATTCAACTCTGCTGCCGACAGCAGTAATTTCGTCAATCAGCCGCCTGTCATGCAAGACAGAGCCACACGATCAAGAGGCCAAAGCGAAGCCGTCAGTTTCGGGCCTAGCCGGGGGCTGGCGCTGACGTGAATACCATTGCCGACATAGATAGCGATGCGGATGCCGGGTACGAAATCGAGGCCAGGATCAGTTCCAAGAAAGACAATTGGATCACTGAATTCCTAGAGGTAGACATTATGATTAATCCTCAGGCAGCGTTCTGGTTGGAGGGAGTAAGAAGGCCAGGTGGCAGTGAGTGGCCTGTTTATGAATCGTCCAAAATATACGGAGTACGGAATACATGCTGCCAACATGTGGCTGGCTGGCTAGCCACGACTGACTGATGATTGCGGGGTAGCTAATTGCCCTATTAGGACTTAGGACTTATGTGGAGTATGAGTCGGGGTATTGCCGCCTATGGCACACTAATATCTTGCCGGTCCAGCTTTTACTCTTCCCCGGTCTTCCTTTCCTCTTCCCTAGCCAGACTACAGTCTCCACTTCGTACAACAAACACCGACGACCGTCGACCGACAATACAAGCTGCAATCCGACACAGCATGGTAGCGAGCACAACAGGAGCGGGGACAAAGCTGGCGACTTGATCACGGCAACATGGCGACAGTTACTACCAAGAATACCGGTTGAGGTGACCGTCACTTCTGTGTTGCAAGAGAGACGACAGCACAGCGACCAACGAGGTTACCCAATCCCCACCGAGACCAGTGATACACATTGCCACGACCGACCTGTACGCATCATCGCGATAGACGCACCGCACCGACGATTCACCGCCCGGCAGCCGAGCAACAGTGCGTGGTCCATAGCGAAAAGAATAGACGAGGCTACGAAAGACCAGCGCATTGGCAGAGGCAGAGGAATGCAACACCGGCGGTTGGCACGTGCGGGGCCCACGGGAGGCAACGCGATTCCCCGCCAAGGGGCCGTCCTATCGACGAATGACTCAATCCACTCCGACACCCCCTGTCACAACACTTATACCTGGTCGAAAAAGGTGTCGCCCAAGGGGTCGGCGTCGGTCACGGGGACGAATCGCTCAAACAAGGCTTCCATCTGCGACAACCAGCCGGTGACCCTCTGGGTTTCCTGCAGGAACCTGTACTCGATATCAGTTGACGATCTGCGCCAGACTGAACACACGGTGACTTACAGCTGTTCGACCTTCTGTGTGCTGTCCGGGCACTGTGGTCAGATAAGGGCGTCGTTGCGACGGCGGTGGCAACCTACAAAGTCGTGAACCTGGCGAGACGTGGGCGTGCGTGAGTAGGAAAGCTGTCGTACAACGCGCGGACTGGATGTGGAGGGATCTACGGTGGCGGGGAGCTGAAGGGGCCCGAGTCGTAGCCTTCTTGGTCATCGAAGAAGTTGGGAACATCTGGAAAGAACGCCTGCGAAGAGGCCGTATGAACATTCATGACAAGACTGTTGGTTGCAGCTGAATTCCCGCACATGTAATCGCCTATTCTCGAGTTTCGCGGGCGGAGCCTCCTAAAATTAGGGCGATATTATTCGCTAGCGTGGCACCAAGCGCTGGCGCACCCACATCGAATTAAAGAAGAGGGGTACATTGTCGAGGTGCTCTTCATCCGAACAGAGTGCCAGTTGGATCGACGCACACCACTTGACCAGGAACTTGCAGCAGCGACCCTCGCCAACCCACGGCCCTACAGCTACGACTGCTTAGCCTTAGCGGGCACAGGCTGAACACCCATTGGCCCGTCGGGTGGGGTTAGCACCAGCTGATCTCGAATTAGCGCCATGCTCCGCCCATTTTGTTTGACCTGTCCTGCTGTTATAAAGACGACTTGCCCCCCTTGCCTCCCTTTCTCTAGTGACCCAATCTGTCGGGACACATCCCTCCCTTCGGAATGCCGAGCAACCGCCAATCACCGACAATCGAGCAGTAACAACATGCATCACCGAGACGAGATGCAGCGGCATGGTCAATCTAGTCCATCCGACAGCTGAGGATTGTGACACGGTTCATGGAGCTGAGGTCATATCGAAAGGACTACATTATCGAAACAGTTCAGTGTGACGAAGTGGTGGCCCATGGTGGACATGTCTGTTACAACTCTTCCAACCTGCTTTTCACAGGCCTGCGCGTTCCCAGTCCTCATCCTGGTACGGAACCTCGCGCCGATTGCCAGCGCTAGCAAGGCGGACGGACTAGGGTTGCTGTTGCGAGCTGCTGGCCAAGGGTGAGCGGCGATCCAGCTCCTGCTCGGTCCGAATGAAGGCGTGTTCGGGGGTTTGGGTTACCCCCCTTCTACCGAATGTGGTGCGATTTCCAATAGTGTGTCAGCGCTTATGCTCAATCGACCAAGCTTTGATGTTGTAAAGCAGCCCAGTAGTGGTCCAGGAAAGCAGCATACTGGTCTAGATCCTGCTCCGACTCCCAGGTTGGACATTCGTATCCGATCACTTTACAGTAGAGTCCGGAACTGATGGCAGCTGCAGATGAGCTGCTTGCTCACGAGTAGCCCAAAGATCCGATACTGCTGACCGCTTTCGGTGCAGGCTCACTTCGGCCCTCCACCACGTCTGCTGAGTCAGATGCTGCCAATCGGCTCTCCCACGTATGGCTATGCTCGACAAGTCGTGCTTCGTCCAGTACTTCCCAACTGGAAATCCCACTTCCCTGCCTAACGGCCCAGCTACCAATCGTGCTGGGCTAGCATCCATGTTTCTGCTTCATTACAGCACCGGGGCTTTAGGTGACGAGTAAGCGATTCAAGAATGTACCGTATATTAGCGCTAGTTGCCCTTTCGGCTTCGCCACCCGGGCGATAATAAACTGTGTGTGTGTGTGTATACAGAAAGGATACTGGGAGGCCAAACAACCATTCTGATCTGCATGACTGTAATCTTTCATTGTACTGTCAAATCCAGGTTCAGCGTCCGGATTTCAAATGGAATCAGAATCATCCGGTAATATACAGTACTGTCTTTTTCCTGCATGAGCTCGAAGAGTCACACGGATTGTTTTCGGTCCAGAGTTTTTGTTGGGCTAATTGTGATGAACGCCAGACAGACAGCTTGTGATGCAACCCATGTTCTGGTGCGCAGGACAGAGGAGCCTGATTTTTCCCCCGCTCCTCTTGTACCATTCCGACCTGGAGGCCGGTCGCCTCGGACCTAATCATCCAGCAGCGTATCCTCCTTTCGCTGCATCTGTCGAGAGCTCGAAGATCCTCGCGCGCTGTTTCTGGTCTTGACTTCATAGTTGCCTGCAGACCTGTTGGCCTTACTGGTGGAGTGCAGCGTCGGAAGAGTAGCAATGGCGCACTAGCGCAGGCAGCGGGCAAGGTCTAGAAACCACGACTGTTAGCGTAGATGGGCCGATGCTCACTTTCGGGTCCCTCCAATTCTTAAGTGATGGTGGGGGGCCGAAACAATCATTCTGGTCCGCACGACCGTAGTCTCCAATTTCACCCTTTTTGACGTGGTGCGCCGATTCGAATGGAGCGAGAATCATCCAGTATCATACAGTATTGCTTTCTGCTGCATCAGCTCGAATACACCCACGGGTTGTTTCCGGTCCTGACGACTGTTGGTCCCTGCTGCTGTAGGGGCGCAGGGCCGGAAGAGTAGCAATGGACTAGCGCAATTGTTTGCAACATAAGCACCGAGTCAATTCGCGACCCCTCCCCATTAGGGCCAACTGCACAACCTCCCCGGACCGCGCAAGGACTTTTCGTCAAACCGGCTGAAGAGAAGCTGGGCCCGAAATCCTTCCTGCCAACATGGGTTCTGGAACCGGATCAGCAGTGCCCTGAACCGCTGTACGGGGCCCCACTGATGGTGATCTGACCTTCGATCAGCGAGCTATCAGACGATGCCGCTCTGAGTCGATACCCAGTCGTGTAGTTTAGTTAGAAACCATCGACGCAAACGTATTGACGCGCGCATAAGAGAGCCACATGATGCATCCCTAATGCGAAGCTAATGCGATCTGACTGCATCCCAAGGTTGTCCAGTTTGCCATCCTGGTATCCCACAGCCCATCTTGGGCTATTGATTCGGGGCAGCGGAGTATGACCCGAAGACCATGTGCAGAAGCTGGCAAGGATTTTAGCTGGTTGTGGCAGCAAGACATCACGAATCAATCGTATTACACCCGACAGTCTAGGTACGCTACGTCGAATGCCTAGAGATACGAGAAAGTACGAAACAGGATATCAGCACGGGAGATCCAGCGTACAGTGACCCCATGCTACTCCGGGACTACGTACCAATAGGACTAGATGCATTTCGGCGAAGCTGACTGCTAGCAAACATTGCTATTCCTGTTAAGCGCTGAAACTAGCATGTATATTCTTGGCCTCTGTGAAGTCCTACCCGATTTGTGGTAGTGTTCAATAGCTCGAGTAATGCATGCTTTAATTCAGCACATACCTTTGCTAGGTTAATTGTTGGGTGCACTTTTCACCGACGACCGCATATATAATCTTACCTTGATTGTGCACCGCATTGAAGTTCGTCCCTGACTGGATGAAGCCTTTCAAGTACCCCCGCGCTCGTTGTTTAGCCGGCAGCAGCCTTCAATCCTCGCAAACTCGACCCTTCAGCAAAGATGCCCTACTGCGACCGCGAAGACTCGCCAGAGACTGCAGCCCTGTTGGAGAACTATAACCGACGGCGTGTTCTCAAGGCGACATACGAGGAGAAGAAGGATAGATTCGCAAAAGAAGCCGAAGCGCTTCAGGAAGAGAAGGATAGGATCGCCCAAGAGCTACACATGGTCGACACCAAGTACAAAGCTCTACAGGCAGAACTCGCGCAACTCAGCGCGGGGTATGAAGCTGACAAGACTGGTTTGAGCCACTCTTTGCGACACATGGTAAGTAAACGTTCCAATATACATACAGGTGAATCTGACGTTAACAACCACAAGCTTTGCGATATTGCCGTCACTCCAGATTCGCCATCCTTACCGAATCCTTTACCAACATCGATTGACACATTGATTGAAAATGTGCAGGTGGCATCATGCCAACTCAACTTGTCGCAGTCCAGCGTGGTAGAGGTGGATGCGCCAAGACCTACAAACAGTCAGCCTGGTGCAACACGTACTGGTCGCATCAGCAGACCCCCGCGTCGTTACTCTTCCATTCCCGCGACGACCAGCCCAACTCGCCCTTCGCCCGACTCGTCTACGAAGAATACAAGGGCGGCTGCGAGAGGGTCATCATCCCAGCCTGGTCACGGGACCGTTACAAACGATGCTCCACCTAACAACCGCGCGAAACGGGATCGGCAATGTTATGAGGAAAGTCCTGGGGCCGCCTCTGGGCACGCACGGAAGAAGACAAAGACGGCGGCGGCGACTGAAGAACCATACGACGTCGATTTTGATGAAGTGTTCCAGAATGGACTCGCACTGCACAAGCATATGATCATACAATACCCGCCAGAAAGCGATCGATGGTACTTGTTACGGTGTGACGACCACGGGCTGCATTTCAATCAAAATCCGCTTCATGGGGCTGCGAGACATATGCGGGCGGCAGAACACCGGGGCCCCAAGAGACACCTAGACATCAACACTTTGAAGGATGCCGATTCGTGGTCTTTGGCCATCCAGACAATGGGACTCCGCGTATCAAATTGCGACGCGACGAAGGCCCAGCAGAACAACACAGCGTTTACCCAAGCGTTGGACGCTGGTTATAAACCTATCAAACCCGACTCGAACAAAAAGCCCGCCCCATCCCAGATCATTTCTCAGCCACAGCCAGCGCCACGAGAACAAGAGGTGCTAGGCGATGCATCCAGGCTGAGTACTGAACCAGAGTGGTCTGAAGAGAATGGCGGTGAACTTATTACACATCCTCTCGAGGGGAAGCCGTATCTTGGATACTGGCGTTCTGGCTCGCGCGGACAAGGTTGGCACGCACTCGTCGTACTACCGCTTGGGCGTTTCGATGCGATTGGGCTGCATGGCAGTCTTCTCGAGACAGAATTGGCAAAGTCCATACCCGCATGCTACGATCGCCAAAGCGCTACTGATCTCCAATGGGCCGAGGGATACCGTGATGGAGAACGTCTCGTCGCGAAGCGCAGGTTTCCGGTTATGTGGTTTCTTGACGACCAAACCTTCCCCCTGCGCAAGGATATGATGATGCCAACCCCAGCGTGGTACAACTGGCTGGCAGCTTCAGATCTTCGGCCATTCAGCCCTATTTGCGAAACTGAAGGGAGCAAGCTAGCTCGCGGTCATTACGGCGTACTTGAATATGCCAACCAACGCAAAAGACTCAAGGTGGCCGGGCCTCGATGTAACGTTGAATCCAATGACAGCCTGATGGCTTCCACGGGTTTGTGTACTACCCCTGACCCAAGCAATCTGTCGCACTGTCGCTGACGCCAAATTCGATGGATAGGATTGTCCCCAGCACAGGGTTATACCAGCGTTGCCGGAAATGCTGCCGACGAAGAGCACGAAAACCAACACCTCGAGTCGGTTGATGACGGCACTAACACAAATCGCGGTCTTGTTGATGTATCCGATATTGACATTGAAGCTTCCAGAGACGGCAGTCAAAGCAAAGAAGTGGAGAGCCTTGAATTGGACTCGTATCGTACCCGTCGACCTAGCATAACCGTACGCCCTATTGACATCTCCGACTTCCATTCCAGATATGGCGCCGGAGAAGAGGGCACACCGCACGACGGCACTGATGGTTGCACAGCCGACGAACCAACGAGAGCGACCCTTTCTGGCTACTTGATGCCGTGTGGTAGAAACAGTGACAGCTCCATTGGTACGGCCACTCCACACGCATAATCAACCAAAGGCCACATTGACACTAACCCTGTAGCTGCCACCAGCAAAAGAGCAAACAGTCGTAGCCCAGCATGCTATGATGTATTCCAACCATAGCTACCATGGACCCGAGCTCTTCAACGACACAAAAGGGATGAAACCATTGGACGCCAACTTGGGGAACCCAGAGGGCTCTCATGAAAGTGCAGCAGCTTCAGTCAGCACATCTCAGGAAACGCTGCTTCATGGCGTGCCATCAACTGCCGCGGCTCCCTCGATAGGAATCCACCAATCACCGGGCCTGGTGTCAGGCTTCGTAAAAGTATGAAGGAATTGCGTTCGACTGGCGGTTCCCCAATCGATCCAATTGTATCCTCAAATGGAAGGACTGTCGCCTCTAATCATCCTGACCGCCCGGATGTGGACACTATGACTAACAGCGAATACCAGTGGTGCGCACCAAGGTCTCTCTTGGCGCACACTGCTGCGGCAGTGCTGCAGAGGGTGTCAGCTCAACCGGAACCATCTACCCTCTCCAGCCTCAAGACGGGCCTCAGCTATGTACTCAATCGTGTCGCCGCCTCGGTAAATGAAGGGGGAACGGCAGAAATGCGGCATAATGACTCTGAAACAACGGGAAATATGGCCACTTCATTGACGCTTCTGCAACCGAATACCAATCTTCATATTCCCTTGATTGGCAACAATTGCCCTCACACGTCTAGACCATCTAGTGTCGATGACCCTCCCGTGAGCAGCGCCCCTCATCCGCTTCGCCAAGGTAGTCCGCCTCAAGCTTATCCTCAAATGGCGAATGGTTTCGATCTACCTCATCAAGCGCATGGAGCTACTTTGAACGAGCTGCCTCGAACATCTATGTTTAAGTTTCACCCACAACCCATGGATCCAGCCCCTGTTTTACGTTCTGATATCTTGAGCCCTGTGCCAGATAGAAGCAATACACCCGAAGGTGGCATATTTTCTCCTGATACTCAAAGCTCGCTAATACCCCGGAACCAGTCTGCCTGTCAGGAAGATGAACAACCCATAAATATGGTCAAATTACGTCGTTATGGTATTTTTCCTACTGTGCCTCAGTCTGTAGTTTCTTCGAGTGCTACGATATCCGAGACCACTGTCGTCCCGCAGAAGGATGCATATGGAAAGTTCCCATGCCCACACTGTACTAAAACTTACATTCACGTGAAGCATCTTAAGCGCCATCTGTTGCGCCGTAAGTACAAGCTTACCACCTTTATGTCAACGGAACGAAGGCGCTGACCGCAGGCACAGACACCGGCGACCGCCCTTACATGTGCGTATTGTGTCGCGACACTTTTTCACGGAGTGATATCCTCAAGAGACATTTTCTGAAGTGTTCCATCACGAAAGGAAACCCCACAGGGGCGAGTCATTTGTCTCACCTAGGAGCTCACGTTAGGAATCATGGGGTCACTCAACAAAAATCCCAGGAAGGCGAAAGAGACCAGGTGGTGGGTTGAACATTGTTTTTTATTCAACGACAAGAGAATTGAGCTGTTTTTCCATATTCCTTTCACTTAAGATACATCATAATGACGTTCGCTAGAATTGGTCCATAACCACAAGCCCATTCTTCAACAAATGTTGGTGACCGACCCACAATACATCCGACGTTGACATGCAAGTGCTGGCCGGGATGCTGGTATTCTCGATCTGAGCCAGAATGTTAGATGGCAATCGAATGCTTCGATCAAAATGTCACGGAATTTTGGGGTGTCTACGCGCGTTGCAGAGCCGAAGTTGATTGAGAAACAATGGCAGCACACAAGCCACAAGGGCGTTGTGTTTTTTGTCCAGCGGCAAGCACCACAGTGATTATTTGTGTGGAGTGATCATTCTAGGGTCAACAGAATCGTGGTGTATTGACCACCATCACCACCCACGTTGGCGCCTTTATCTATCTAGATGGTAGTCCAGTTTTGAAAACTATGTTCATCTGGTGCTGCTGACTGACGTCTTCGTCTTCGTAATGTCATCAACTAAACTTGATAAAACCAGGGATTCTCACGAACATGTTCAACAATGTCACCTGGTGTGAATATTTTAGAGAGCTGTAGTGGTCTGTGTCCTTAGGTTCAAATAGCCGAAATTCATCGCAATCTCCTCGTGCTGTACGTCTTCCTTCTCAAATCGATACAGTAGGTTTTCGAACTTTGTCTGATGTCGAAAATGCCTGTTAAGAAAGTCAGTCACTATTGCAAATTTGTGAAGACAATTAACCCGCCGTGTGACGGCATTTGTAATGATTGGTTCTAAGTTGAAACGAAAAGAGATCAGTTCCTGAGACTACGGTTGTAGCGTTTTGTGAAAGGCTGTTCGTATTCTGACAACCTGGGATCTAGTTGATTCCTGGTCTCTATACTCTAGCCAGGATGAGTTCATGATGATGAGGATGGTGAGGATGGTGAGGATGCTGAGGATGGTGAGGATGGTGAGGATGGTGGGGATGGTGGGGATGGTAGGGTGGGGTAAATGGGATTGGCAGATAATTAGTTCACATCCATTTGTCTAGACTGGAAAATGGTTTCACCGTAAACCGGCGAATGGTAAAGCTTACACCGCCCACTTTCCTCCCGTTATTTAGACTAGCGCACAACACATACCAAGGACCCTGACTAAAATGAGGATACTGCGACCTTTTACGTAGAAACAATGATAAGATAGGAAGATTAGTAATGCTTTAAGATTGTTTAAGATTTAAACCACAATCTGACTTTTGCTTGCATTGTTAGATTCAATTATTAGCTGAATCAGAACCAAGCCCTTACTGTTCCCAACTCCCCCGAGTTGAATGGGAAGTGCGCAGGCCGTACGTCGTGTGCAATCTCTTCCCACCAGGATCACCGTGGAGGCTAGGACCAAGGGATCACGGGAGCGCAGAAGGGACGACAGTAGCGTTAGATTGTTGGTTACTGCACCGAACTAGAGCTGAAAACATGCTTCAACATAAGCATACACAGAGTTGCCGTGTGATATTTGACGCATTAACATGTGCCACGTCTTCACCCGAACTGCATGCCGCTGAGACTCGTCCGAAGGTCCTCCAGCATTCCCACCATCTTCTTTGCCAAGGTGTCCCGCTGCAACTTGCGTCTATAGTCCTTGTAGTAGTCTGGCGCGTGCCTCGCTCCATTCTGCACAGATCCTCTTGGACGGCCTGCCTGCGACAGCTTTGCACCGTTTCCCCCATTCTGGGAGAGCATTGCCGTGGTTGTGCCGTCATAATCGGCGCCAAGGGCCTTCTAGCCGTCACCTGGCTGTCCCAACGTGCAGCTCTCTGCAATGACGCACCCATCACACCGTGGTCGGGGTATCTTGTGGGTGCTGGCCGGGCACCTGCATTCGTCGCGGCGGTCGGCGCGGTGTTCGTCGTGGAGCTGGACTCGGTACGAGCGGGCTGCCGTTCCACTGTCGGTTGGGAACCTGGACTGCCTGCTGTATGATGAGCGTCAACGGCCAGTCAACTATGTAGTCAATAGACGAGAATCATGCTTACCTTGCGGCTTTCGCGGCGAAGGCAGCTGCCTCGGACCCTTCTGTCTCATCAGACTGTTGGGAATGACAGTCCCGCCGTCCTCGTCGGGGATGACGTCGTAGACAGACAGAGGGTCTGTCGAGGCAGCGAGAAATGCTGCAATGTAGTCCCTTAGATTAGTAAGAAGCTCAGCGCACTATAAATACTCTCTTTCATGCTGTTCTTCTCTGTTAGTTCTCCAGCTTTCTCATTTCTTCCACCGCCACTTTGGACTCGGCGAAATCGGTTCTGGCGTTGGTTGGTTGGCGGTCTTGAGTAGGAGTGGAGGGATTTCTCTAAGAGCTGACACATGGCACTGAATAGCAGAACTTGATGCAGGAGCTGGATCTATGGGTTCAGACAGTAATGAATAAGACAACTAGAATATGTGGCAACTTTTCGATGCTCTTCTTCATGCTTGAGTCTGTGGTTTCGATCAGTACTTTCCGGGTGTCGAAGATCTGCTGGACGCTCTCGAGACTGCGTTGAAGGTGGTTTATTCCTTGAAGATAACCTGAGCCGAAATGGCTTTCGAGACTACGCAACCAGTATGTTTTCCCCTGCAGGCCACTCAGTTGCGCCGACAGAGTACGCGCGATAAGCTGTGAGACCAATATATCCTACGCCTGCCGACCCAGCTCATGCCAGTCGATATTGTAGGCTGCAACACCATAGCTGTGTCGAAGGCAATTGTTGAATATAGAGGTATTGCCACCGTTAATATCTCAGTGTAGATTAATCGAGGTTCTCCCACATTTCGCAGGGGTGAGAACCCCTATTCTGCTCATGGGCATCCCTTAGGCACTTATAGGTGTTTCCTAGTGGCCTCAAGCCTTGAAGCCTCTTTTATAGCCGAAACTATGTTTATTTATGATCTGCAAGAAGGCACAGCTACGCTGTCATTGGTCACTAGGGTACCTGTTGCAAGAGCGCGCCAGTCACAAAGGTGCTTGCATGGCCAAACAAAGAGCCCTGAGCCCTAACATTCTGCCTTTGCAAGATTTTGGTGCCAATCTGCTTCTAAATCTGGTATAAAACGGCTCCCTGGGAAGATGAGTGAATGTTCCCTTTCGTGCCATTCTCCCCATATTTATTTCTACTATCCATACATGACAACAACGTTTCTCATAATCACTCACAAGTATCGGTTGCCAACGATTCTCCCAGCATTTCGAGTGCCCAGATCATTGAACGATATGAAGTGAGCCATTTGATATTGTTCACAGGTTTCTTGTCTTACGAGTCCATAGTTCTCAGCAGGCCGCCTCCGACAAGCTGTCCAACCCATCCGAGCATATGGAGGGTTGCCAGGAACTGGTCGAGTCTGGCACCCCGACTTCTGTCGCCAGCTCAACGCGGTATAAAGACCTACCAACATGGTCCACCGAAATAAACGAGCCCGAGCGTCACGCAAACAAGACTCTGCAGGGCTTCGAACAAGATAACCAGGTTGCTAAAGTCAGAGAGGATGAGTGGGATGCGGATGAGATTGGAAAATGGATCCAGAGTCAGGTCCAGGGCGGCCTCAACGAAGAGTCCGAGCAGAGTCGGAAAGGGAACAGAGTTGCACATCGTGGGGAATCGCCACGCAGTCGTCACAAACTCCGCCGGTCCGCACGAATCCGTCAACGAGAACTCAAAACTGGGACATGCAACGGCGTACGACGATCGAAACGAATAAAAAAGGGGGCAGAAAGGCCGAAATAGCTTAGTAATCTCATCACCTACTAGAGCAACTGTTCGGCGTGTAAACCGTGTCCGGTAAAGGCAGATATGAAGTCTTCGTACTACGAATGTGCCGTGGCAAGATGGCCAATCTAGCTTATCTTCCCGATTTTCCTCCATCCACTATTGAACGTCCTGATAACTAGAGTTTAGCATACCGTCGCTAAATTGCAGACTATGGCACTTTAGTTTCACCTTCTTCGACTCACTGAGTAGTCTGCCACACGATTCGCTGCTCTGGCTTGAAGCAACCGAAGTCTTCTGTAAGGGTCCAGACTGAGTGCTACACTCTAGCGTCCATTATATTTATTGACAAGAAGTATTCTCTAAAGAGAGAAAGATCTCCCTTGACTATTCTGAGAATGTCTACCTATTTATACTCGTGCTTCTGTTCTAGCACGTATTGTCTCGTGGTTGCTAGAAGGTTCAATAGGGGTCATGGCGGAGGCTTCGCTACCTAATACGGTTCGGGCAACTTGCACCAGTCGTGAAGCCCTTTGCTACGGCCTACTCCAGATTGGATAGTCGGTCAACATGTGAGATGTCATCGGTGCCGGCTTGCCACGCGTAGTGACCGCCACACAGCTCATACGGCCCATACGTTGATGACTAGCACGACCGCGAAAGCGCATTTCTACCGCCAACTGCAATAGAAACATCCGGCCACCTCTCAGTGTTCTTTGTACCCCATCTGCACACCATCCAGGCAAGCTTGTGGCGGATGGCCTTACTTGTGCACCGCCAATATTATAGGCGCCATGTAGACCGAGGTGCTCTACTCGAAGCAAGTAGTCTCCAGCGACTATACACTGGGGGGATTCGGACAGACAGTTCGGTTCGTCCCTCCGACGGCCACGTCAGCTGTGAGATGCCAAAGTCTGGCTGTTCCTGAGCAATCTTGAACCAGACGTCGCCGTCGCCGTTGAACGTCTTTGCCGTATGCGCTTTTGGAGCTTTGGCCATGTAGAATGCCACTGGGCCGGGGTGTTGAATGCTTGGGCTGACCCGAAACCCCACTGTCTCCCCAGCTATGACCTGGCGAATTCCGGCGCTATAAGGGGGGACTCCCCAGCTCGTCGCATCGGATCTATGCTGCGGAGGCATTCATGACCGGGCTTTGGCTCTCGTAGTTCGAGGTTTGACGGACATAGCTGTTTACAAATAAGTCTTTGGTGGCAGGGGCACGCATAGGAAAGGGACTCACGCCCAGTCTTCCGTCACTTCACCATCATGTATCAGGTTAGGGAATATGTCTTCCAACCATATCAGTCACCCATCGCCTGGCAGCCGTGCTCTCGATTACTTACAGTGGGCGTGTACCAGGCCAAGCAAATGCGTAATTAGAATAACATGCTTCATTCTGCTCTCTTCCTCGTTGAATCCACGGTAGTCTCCGAGTTTCCCCTTGGTGAGCAGCCAGTATGTCTAATATGTAAGTTATGTAGTACGACAAGGTTCTGGGCAGAGCTACCGTGGAAGACATCGACCGGCTGCCTTAGCAATCCTATATTGGCCAGTAGCGAGACTGCGGCCACTTAGATGAGGCGAAAGCGTGCCTGCGCTAGTCCTCAAGCTGAGAGGAATCAAAACCCAATGCAGGACCCGATCCGGCCCCTAGTCAGGATCCTTTCTGCTGACCTGGCTCTCGTGCAACCATGATGTAAGGTTGGAGCCAGTTGCGGAACTGATGGCTATCTCAGATGGGCTACGCTTTTCGTAGGAAGCCGCAAGCAGCGAATTGGCTGCGGCTGAGCGTGAAGGTAGTTTGGATGCGATACCTTTTAGGCAATGAGCCAGAAGCAATACGAAAAGGAGCGACATGAGCCGAATCTGGAGTATGTAAGGACTTTGGGTGACAAGGAAACGACTCAGGAATCCACAATAGACTAGCGTACTCTTTGACAGATATAGGCGAAACTCAGCATTCTGTGGCTGTACTAACCAGTAATCGAGCTCTAAAATATAGCTGGAAGCGTTGTTTCCCCCGGGTTTCCGCGAGATACATCCAGTATACAAAGCTATGCAACCAGCCTTTTCAGCTATCGTCGGCCTCCGTGTACAACATCCAGATGGCGCCCGTCTCTAAATGCCTTCTTCAGGCCTCATACTTCTTATATTGCCTAGGCTGCCTTACTGAGATGCTCATCCTTCTTGCCATCCTGTTGGCCATCCCGGGGACAACCGCTTACTTTGCTTGGTTTACACAGAACAGACTTCGGCCAGTTTTTGAGACAAACGACGCCTACCGTCATGTAGACGAATCCCTTGCACACCTTGCTTTTATCACAGTTTACTTTACCATCGTCATCTGGGGGATGGTTCCATTCCTGAGCCTCGAGCCACGGTTAACTGGACGAGCTAAAGAACGCATCTCATGTATCGTGAATCTGCTTACAGTGATTTGGGCAGCATCCTCTATTCGAACCATCTTCTTGGCCTGGAACTGGTCTCTTCCACTGGATGCGGCCGGGTACGTCCACCTCGCTGGTATTTGCCAAGTGATGGCAATTTGTCTAGGTATCGTCCTTTGTGCAGGCCTGGTATGTCTCGGCCATCCACCTCATCTGGTCGATTCTCGGAGCTCCCTAACCATAGAGCAGGTACTTGCCGATACGATGGGAATGATAGATATCATGGGTGGTGTAGCTGGCATATGGGCTTAGATGGGCATCTAGTCTTTCAAAACAATGAGCAGGTACAGAATATATTGTCCCTCAAGCTCTGAGCGCACTTTCTACCTTTGCAAGGCCAAGCTCTTGGATGCAGCCATCATCCAAAAAGCCACCTTAGTACAAGTTAAGGACGGGCCCATTTACAGGGCTGTTGTCCGTTTATGTCGTCCATATTGGTCGTAAGGTTGTTGAATGCCACGGACGTATAAACTAGAAAGTTGGGTTTCCCTAAGAAATTTACGTCGGTACTATATGAAGATGCTTCGTTCCACCAAACCTTACAATCATTTACAGCCATCGCCTATCTACCAGCACCTTTGATACCAGTGAAATGATTGGACGATATGAAGTAAGCTATTTCATTTCTTATCTCATGAATCCATTGTTCTTAGCAGACTGTCGCCCCCAACTCACCCGAGTGCGTAGAGGGCCAACAGGAATCTGCCGAGCCCGACACCCCGACTTCTGTAGTTGCCATAGGCAAGGGGAGCCCACACAGATAGTGCAGCTGGCACATACGCTGTGTCCAGTAGTGGAAGCGGCATCACATAGACTGATGCTCAGGTGATCCTGGCCTGTGTTCATAGGTTGGCCATTTAGATATATTTCACGTTGCAGCCTGGATGCTATAACCCCGGGTTTCTACATTGCCCCTCTGTATGAAAGTGTGAAACTTGGCTGCGATACCACGTGGGCCCTTGCCTCTCAGCGTCAGTCTCTTCCAAGTATTCTGTAACGCTGAGAGCTGGATACCTTCCTAATACAGCAACTTCACCGATACCGTCTGGTCCTGCCTGTGTGCTATAACTAGGGTCGTCAGGGCAGTTGGAACACTAGGAGCTGCACGGAGGAATATCGTTTGCTCACCAGCTTTACACCGCCACCTGACGTAAAGGGGTAATATGGCAAATATGCGAGCAAATCGAAGCAGGCTCTGTCAGTGTATCCCTACCTAGCTAAACAGGATGAAAGACCGCTCAAAATCAAACCATAGAAATACCTTAAGGCGATGAGGGTATAACCGTTATTATATTCCCTTGCATAAACCCCTTTCTTCCCTGACCACTACCGAGTCTAACTAGCCACTAAAAATGGAGGTTGAGAAAGAAGTAATGCGACCCCGGGCATGTCACTACAGTATAGCCCCCTACCAAGGGTATTGTTATGGATAAACGAGGGCCGCGTATACACGAAGATGAATTCATCAGGCCATTTTAGCATGAGCCAAAGCGTTTACTGCGATAAAACAGAGCCCTCGGTTTATTATACACCTTGAAGAGGTTACCTTTCTAGAATCTTGGTACGGTAGCTGACCCCTTTTTGATCGCTAGTATAGAATAGCGTCATCTTGCTATGAGCAATGAGTCATCGTCCTAAAGGATGTGATCCCCGGTTCCTCCTGCCCTTCATCCAGGCCACCTTCCCTTGCAAGGCCTTTGAAGCCGAAACCCAGGAGCCTTTTACCTCAAAATGGTATACAATTCTGCCTGAAATCGTATAGCCTAGGTCCGCCAGGACTGGATAAAGAAATACTGGCCCCTTGTATGTGAATTTCTTCTTGAGCTTCAGCAGATAAGAGTAGAATTAATACTAGCAGCCACGACTTTTGTCGGAAGCTAGCATACTAAGTATAGAAATTAATGATTCTATCAGAACAGAATTTAGAATACACTTGCTAGTGTCATTCGACGAGGACTTCTGGCAGCAATTCGCGGGGCCAGGTGTTCTCCAAAATGTCCTCCCCAACGTAACAGATGATTTGTGGGCTAGGTATTCACATATACTATCGCCAAGTAAGGATCACTGAAAAGCTGTTGGCCGGCGAGGACGCCTATGGTTTCCTCGGGCGACACCGTTCGAGTATCAGCTGCGTGTCCTGGGGGGAAAGGGGCGAAGCGCAGCTGCGCAAGCTGGTGAGGAATTTCCGCCATTGACTGGAGTATGAGTCAGGGGGAAATGACAGGAAGAGGCGATATCAATGCGGGCGAGTGGACAAAAAGGCTAGAGGTCCCGAGAATATGCTGTAGTTGGTTGCCCTTGGCTACCTCCTAAGTCGCGTCCTGCTGCCTTTTGCGACAAGCTGTGGGTGCCAAGATCTAGACGTAGTCACGTATAGTTAAGTACCCCAAGCTTATATACCCGCCCAAACCCCCAGAGCTTTCAAAGTAACATTACCATCTTGCGACTGACGCTTTTTCGACTTGGCCAGCTACTCCTTGTTCCGGCAGCTCATCGACCCAGAAGATCCCGACGAACTGTTCGCGCGGTTCGACATCATCACCCCAACCTCCGTTGTACACCAACCATCTCGCCGTCCGTCGCCCTCTCACGCTTAGAACCGTCGCCCTCTGTAACTCCACTGTAATCTGGAAGCAGCTCTACGCGGCCTAGTCGCGTGACCGAACGTTACAGCAAACTGGCCTTGCTATACTCTAATCCCGCCCAATCTCTGGAGGCGCCTCGGCTAGGATCGCAGTCGCCGGCGTCTGACAACCTTAATAACAGTGACATGTACGAAAACGCGCGAAGGAGGAGGCAGAACGAACCACCCTTCAGTGCTACTTCTAATCCTAGATATTCGGTTCATGATGCCAATGCGCAACGAAGGTTGTATGGTGCCGGCACAGGCGCAGACGCGTCAGACAGGTATCGGCCTGCGCCCCTCAACACGTCCCCATCGACGGCTCAAGGCATGGGCGGGACGGCTGCCTACAGCGATCACTATCAGGAGCCGGCTGCGGTATTCTCGACCGCGATGCCACAGAGCATAATGCCATACCAGTCCGAATATGGTCAGGATACACGACAAACAAAAAATCTTAACGTATACAATCCCTCTCTGATGTACAACGTCCCGCAGACGAGCGCACAGAACACCGTTTACGATACGAGTCAACAATTCCCGTCTTGGCAACCTGCAGCTCTGCAAATGATGCCGACGGATGTGGCCGCGTCTTATTTCCCGAGCCAGCCAACCAACGCAGGTGCGGCGCCTGTCATCCAGGCCCAAGCAACGTCTTCGAGCACTTTGGGGGTATATCAACAAATCCCGGCAGACCAGCGCGTAATGCTTCACCAATACGCGAACAGCATTTTGTAAATGAGCGGAATGTCACAGCAAGCTATTGCGCCAGACCAGGTCATGGAGGAGCAGGACTATTCTAATTCTACAGAAATGGGTGAAGCCTACGAGCAGTACCAGACGGCCTTGAGGGAAATCTTTACCAACATCCGCAAAGGCGTCTTGGTTTCGGCTAGCGAATCGCTCTTAACTGTTTCCGACTGGTTGCTCTCCAAGGTGGCCGAATTGGGTACGTTTTGAGGGTCCATCCTGTGGCACGCAGCACCTTATGCTAACCAAATAATATTCTCTTCAGGTCTAGCTGCCGATAATCCCCAATTGCGCCATGACCGCATCAAGCTCTGACATGACTTCAACCATGCATGGCTAGCTCTACTACAGAAGCAAAAGACATGGTTGCTTCAGGTATTCCATCCCAGAGAGGCCAAACACTGGTGAGCGAGGAGAACCTGAAGAAAATGGGAAAAGAGATTGTGCGGCTCTGTGACGTCATTGAGCGACATGGCCTTGTCGACTATGAGTACGGCGTCTGGGAAGAACCCATCATTGAGAGTATATATTATCCCTACAGGCGGTACCCCTGCTCCTCCCCTAACGACTTGGTGGCTGACTTGGAGATAGTTCTTACGGAATGTCTTGGCTTTTACGAGAATGCAGACGGGGCCGTCGGGACGAGTGCCGCATCCCTTGCGAACGCTTCCACCTCGAGCCACCATAACTCGAGATAATTGCTTTTGCGGGGATGGGTACTATGTCACCAACTCGCATACGATGGTTGGGTGACCGTATTGTGTCAGTGTCAGCAGCAACCATTAAAGCTGACGGCCCTATCAGAAAAAAAGGGGGGGCAAGAATACTCCATCTACAATATTACAACTTTTTCAATAAAGCATCTAAAGCATCCCTGCACTGCAACTATCCATAAGCTGTCGTGTATCGTTCCAAACACTCTTAGTGGTTTCGCCGTCCCTGACCATTAAGTCGGGAAACGAGTGGTTGAGTTCAATTCGTGGTTCGTCCAGTCTGATCACCCCGTATTGGACGAATCCTCCCACAGCTTCATCCCGGAACAAGAGCATCTAAAAGTCGATGCTCCAGGGTCTCGACAGCACCGATGTCTCTACCAAGGCGTGTGAGCATCAACCTAGGTTCCATCCCTAGTGTCCTGGCCCTTGACACTGGGTCGACTCCCACCGTAGCCCCGTCCATGACCGCCGTGCCGCCAGCAACGACCTATATCATCCCTGAAACTAGTATTACAGCCATGACAGGAGCAATATCCACAACAACTAAGGTCGGCATTGGGGTCGGAGCTGGGGTCGGGGGCCTGGCGCTGGTCACCCTGGGCGTATTGTTGACCTTTAGGTGGCATAAGAAGAAAGTCAATTCCAGACGGATGAGCCCACCGAGGTAGATACCTTCTGTCTTTAGGGTACATGGTTAGGTCGTGCGGTTTGGGAGAGATGAATAATACTGTCCACCTGCCCACCTTGTGATAAATACTGGATAAAGTACGATCGCTTGGGATGTACAGAGGGAGCTATATGATACAAAAAAACTCCGTACCTCCGTCTAAGCGAATATTGCAACTAAGCCCTACTCTCCAGTAACTTCACCTGAGTTGTTGGGTAGCGTAATATCTGCGGATCCTCCGCCTCCCCTGTGTTGGTTGTGTTGGCACACAAGTCTATCCTGACCCTTCGTTTAGGCGCGATTATAGCCCGATCGGCCCTCCGTTCCCATGGTATCCGCCTCGATGCTGTTATATCCTGACCGACCCTTCACCCGGACGCGGTTATATCCAGACCTTCCGTCTGCCTCAACCTTTCCAATCTGATCATACCCAGACCAGTCCTCTGTCTTCGCACCGCCCTCCGCCCCTGCTTCCCCAATGCGGTGGTATCCCGAGCGGCCTCTCACCTCCACCCGATTGTATCCGGATCTGCCGTTGGTATGCATCTGGTCCTCAAGAAGTTCTTCAGGCTCAGTGGGGCCATGGCTGTCGCGGACAACGAAAGACGGGTACGTTTCTACCGGCTGAGGAAGGGCGTTGGCGAGGCCATTGAGGCCAAGCACGATAAAAAGATTCAGGATGGAAGTCTTCATTGTGCTGAATAGTGATAGGCCTAGGAGAGAAACAATATGAAGGTATATGATGGGAGCTGCGAGATAGGAAGTGATACGTATTCAGAGTGAACTGGGAGTCTTTGCGGAACGTTGGTCTGTATGGGAATCAGCCTGGTGCATGCTGGAGAAACCACTCTATTGTGTCTCTTCGACTCGGAGAGAGAGAAGGCCCTTTATACACGGCAGGACGAAAGGTCATCTGGTATATATCTGCGAGGTCGCGAAGCCTTACGAAAACGGAGCTGAACCGGTTTTGACGCCGCAGTTCGGATATCGCGGGTGGTGCGCCCAGATAGCCATCGCAGAATAGCCCCGCTCGAACCATTTATATCGCCTTCTGCCCAAGTCCAGAGGTTCTAGTTCGCGCCAGTTGACTCTGAAATGGGCGGAGCGTCGGGTCAGGCCCGATTTGGAGTGTCGGCGGCTGTATATCAGCTACGGTGCTGACAGACGTGAACCATCCAAGGTCCGACCTGATACATAGACTGCTGGCCGCATTGGGTACAGGCTTCCTTTAGTTCTTCCCCGAATGGTAGATGTGAGCCAGTAGTATACTAACATGCAGTACCGGCCCATAGTGCGAATGCAGAGCTGGGAGCAAGACGCGTCTGACTGGGCTACGAAGAAGCACTTCCTAACCGGGATGTCCGTTAGCTTCGCAAAAGCTAACTAGTAATTGACAGGCTGAAATATCGTATTGTGCTATTTCGTTTCAAAGCACCACTGCGGTGGTTCTAGACCTCACAGAACGGCTCACGTCGCATGCGGCCCTTATCTCAGGCGATAGTTGCGGCACCAGCTGTATCCAAGTGGCATAAACCATCAACCATCTATGCAATGTATATAAGCTCCATATGTAAAGTTCAAAGTAATGGTGCCTGACGGCAATCATGTCTCTCAAGCGCATGCCAGACTTCTGCCGTGACCGCAACCTTGTGACGGTCCGGGCAAGGCCCCCGCTCTATGTCGACCAAACTGCGCATACCCACTATCGCCACCTAGGCACCAACGGCAGCGGCTGGCTTGGAATGCACCGGTCGGGTAGCGGGCACGTCGTCCAAGTCCGACAGGCCCCCAATTCACGGTCTCGGAGTTGGGGGTACTCTCCGAGATCAGCCATCCCAGTATTGCACAACTCCTAGGGATCTACTGCAGCGGTCGTATCACATCGGTGGTCCATGAACACTTGGATTTGGACCTCTTTGCCATCGCGCCACTGCAATCCGAGGTAGAGGTTGCGACTGTTATGATGCAGGTATGTGTGCTGGGGTTGAGCGAAATTTCTAGATACTGACTGGCGGCAATAGATCCTATCCGCCATCAGGTACCTTTTGTCCCTGCCTACGGATGCCCGCGCAGCGGATGTACGTGTTGCATCAAATGGGACGGTGAAAATAAGTAACAGACCAGTATAAACACATCGATGAGTTGATCTAATAATGGAACAATAGCCCTCGACCTGAGTGGAAGACTATCGACAGACCTCAGTCGCCGAGGAGAAATGCATCGGTTTATGGTCTCATATGTAGAACAGATCATGGCGGGTTTAGTTCGCAAGGGGTTTTACTGGTCCTACGACGTTGCGGATTTCCTGGACATACTATACGCAGGACAGTTGCCGCCCATGATTGTAAGAGATCACAGCATGCCATACGAACAAGAACGGCTGACGCTTCACAGCATCCCTTCCTCCACAAGTCGAGGTCTTCTGCTTGCTTGCAGGGTGCTGTTCGTTTAGCTGCGCGCGAAGCACTGGTGAGGTTGGAGTGTATTCGGTACGAAGGAGACAGGCATGGCCTTTGCAGAGGTGTAGCAGTCAAGAGAGGTGCCGGTTGTGGGAGAGGGAATGCAACATCACTGCTAGACTCATCGTACAATGATGGGACTACAATTCTGCAGGCCAAGGCCCACCAGACTGCCTGATCTGCGTGGAGAAATGCGATCCTGGCAGCCATATATCGCGAGACCCTGTTTAGCTGCGGAAGGCTATATGGTGATTGATTACGGCATAATCATAGGTGACATCGTTGGGCTGGAGTTGGATGCCTAGTGTAGCTCAGATAGGGGTAATCGTACACAGTGGCGAGAGAGTAGGCCTCAATGAGGAGAGCGCTAATGGCTACCGTAAGCTAGACACGAGCTCAGGTATAAATGACGGGCTTCTCCGCTAGGTGCTCCTCCACTCTACCTCGTTTACAATATAAACAAACTCCTAGCACTCTGTACGCTCCCGTCATACATCATCTCTTCAATGACGGTAACTGTGGCAGTTCAGCGTGGTCACGCTGAAAGGCGTCTACCACACCAACCAGGTCTATCCCTTGTAGTAATTCTCTCCATTTACTACCCCGTTTTCAAGAGCCTGATGGGTGCGCTCGACACCAAGTCACTCGTTTCTTTATGCCAAACTTGCTGGGGGCTGCAATCCCAAGTGCAATCCTGTGTATGGAACATCAACACTAAACTGATGCCCTTCGTTCACGACTCTCAGGCCTTCCGCAGTATCCTCGGTGCAAGCGAGGCCTTGATCTATGGCGACTTTGCTACCGAGTTCTTCTCTCGGACGACGTCGAAAACATTGGCCATTATGGCAAAGGCTACTAAGGCGGATCCGGTCCAGGCGTACCTTCAAACGCAAGGATACCTACTGGTTGGGGAAGAACGGGTCCGGTTAGGGTCGGTTACACGGTTACGACGTGGCGAGTTGTTCATCATATTGAGGAAAACACGACTCATACCCGTCCAAGCTATTCTCAGTCGCACGCCGACCACGCAGGCGATGAACTTCATCGCCTGGAACAAAGCTTACTCGGTGTTCCCCAAGACGACCTTTCTCGACCACGAGGTGCTTCCTTTGAAAGGGGCGGACAAGGATGATGTCCGAGCCGAAATCGCAAGGTGTGGTGAATTTGGCTGGTGTTTAGGGGTGAATGCAAGCCCGCACCAGGAACTAAGCCGGAGTCATCGACGAATTGGAGACTCCAGGACCTGGAAAATGGACCTGGACACACTATGCGTCACCCAGCCAGGAACACCGACTGCGGTTCTCGAATATTCCAGTTTCGGCATCCAACAACCAACGGTTTCGCTCGAGACGACATGGTACCAGCTGGAAGAGGGTTTGAAGTATTCTATCAGTGTGAAGCCTCTCACCTCGCAAGTGCTGAAACACCGCTACACATGCTCACGACAGGAGTCCCCCGAGCGTCTTCGCCAAATACTCAAGCGTCATACGTTAGCTCAGATGCTATACTTGATACCGATAACCAAGTTCGAATCAATAACGAGGGGGACTTCCCCCACAGACTTCGATTTGGATGGCATGAAATTCGACCATCCTCCTGGTTGGAGCTATAAGGATCATATACTTCCAGGCTTGTGGGCAAGTTTGGGATTGGACAGTGACAGTAGCCATGGCAGGCTATAAATATCCATTGAATTCTATACGAACCCGTCGTACCTTGTCTACCCAGGGAACCCAATCGCTCCCATCTACATTTACCGTTCCGTAAGATGCTTGGTTGGGGCTGCCCCATTGGGACATACCTTGAACTCCTGCCCTCTTCGACTAAAACACGCGATCAACAGTTTCTGGTGCTGCGTCCTTGCCTTGGTCCGGCCCATCCAACTCACTCCCAACAACTACCGTAGGTGGCGGATACTGCTTTTCCTAGGTTATTTATTTAGTGTTTAGTGGAAGTCAACATATTCGGTGGCCACGTGAGTCGCGGAGAGGGGGAGGGGTGCTTACAACGTCGCTTAGTGTTAACGGTGACATACCCCTGTGAGATACGAAGAGATACTGTTTGCGCCTACGGGGCACTTTGATATAGATGTAAGCCTCTGCTCCGTATCGACGCTGGAGCCTTCGACTGCTTTTCACCCATGTCTTCCAGTTTTTTGCTATGTTTTCGTTGCTTCTATCCCTTCTTTTACGCGTGGGCAGCACAGAGTCTGGGTTCTTTCTTGAGACGTTTTCCATTTGTTCCTGAGCAAACCATGTACCGTTGGTAGGGGCTGTGCATATGGAGATGGGAATGCCAAAAACAAAATCATATTGACAATAAAAAAACCGGGTTAATACTAAGCTATAAGCCTTTGTTCTCATTTCTTTTATGGATCTGGTGGTTGCTATGTCCCCGACTCACGGTCAACGAGACGGAACCGAAGCCGGCAAGAGCGAAAGCTGCCAAATCATCTTACAAACCATTGGTTCTGGTATATATACTGTGCCCTAGCGCAATTTTGTGCGCATAATGGTTTTCATGCTGGAAGATAGCGGACTGATATTGCCTCGGGCCCTGGCGATGGAACAGCACATGGGAAACAATTGGAGTTTTGTGGACATTACGCGGGGACTTGAGGGCTGCGTTCCTTCTGAAGCTACAGGCGCATGAGGTGAAGTGAAATAAAAGTTCTTCTCTGTTGGCAGGCAGAAGGGCGCCATCCGTCGATGAGGGCGCCCCTAGCAAAGCCAATGTGAATGTGAGTCAGGATCTATATGGAGGCGAAGCGGCTCTGAAGAGCTGTAAGGGAACACAGTGCCACTGGTAGTAGCTTTGACCCGAAAACAATGAGGCCTCATCCACCAGCTGTTTTGATCCTGCGTAGTATAGAACCCGAAAGTCCATGAATGGTTCAACGCAATTGGCGTTACTTACTGTACTACTGTACAAGAGAAACAAGGCAGCATCGGGTTTGGAGGCAGAGTTATCTCCGACGCCTCGTTCAAGTGCTGTGAGACGGCATAGGTCTAACCTGTGTCAAAGCCCGTGGGACCTACGGGGGTCCCTAATCGATCTTTTCGCCGCCTACTCTTTCCCCACTCTAAACATAACCGGGTGCAGGAGCGGGCTATACCATGGCAGGAACCAAGATTGGTCTGTCTTCTCATGTTTTATAATTTCGAGAGACGCCTCAGTAATAGAATGAGGGGCTAGAGTTGTGTAGAACAGGTTGTTGGGGACTGAAGCCCATATCTGTAGTAATTCCCTGAAACTGGCATGTGCTGTGGCCCGTTGGAAAAGACTAGCTTGAGAGGGTGGTTGTTCGGTAGCTTGGCGAAGCGCAGTGCATACTGGTATGCGAGCTTCATGTGCCTGCATTCCGGTGGGAGGAGAGCGGCTTCGACCCCCAGTGCCTTGGTCAGTGATTTGGGGAGAAATTCAACTGGCACATCACCCCATATCGATCCAATATTTCCCATTTGTTAATCTCCCTCAGTGCCTAACTCACTGTTTCTACAAGTGTTCCCGATTGGCACAGCGATGCTTTTCCTCCAACCCGCGAGCTGAGACTGTTCCATGCAGCGAGCACCATCTTTACTGTTGGCAGGCCGCGTGACGTCGACGTGGCCCAGAATATCGTTTTGCTCAGGGCACGAAGTCTCAGCGCACTGCTCCGAGAGCCTTTCTTCACTGCTTCCTTCGTGGCCTAAGACAGAGGTAGTTGTACCGTATATGTATATGTCGTTATATATTGGCTGCCATGTTCCGGTTACGGCGTCACAGCACATGAGTACGTGTCTGGTACTATCAGCCCAGCGATCAATTTACCCAAGGATCATAGTCGAAGACATCTCTGTTTTGGGACAAAACACCAAGTCCCTCTGATCTATCTAAACGTCTAGGCTAACTGGCCTCTGCCTGTGTTACTACTCCGGTTATGGGGTACAAGACTACCATCAATTGACGCAGGCGCAAGTTTCCGAGATTGGACCAGTTCCTCAGTTTCGCAATATAGTTTGTCTAGGTATTCCATAGCTGGAGCGTCCTTGAGGAACTTGGCCAATTGAATACCTGCACTAATTAGCTGCAGGACATTCCTGTCGTCTTTTAGCGGCCGGGATTGGTGCTTTGCAGCATGGCGCATCTCCAGAGAGTTTTCTAAGATGGTAACCAGCTGCTTAATTTGTCCACCATAAATGGCAAGGCTCGGAATCATCCTCTTGGTTGCCAGGCTCTTAAGCAGGGCCACCCACTCCGTCCATTCCCGATCACTTGGTCCTTCGACCGGCCGCTTATCCTGGGTAAGAGGGACCGGAAATTGGTATTTTGCCACGAAGTCAAAAGCACATTGAGAGAGCCGGTCGTTGACTTGGTTCAACACGTCATCTTGTTCCTGCGCCAGTAAGTTGGTGGGTAAATGCGGCAGCTCTTTGTCGAGCGAGTTGATATACTCCTGGGTCGGCCGTGGGAGAAACTGGCGTGGTCCGTCAAACCCGCCTCGTAGGGTTCGATTTGCATTGCTGCTATTGCCTCTCGCCATTGTGTTGCTACCCCTGTCACCGCCGCGGTATTCGATTGAGCCAAGGGCTATATTCGGCTGCCTACTCGATCCATAGGGCGTTGGTGTTGCCGTGGGGTAGACATTGTTGCCGATGCCTCTGGTGCCCAAGAATGAACTACTTCTTCTCATCAGTTCTCGTCACAGCTCGCCAAAGGGCCAATACAATCCTTACTGAGATACATCATCAGTTCCATCGGTGAAAGCCATAGCCCTTGGGAGGGGTCGTCGTTGTTGTTCAAGAATGACTGGTGTGGTGTACTATAGCCCCATAAAAGGTTCGATATGGTCAAGTCGGGGGCACATGAGTTCACTTCCAATTGCCTGGAATTGACTGCCATTTGTGGCTGCAAAAATGAAGGGCGATGGGAAGACAGTATCGAGAGTAGTACTATAGCCTTATATTGATGGACAGCAGCCTATTGTGCAGGCAACCGCAGTCCCTGCAGTTGTTTTAACGTAGGCCTAAGATATGATGACGGGGCAAATGGATTGACCCACAGCACTCCAACAGGGCACCGATGCTAATACACCGAAGGCTATAGGGTGCTGGCGCTGCCGTCGGGCGAAGGCAACAAGGCTAAAATGGCAAACGACCTGGCGTTCCCGGCTACCGACTGCTGCGATTGAAGAAATCGGTGTCCCAAATTATGCGTAATGCGAAAGACCGTACAGTCAGTGACGGAAAATCCTGTCTAAGAAGTAGACTTTTGTAATGCTTCTTATCGGGCCTACTATCATGAGTCAAATCACGTCTAGTCTGTTGCTTCCCGCATCAAATATGTTCGTCTTGGCTTCTTGAACCGACAATCCCACGAAGCGAGACTCCTCGTCAGGGAAGAGATAATCTCGGCTTCCTGAATGTCATTGAGCATGGTAATACTTTCTAAGTCTTGTTGTAGTAGTAGCGTGGAAGAGGAACATCCCGGAAAGCTACACACGTGAACTGATTTCGGGATTTTGGCTACGGAGATTTGGGTGTCATCCATGTAGCCTACCTCCTTCACGTTGCTTCGTAGGTCAAAAGCCGGCGAATCCGCCTTCACATCTCTGTGAACACGCATGGACCATGGATCGGCTATACCGTGAACGTCCATGGCGTGGCCGTAGTGAAAGTCGCTCATAGCCTTGGGCGGCCACCCTGGGTGATAGCGTTCGAATAAGAAAGGTGGCCGATCTGGAGCATGCTCTGGGTCAGCAAGGAGGTGGAAGCGGAACAGGTCCCGATCGAGTCCCCAGACATCACCGCGGCAGTCGTGCGGCTGCCGGAACATGCGGTCTTGGTGGCGTCCGTATACGTCCCTGTGAGGATCCCCCGGCGCTTCAAGAAGCGTGCAGAAAGCTGCGCACCGCTATCGAAGTAGTGAGAAGGAGGACCGGAACAGCAGTAGAGGTGGTTATCACAGGGGACTTCAACCGGCATGACCAGCTCTGGGGCGGAGAGGAGGTACGGCTGGAAAAGCAAGGAGAGGCGGATCCGATTATTCATTTCATGGCCGAATTCGGCCTCCACAGTCTGCTCCCGCGGGGTACGAAAACGTGGAGTGGAGGAGCCTATAGCACGACCATCGACCTCATGCTCGCATCGGAAGAGATGAAAGATTCGTTAGTCAAGTGCAGGGTGCTCGACACGGAACATGGGTCGGACCACCGGACCATCGAGACAGTCTTCGAGACGCCCATACCAGCCCCAAGGGGCCAAGAACGACTCCTCTTCAAAAACGCCCCATGGAAGGACATCAACACCCGGATCGCAGCGGCATTGGCTACGACGCCCACGGGCGGCACGGTCCAACAACAGACTGACCGGCTGATGGGAGTCGTCCTGGAAGCAGTGCACGCACTGACCCCCAAAGCCAAGCCATCGCCGTACGCGAAACGATGGTGGACAACGGACCTAACACAACTCCGGCGCATTCACACGTACTGGAGAAACCGAGCCCGGGCCGAGAGGAGGGCAGGATGCACCAGGAGCGACCTAGATGTAACGGCGAAAGGTGCCGCAAAACAGTACCACGATGCCATCCGGCAGCAAAAGAAGAAGCACTGGAACGAGTTTCTCGCCGACAACGACAACATCTGGACGGCAGCAAAGTACCTTAAAGCAGGCGACGACACGGTATTCGGGAAAGTCCCCCAGCTCGTTCGCGCGGACGGAACGACCACGTCCAACCATACGGAACAGGCGGAAGGACTCCTCACTAAGTTCTTTCCTCCGCTCCCGGACGAGATTGCCGACGAAGGGGATCGCTCGTAGAGGGCGGCCATCGAGATGCGTGCCATCACGATGGAGGAGATCGAGCGGCAGCTGTTCGTAGCCAAGTCCTGGAAGGCGCTCGGGGATGACGGCCTACCGGTGGTTGTCTGGAAGGAAGTGTGGCCGGTGGTCAAGTAACGGGTTCTCACGCTGTTCCGTACGTCGTTAGAGGAAAGGAAGCTACCAACCCAATGGCGCCATGCGAAGATCATACCGCTCAAAAAGCCAGGTAAAGAAGACTATACTATAGCGAAAGCCTGGCGGCCGATCTCGCTACTGTCCACACTCGGAAAGGTGATGGAGTCCGTCATTGCGGAAAGGATCTCTTATCTAGTAGAGACGTTCGGGCTCCTTCCAGTCAACCACTTCGGCGCCCGGAAACGAAGGTCAGCAGAACAAGCGCTTATGCTCCTGCAAGAACAAGTCTACGCTGCTTGGCGAGGTCGCAGGGCCCTCAGCCTGGTAATCTTCGATGTCAAAGGGGTGTACAACGGAGTATTTGACATTAGTCTCCTCCAAAGGATGAAAGCGCGAGGAATACCAGATCAGTTGCTCCGTTGGATCCGCGCTTTCTGCTCAGGTCGTACGGCGCCAATTCTGGTGAACGGACACACGTCCGAGAGTCTAGCCTACCACAGGCCGGCTTGCCCCAAGGCTCTCCCCTGTCTCCGATTCCGTTCCTCTTCTTTATTGCGGATCTGGTACAGCGGCGGATCGACTGCTACGGGGTATTGTCGCCTTTGTAGATGGCTTCATGGCCTGGGTGACGGGCCCAACAGCGCAGAGCAACCGTGAAGGGATATAAGCCATGATCAACGACGCCCTCGCCTGGGAAAGGAGGAGCGGTGCGACGTTCGAAGCGGACAAGACAGCCATCATTCACTTTGCGCGCAAACCGTACAAACCCAACCCGACACCCTTCACCATCAAAGGACAGGGTGTACGGCTCAAGGATCGCGCAGCTCGACCAGGGACGGGCTAGTAGGATTTGGAGCAGCCATCGAAATACGAAAATTGATTCGAGGGGGCTGCCTGCATTTGGCCCCCACCATTACGCTCGGGGGAAAACAGAGCAGAACCCATACACGGGAGAGCTAGCCGCCATAGCCAACACCCTTCGTTCGTTGCCAAAGCTCCGGTACCATAACATCCTGCTCGTGACGAGGAACAAAGCAGCGGCCCTCACACTGGGGAAGTCACGTCAACAGTCTGGGCAACGGCACATCGGCGAAGCCTATAAGGCGATTTTGAGCCTGCATAGGGAAGAAAACAGCATCGTCGTCACCTGACTACCAACGCATGAGGAGGACGAACTCATGGATCGCGCGAAGAAGGAAGCGAAGGCCACGACGCGGCTGGGTGTCGAACCAGGGACCAAGTTGCCGGGAGCGAATTCGACAACACTGAATCTTGCATGGGCCAAATGGGGTGTTCCAACAAACCTGCCGGAACGCGTCGGGAAACACTCAAGCGCATCGACACAGCTTTATCAGGGAAACATACGAAGTAGCTATACGATGGACTTTTGTGGAAAGAAGCCAGCGTTCTGGCCCAGCTCCGAACAGGGAAAGCTAGGTTGAATGAATACCTCTACCAGATCAAAGCGACACCGACAGACCAGTGCGAATGCGGACGAGCGAGAGAAACGGTGGAACACTCCCTCTTCCGATGCAACAAATGGACAGCATTACCGAACAGAGATGCTACAGTGTACAGAGACCCACAAGAGCAACTTGCCCTTTTACTTGGGCGGAAAGTCGCCTTCGGACGGTAGGTTCTGATCTCCCGACATGGATACCGTTCGAAAAATGATACGACTTGCTTTAGCGACAGGCCGACTGGACGCATACCAGCCAACCCAAAGAAGAACATCCTAGCCTATGTACTAGCCTATCTCACGAACACTAACTACCCCGTTCCTTAGACTGTAGGCGCCGCTTCAGCTGCCGAGGATAGGATGCTGGGCACTTGAAAAATGGCCGTCAAGCTGGGCTGCTGGGAATAACTACTAGCGGGACTCTACACAGGCATGTATTGACAGAGAGGAGTGACCCACAGAAAATAGGGTATGTAAGGGCTTTGGGTGACAAGGAAGCGAGTTTTTAGTATCACCCAAAACAAAGGCAAACTCCGTCCATGGCCCATACAGGGCGAAGAGAAGCAGAGCTATAGGCAATTTAGATCTTCCATACCAAGACCATCTTCGAGCTTTGTCTCGCTTACATTTTCCGTCACTTGTGAGGAGGCCTTCTAGAGACTACCAACATTAGCGCATTTCTCCTCGGTCAACCTGATCTCAACGGCCTCCATCCTCTTACTCCAGTTGCTTATCGCCGGAACCATTGCAGACACCTGATATAAAGATTCATATACAGTGGTGGTGGATCCGGATCGGATTGTACAACTTGGCTTGTCATCATTACTGGAAGTGCGAAAAGCACTGGCCCGTCTTCAGTCGCTTCAATGGCGGGTAGAACTCGGGTTTAAGTCTTCGATAAGCGGTCGCAACAACCGGAGGAAAATCCCCGGAGCTGCATAAAGTTTGGTTCCGGCTGTCTAGCTGCATGTGTCAATTGCAACATTCAGCAATGCGTTGCTGTCGGGTATAACCGAACAGATGTCATGTCCCACCAGCGTCAGGGGTGGTAACCAATTGCGTGCTAAAATCCCCACAGACACCCTCAGAGAAATCTCCGTGGCACGTCTTACCGAAAAGCTCAATATAATTGGGCCTCCTAGAAATATTTTGCTGCTTGAAGGCCGGGATGCCAGGACCAGCTATTGTGGGCCAACCCCGGAGCAGAAGCCCAGAGCTCCTGCCCGGAGCCTAACACTGTTTACCACCGACATGCTTATTGATTGCCCAGCAGTGAAATCGATCGTTGAGTCAGAGTAGGTGACTATTGAAATGCTTACCCACCTTTTCGAGGTAACATGATAGCCCCATTGGCCTTCGACAGTGACTGGATTACTCTTTCCGGAAGGGGATGTAACGATCCTTCTGTTCGTTCTAGCAATTTCGCCGTAGTTGGAGACCTTTCTAGAAGAATGGCGTGAGGTAACTCAAGATGCACAGCGGCTACATGATAGCTGATGCTAAGATGCTGAACTAATGCGATAGCATGTTGTGCGACGGCGCATTTTTGGGCTCAAAGCCGAAGTGTTTCAACCCTCTCCAAATACCTCCGCGCTAATCAACCCCATATGGTACCCCATACCTGGGTCTATGTGCACTATTGAGGCTGTTAAGACCCATATACTTCCTAAGTTAAGCCAGGGACTTGAAGATCTTGTGCCCCCTTTGACGCCATCGAGATCCAATCCTGACACCCACTCCAGCTTCATTGGTTGCCAGACGGCCACCTCATACTTGCCCGATCTGTATTCATCGTTATTGTAACAGAAGAATCTTGGATGCAATACCGCAGTGACGACAGGGAGAGAGTGCATTGATGACTGATGCCGAGGTCTAGAATGACGCCGACAGATTGGCCCCATTGCCCTACCCAGGGAAAAGGAAGCACCAAGACTTATAAAACATGTTTATACCCTCCTTTTTTAAGACACTTTGAGAAGGTGTCCTCCCCAGCTCATGTTTGAACTGCCAAGGACTCCCCACATCACTCTGACTTTACTATCGGCATTACTGCCCCTTAGCGCCGAACCTGACAAGATGGCACCCAACTCCTTTACCCACGACGGCGGAGACCGAGGCCAGTTCCCACCCCGACACCCCGACCTCCCTCCAACGTTCCCATTTCAATCCGAGGAGGCCGGCAGCTCCAGTCCCGAGACATTGAATGAGGTGCCGACAGGGGGGCCCGTTTACAACAATGGCGACAGCTCTTCGCCGGGGTCTCCCCGTCTCTCCACCGACTCACTGCCGTCGAATTCGAACACCGCAGCAAAGCTGGCTGAGCTCCGCAAGGAGATGAAGGCCAACAAGCAGCAGATCCAGGCGCTCACACAAGCCTACAGCGCCGTGCAGAGTGCTGCTTCAGAAATCTCGTCAACTCAGGAAATGCTCAACAACTCGGGTAACTCAAGACGGCGTACGTGCACTACCCACCCCTCCCGGCCTTCACAAAACATATTTTACCAAATTAATCTGAAGATCGATTATTTGATTCTTCTTTGTACCCCGCCATGCTCCTGCAATGCTTGTTAGGAATTGATCCCAACTAATTCTCGCGATAACAGCAGTCATGAATTCATCAGGCAGCGCACCCCATCGGGGCAAGGGCACCCGCACCCAAGGTAAAAAGAACGAAGACACTGACCAGCCTGGAGAGCCCGAGAGGCAATCCACACGGTACGAGCAGGATAGATGGGTTGATCAGGGCTACTACAAGGGCAACCCGTGGTACGACCAGCCGAAGGACAAGCCTGTCTACAGTCTGGGGAAAACCCTGCCGCATACGATGCGGAGCTCCGGTCAAAAGAAGGACATGAAGGAGCAAAGTAAGAACAAGGACGAGGTATACGTCGCAGAGGAGGGCCAGGCGGGTCCGAAAAACAAAAATATGGAGCAGAGCAGTGGTGGCGACGGCCACTTTGACGAGAAGGGTCAGCAGGCCCCAAACAAGAACCAGCAGCAAAGCCGCGGCAACAACAACGATGATGGTGGTGATTCCAGAAACGAGAACGACAATCATCAAGACAGAGAAGATCGCGGCGATACCGAGCCAGGTGAAAAGTACAAGGTCGATAAGGATCCGATGGGCGGCGAGTCGGAGGATAAACTGGCTCGAGACGGCAAGAAAAACCCCAGCGACTTGCGGAATTGGTGGGCACGTTTTCGGGCAAAGTATCCGGAGCCACTCGCGGAGTTTCTTGCTGTGTGTATCTACCCCCATCCCCTTTCTTTCTAGACCAACGTCCCTCTACCTGAACAATAGCTGACGCGGAACACACAGACGGGCATGTCCATTTTCCTCGGAATCAGCGCGACCCTGACGGTGAACCTGTCTAAAAACCAGGAAAACCAGTACGGGACATATGAGACATCATGCTGGGCCTGGGGCTTCGCCTTCATGTTCGGCATCTACATCGGCGGCGGCGTGTCGGGCGCACACATGAGCCCGGCCATCTCCATCAGCCTGAGTCTGTTTCGGGGGTTCCCCTGGCGGCAGTGCGCGTTGTACATCGTGGTTCAATTTGCGGCAAGCATGTGCGCGGCCGGCTTGGCATACGCCATCTACTATGATGCGCTGCACTACGTAGACCCGGCCATGGAGACGGGCTGGAAGAGTTTCTTCAGTTACCCGCAGGAGTGGGTGTCTGACACGACGGCCTTCTGCAGCCAAGTGGTCGCGGGCGCCGTCATGATGATTGCCGTGTTCGCGCTGGGCGACGACCAGAACAACCCACCCGGGGTGGGCATGCACGCCTTCATCCTCGGTATGCTGCAGACGACGCTCAAGTTCTCGCTGGGCTACAACACAGGCTCGGCTCTGAACCCGGCCTCGGATTTTGGCCCTCGCCTCGTTGCCTGGACTGTGGGATACCGGACTCCCAAGGCGTTCTCGAATACCTGGTGGATCTACGGGCCCTGGGGCGGCGCCATGGTCGGCTCCATCACGGGCTGCCTTATTTATGACCTGTTTATCTTCGTCGGTTCGGAATCGCCTGTCAACTACAAGATGCCTGACGCCGTCCGGATGCGGACGAAGAAGACGTTCAGCAGCAAATGAGAGCGAGTCCAGTCGGCAAGGCGGATAACAAAGAAGAGCAACTGTAGAAAATGTGGGAACATGCTAGCTACGTAACAGACACGATGGAACAAAGGGTTACTTACCATACAAAGATCGTCTGGCAGTAACACGAGGGGTGAGCGACGAAGTACTGGAGCTCCTAATCACAACTCAAAGTCCGTACACGGGTCCTGGCCGAACCAGACGTCCACGTGGCGGAAGCGAATGTCCGTCGCCAGGATCCGGGCGGCAGACAGTTCAAAATACTAGATTGACGCAGCAGCTTCCGTATGCTAGCCATTACCCAGCACAATATTGAGCTTGTACGCCCGGCCGGTGTTGCGGATGCAACGGAGGAGACGATTGTGAGTGACATCACCTGGCAAACTAGTGGTCCACAGAATGGTGTTCAGTGAATGGGGGATTGCTTCCGATCGATTGCGGTATCGTGGTGGGCGCCTCCATAGTTATCGGATTGAACATGGCGCTGTGTTCGTAGTGGTTCACATTTGATTCCACAGATGGTGGTCTAAGGCTCTCAACCTGGCGAGTATTCGCAGTATCGGTACGGTGATAGTCCGGATTGTGGGCAACTTCATCTTCTTCTGTTGGGGTCTCATTCAGACGTTGAAATCCATAGACGCCTGATGTGAGTTGTAGTTGGCGACGCAGTTAAATTAGTGGTTCAAACTTATGCGTACCTGCAGGTCCTGAGATGTCCGTAATTGGAAGTCAAAGTCATCCCGAGGGCCGCTCACGTTGCGGTTGCCATGGCGCGGTGTCTGCGTGGCCTCCCACGGTGTGCTCTCGCCACCAGTTATGATAGCGAGGCACCCTCTTCCACATCGAACGAATCGTTATCTGACATCGTGTCGTGGGTAAACCTTTCAGGGTTAGTGAGTGATGAAAATGCAATGGTGAAGAGTTGGATGACGAACGTTGGCTGAACATATCTTGTTGCAGGGAAAGAGTTGCAAGAGGCAGCTGTGATTTTCCAGTCGTCTTAAGCCATCAGCAAAGGAGTTGATGGTGGGGTTGAGAGATACCAGTGTATGATTTAATGTATTCAATTTTGACAACTGTCTGAATGCAGGTAGTGCGGTCTTCACTCGAGTACTATTGTCCCTTCAACTTCCTGTGACTATACTATACAGAAGCCTGATTGTTAGGCTGCCTGAGAACTTAACATTGCCCAATGCATACTATAAACTCAAAATAAGTCTTCCCTAGTCGGCTGGCCCCTATGGCAAGAATACATTATTACTTGGTTATGACCTATATAAGCCTGTGCTTAAGGAGTCCTGGGAATTCCAGACTGGCAAAGGGGTTTATAGTTCGCAGAATGAAGTTGTGTATTAAGAACTGAACATGGAGCTGTATTGAATCAAGGCTAAGAGGTTCGGCAGTCAGTTGGTCGAGCTGGCTCTTCGGCGCTGGAACACTCTTTCAACAGAAACACCATCAGAGCGCGCCTTTTTGGTGATGAAATTCATTCAAAGTTGCTTTAGAAACAGGCTTTCAAGCGAGATGGCAGATATGGAGGCGTTCATTTACATCAATACGCGTGTGCTGGAACACATGCGAGCTGGATCGCAACCACCTCGCTTTACTGACTTACAAGCCGAGCTTAGAGCGCTAAACTTATTGAGTGAGAATCTAGCAGGGCTTGCGAGGTGTGATTGAGTTATTCTAACTGGGCTATCAATTTCTGCTTTGGCGTAGTAGACCTCTTAATTCAATACCGAAGGCTGACATCCACGAACATTCCCGGACAACGGTAGATTGTGAAGCTAAGGCATGCTTTCCTTTGGGTACCTAATTAGAATAGAGCACGCGTTGAATTTTTAACTCTACTTTGTACAGACGAAGTGTCTATTAGCAACCGAGACAGGTAATATAACTAAGTTTGTTTGATCGTCACTTTCTTCTATCTTACTATGTAATACTAAAGAAGCAACATAACGTGCAGGGGCCGATTAAGGTCCAAGGCCGCTCCTAGTGGGATGGTTCCCCGGCACGCAGCTAAGATAGGGTTCACGTCTCTTCTGGTCCGTACCCTACACTTTCTCACAGAGCTTTCACCCCACCGTGGAGTGCCAAAATACCTTCACGTTCTGCCTTTGTAGCCAGTTCAAGGGTATCTCACCAAGCTCTGCATTCGGATTATGGACATTAAGTTATACGTCGTAGGACACCAACTTTTTGAACAAGTAGACATTGGGAGGGTAGGGGATAGTTAACATCCGAAAGTATCCATTCCTTATTAGTGCCTGCAAGGCACTCTCCATCACTTGCCAGTCGTTGGTGCCGAACAGGTCCTTCATACTTAAGTGGACCGTCTTAGACTTGTCGGCAATCAGGTCAGGACGGTTTTGGTTACCTTGGTTGTGAGGCTAAGACGACTCCAGCTTGTTTCGATGATTTCCCCCTTTTCTACCTTCCATCGCCTATAACGCGAACGAAAGTAGGGGCATCTTCTGGATAAAATTCCACGTAACTCAATTATGGTAGAGCTAAAATGCTGTAGCCACCCTGACTTCTGAGGAGGGCAGAGTTTGTAATCATCTCCAATGAGTCTTGGTCTGGAACATATACCAGCTTCAAGTATGATAAAATCACTATACCTTCACCTTGATATGCATTGCAAAGAAGCTTTGCGTGACAAATCATGCAACACTGCTGCCTACGTCTCTTCTATTGGATCAGCTATCGTTAAGATCAACCACCTCAGAAGTGGCAAGTCTGGTTGGACGGCGAAGCTCGCACGTCAATCAAGAGACGAAGATTGCAATCGCATGAACCTCAAGGTTCGAGGAGCCACTGTACTGCAGAAGTTGGCCATAGCTTGAACCGCACCTTCCCAGCGGACGATTATCAGCCATGGTGCTCTGTTGCGTACTAAGAGCACACGTGAATGTTGGTGGAGAATGCTGGTGGCGAGAGCCATTCCTCGCTCGGTTTATCCTCATTCCTGGTCGTAGCTGCTGGACCTATAATACTGTCACATACTTCTAAATATCCAGTAGCCCTAACGCCAATCAATGCATTTGATTGTTTAACGCTCCGACTTCCCAGTTCGACCCAGCGCGTAGTCCTTGCGCGACTATAGAGATGACGGAAACAATGAGTCGACAACTCAACCTTGACCTCGTAACTAGTCATACATTACTACTTGCGCTTTCGCAATATGCTAGCCTGCCTAAATATGAGATAGGAAGCAAACCTGAATCCAACGTATGTCACTAGAAGGGAAGTCGGCTACACGATGGATGTTGCCCCAGCGGCTGGATTTGGACATTGCACCACTGTTTAGCTACTTCTCCCTGCCACCCGCTCAGCTGCCATTTTGGACCATTGGTGGCTGGAACTACTCATATCCTGCGACTTGCATTCGCATCAGACGCCATACAAAATGGAACGAGAACCTGTCAGCTCGCCTGTCGTAGCTACAATTGTTTATATCGCAACCAGCTCCGACAGTCCATTAGCTCATTGTACCACGTGTGATTCTATAACCATCTATGGAGCTTTACTCACTACCTTAACCATAATTTAGCCTCGGAGGGTTGATCGTTCGATAAACAGCTCGTCAAGCTAGTTGAGCCAATCTGTACAAGTTAATGACTACACGAATGTGTCGTTGTAGCTATTGGTCTCATCTCGGGGCATATGCTGCAATACCCTAAACGCCTTCTATCTCTCAACTTAGCAAATGCAATGCCACCAGCCCCTTTGTGACTTTTCGACATGCCGAGGTTATATACTCGTAATCAACACCCATCCATCTTGAACACCATACGACTTGATTTCTAATTCAAAACGCAATGCCTCACAAGAGAACCAGCTTCACCTTGTGCAAAGGATTCTTGTTATCTTAAGCAGACATCTCGGTATATGAAAGATGAACGCAATAAAGGCCGTTGAACTCATCCTACACGTGCAGCAGCATTTGCGATATAAGTGTTGATCGGCTGGAAGTCGCACGTTCCGTGGCGCAAAATCTCGTGTTTCAGCGACAAAATTTCAGCTCGTAACGATGCTGCCAATATCATGAGTTTGCGATTCTGCACCTGCAGCATTCGACGTCGCTCTTCGAAAATCCGTTCTTGATCCTTCTTCTTTCTCCGGCATTTACTGGCAGCGATGCGATTCTTTTCTCTCTTGATACTGGCGGAGCACCCGGAGGTGCCTCCCCGAGCTCTCTCTCGCCTGGGCTTCTCAACAGACTGTTGCCTAGTTAACTTTGGCGTTGGCGTTGGCACTACAGGCTCAAGTATATGACTACTGAGCAACTGTGAAGTCTGTGAAGAGCAGGTCAACCACGGCGGTTGGTTATTCAGATATCTGATATGGGTATGGATGCTTACGGAAGAGAAAGCCTCCCATGGTTGGGATTGTTCGATATCCTCCAACTTGACAGTATCTTGTTGTTCAGTAGGCGAACCGAAGAATTGCTGAGGTTCATGTAGGGAGGAAGCTGTGACGCATGGGCCTAGTAATGTCTCGCAATTAGTGTCTGATGGGCTTTGTGGAAGCTCGTAAGCCAGGTGACCAGAAATTTGCTTGTCGAGGTCCATGTGCACGAGGTTTAGCAAGTCAACTGGCTTGTTGCTGCGACAGACATGTACAATGGAATGCGGGTGAAGCAGCCGTCATGAAATTACGTTCCGTAACGTAATATGTTTGTCTGCTAATGACAAACTGTCCGGAATCAATGCTCCGGCCGATGTAACGGTCCAGACCCTTGTCGGTCCCGTTCCCAATTCCTCCTCCAAACAGCAACGTATGTAATAAGTGGAGGCCACAGCAAGTACATGTACAAGGAGGGGCGTACTGTGGAGACCTACGGCTAACCATGATAGAAGACATTCACCTTACTAACCAAAAATAAACAGCTTGCTAGGCCAGGACCGGCTCATCTGACACTACAAGAGGACAAGTATCTCCCGGTGCTTTATAAGACATCCTTAATGTATTTCTATGGTGGTACTTCCTTGGTGGAATGGAGGGGGAGGTGAACTAGCTATTCAACCATGCCGAGTGCCGTTAGATTTTTATTGAGCAATAAATGGGCTCAGATTGCTATCCAGACATTGAAAGGCGACTCTCTAAAGCAAGGAAATGGAACCAATGATATACAGTTCTAAATTTCATTATTAGTATCATAGGTACCTCCCGACTTGACTGAAGCTCTAGCTGGAGCTTTCAATCCGGATTTCGAGAACTTTCGGAGCTTCCTCCGCCAAGCCAAGTCAAGCTAAACAAGGAGTGAGGTGGGTAGAACTCAACCGATAGTGTGGCTACAGAAGCCAAATTTCAAAGGTTCACTGTGTGTGTGCGGCGCATGGCGTGCACATAGGATAGGCTATTTAGACATAGACCACTGCCTCTCTCACGTCTTTAGAATACTTTTTCAAGTTCTATTTTATTCTAGAAAACGCTGGTCGTTCCTATTAGCTGGGCGGTTTATTGATTGCAGAACTACTATATATACTGCATACTTGCTCAATAGTCTTCTTCGACTGCCGTGCACTTGGAATAGTGACAACTTCCTCCTTCGAACACTCGACGCTGGTGAGACGTCAGCCACCGGATACGGGCAACCAAGTTTCACCGTCAATCCCGCACAACCCTGTTACTACCGCCAAAATTTGGATCTACGTTACCGGTTACCTATCCGCCTTCCTGTCCGTGCCTTTCTCCTGCTGTTACCGCTCTGGGCATCATTCCAGTCTCGAAGTAGTTGAAAGCCGAAGCCAAACTATGGCTGATCAAAGTACAGGACCCACTTCAAACGGCAGGTTGCGAGATGCCATTGAGGGAAGCAAAGCACCATACTCTCCCCGACCTTCGTGGCTGGATCGATCCGAATCTGGGCTTCCTCCTCACGAGCGCCCGTCCGTTACGAAAGTTCCTGTTACTCCCGGTATCCACCTAACTACCTATCAGTCACCAGATGAAAAGCATAGTAAAAAGGGCAGGCGTACTACTCCGGGGTACTTCACGTCTGGTCCGGCCCATCATGACAGGCGGGATAGCCAGACTCTCGGTCGCTCGCCATTAGAATCACTTAGTGAGCTACCCGGTGCGGGGGTCCACTCCTCTCCCACCCAAGCTGCCAGAAGTGTAACGCCAGATCAGGAAGTGCTACGGCGTCTGAGCTTGTCATCCAAGGGACATTGGGAATCTATCAGCCAGATGCAAGCCGCGGTGCCAGAACTGGCTCTTACCGGAAACCTCATTTCGGCCACTTTCACTTTGCCTTATGCGCTCAAATATAACCAGCCTGGGGACTGGAACTTAGGTCTAAGACGAGGCCAATCTACCCTCTTCGACGCATTATCCTATCTTTCTTCTGACGAATCGCCATGGGAACACACCGTGGTGGGGTGGACGGGCGAGATCGAGACAAGTTACGTTTCCCTTTCGCCGCCCGTTGCGCATCCGGGAATCACGGCCAATATGCCTAGTCTTAACCCGCTCTCGGCACCTGTTCCCATCGATAGTAACGCCCCGCCCGCACAGCCTCTTCAGGACGGCATGTTCATGTCTACCGACCACCAAGTATCACTTGAGCAGCAGCTTTCTCATGACAAGCGGATGAAGAGCATTCCGATCTGGCTTGCTGACGATGAGGAAATGACGGCCGATGGTATTACCCTGAAAGACCAGAGCCGGTGGAGACGATACGCCGAACATGAGCTATACGCTCTTTTTCATTACAGGCAGCATGAGCCGACAGACGGAAGACTTGAGCGCATGCAATGGACCGACTACTACAGGATGAATCTCAAGTTTGCCGACAAGATTATGGATGTTTACAAACATGGTGACGTCGTTGTCATTCATGATTTCTATCTCATGCTCCTTCCCAGCATGCTCCGCCAGAGAGCACCCAACATGTACATCTCATTTTATTTACACACCCCATTCCCCACTAGCGAGTTTCTACGCTGTCTACCCAGACGAAAGGAGGTCTTGCAAGGTGTTCTCGGCGCCAACTTGGTTGGATTCCAGTCATACAGTTACTCGCGTCATTTCTTGAATTGCTGCACGCGTATCCTCGGTTTCCCATCCGACTCTTTTGGCGTTGACGTGTATGGAAGTCGAGTTGAAGTTGGGGTCTTCCCCATTGGCATTGATTTCGCTAAAGTGCAGCAACTCGCTTGGAGTGGCTCGGTAGACAAAGCTCACAACGACCTGAAAAAGATCTACAAGGGAAAGAAAATAATCGTGGGTCGTGACCGGTTAGATAGTTCCCACGGCGTAACCCAGAAGCTCATGGCTTTTGAGCGATTCCTGGAACTATACCCTCACTGGCGAGAAAAGGTGGTTCTCATCCAAGTTACATCACCGAAGAATACTGAAGACGATTCAGAGAACAAGGTCACCAGCCGTGTCAACGAGTTGGTGACGCGGATCAATGGCAGCAAGGGCAGTCTCACTTACTCGCCTGTCCAGCACTATCCCCAGTATTTGAGCCAGGAGGAGTACTTTGCCCTACTGAGAGCTGCCGATATTGGCTTGATTACCTCTGTACGAGACGGCCTGAACACGACCAGCTTGGAGTATGTCGTCTGCCAGCGTGAAAGCCACGGCCCCTTGATTCTATCTGAGTTCAGTGGCACAGCTGGGTTTCTTCCCGGTGCAATTCATATCAACCCTTGGGATCTTAGCGCCGTGGCTAAGAAAATAGACCATGCGCTTACAATGCCAAGCGATCAGCGGCAGCTCGTGCAAAAGCAGCTCTATAACCATGTTGCCGAGCATAACGTCCGGAGTTGGATCGCTCAATTTCTCTTCGGTCTGGTTGACGTATTAGCAAGGAACTAAAGTGGCCCTTCCGGTTTTGTCGCCGCATATTTCGTTACCTGGTGGGATAGCAGGTTCAGACGTCAATTAACCCGTGATTGTCTATACTTCGTGTCATAGGCCTAGTATTAGATAAGAGGTTTAGGCCCTATGTGCGGCCGGTAAGCTAGTATTTTTACTGTCGCAAGTTTTGTTTCTGGGCCTTGAAGTGGCATTGGGGAGACCCAAGTAACTGTTTGGTTCGCCCGGTTGTAGTCTACAATCCCCAACCGATTCCCTTGTATTGCATCATATCCGACGTAGCGCACCAAATCACAATGGTATTAGAATCATCCGGTAGCATACTGTACTCTCTTTCTGCCGCATCAGCTCGAAAAGTGTCATGAGCTGTTCCCGGCCCTGAGATCTGTTGGCCTCGACTGTAGGGGTCCATTAGACGAGCAGCTTCAACGCAATAGCGGCTCTAGTGGATGGGTAGACTAGCAATAAAAGTACTCAGGTGGTTTTACACGTGGGTGAATAAATTATATAAGTAAAATGTGGCTATTCGCAACTTCGCCGGCGCAACCCTGCTAACTCTGAATCAAACTCGAAATGGGAAGCTCTGCTTCCTCAACACTACTTCTTGCATACATGTACCTCAGCAATTCTTCGCTTTACCTACTGAACAACAGCATATTGTCAAGTTGGAGGAGATCGAATAACTCCAACGATGGCAACCATGGGAGATTTTATCTTCCGTAAGCCGCCACATCTATATCAGATATCTGAATGACCAACCGCCGTGGCTGGCCTGCTCTCCACAGGCTTCAGAGACGCTCAGTAGTCATATCGTTGAGCCTGTAGTGCCAACGCCAACGCCAAAGCTGTCTAGGCAACAGACTGTCAAGAAGCCTAGGTGGGACAGAGCTCGGGTAGGCTCCTCTGGGTGCTCCACCAATATCATGAGAGAAAAGAATCGCATTGCTGCTGCCAGTAAATACTAGAGAAAGAATGATGAAGGATAAGTTTTTGAAGAGTGATGTCAAATGCTGCAGGTGCATAATTGTATACTTATGGGATCGGCGGCATCGTTACTAGCTAAAGTTCTGTCGCTAAAACACGAGATGTCATGGCGATACTCCTTGTCTCAAGCTGTACACCTGATCGAAAAAGGTGCCGCTCAAGGGATCTGCGTCAGCCAAGAGGACGGATCGCTCTAACGCTTGTTAATCACAACGTGGTCCACTATCTCAACCGTCTCCTTGTTAATAATCTAAGGATGCATCAGAAGCAGGTTGACAAGGCTACTTTCCAGTTCATATCCGTGACAAGCATCGGCCTTCCAAAATTTGACTTAGGGTCCATAATGCGCCATCCACTGTTTGCCAATTGACAAAAGTGTCCCTTGAACTGAGCGACACAGAAATGATCTTATGCGCACGACCTTCGGGGAACTTCTTGTAGCCTATCGTATGTAGTTGCCATGCACCAAAAACGGATCCAAATGTCACACGCATGCCAACAAGGCATGCATACCGGCCCAGCAGATAACTGCATTCCTGAAGGGTATGGCGGCTAAGGGACAAAAAGTGATGTCTGGAGGATTTCAGACAAGGTGTATATAAGCCTGACGAATCACCCTCCTAGAAAGAGAGGAAGGACAAACAGAAAGAGCCCCTAGAAGTGTCATAGTCAATTATTAGCCGAATCAGAACCAGGCCCTTATTGCCCCTTGTCACAAAACTCCTTAAGTTAGGTATAGAAACAGAAAAGCAGCTATTACGGCCCAGCGCCGAGTGGACCAGGCAGGTATAACTGGGTTGATTGCTCTGTCGTGTAGCACTAATTACAGTAGCACGAAAGAGGCGGTAGAAGCATCGCCAACAAATGCGAAATGGAATTCCTGATTAATGGTCTGGTGAGGTGAGCAAAGGGACGGTACCTTATCGATATCAGTAGTGAACCCCGTTCAGCCGCTCTTTGGTAATCCATTGCGACTTCCAATATTAGATACGTGCGTCGCGCCGGTGTATGTAACCAAGGTCATAGGAACAGTCGCTAGCCATACTAGCTTTTCGCAGTCATGGGTTGCAGTCACTTTCATAAGTATTATGTTAAGGCCGGCATCGGTGACATGATAGCAACCATCCAAGAGCATCAGAAACGCTGGGAAGCGAAGAGAAGTTTCTAGATGTGAAGGGGAAGAGGGCGTTCTGTGTTCACTTGTATATCGCATCCAACGGCTTCGGGACTACCTATTCAGTTCCCCGCTTCAAGGCTAGTTCGGCAACTACTTGACCCTCATCTCGGTGGTCGCGCAGTACGGAGACTTTAGAAAGTCCCACCAGGCCAGCAGCATAGTTCAATTCACTCCGAGGCTCTATCCGCGAAGCTATCTCCGTCGTGCTCGAAACCCCCTCCGGTTCTCCAAGTAATTACCTCCAGATTCGCGCCTCAGGATTGGGTAACTAATGAACGGATTGATATCTGACTTGTGTAGAGCCTTGACTTGTGCTTTTTGAGAATGATAAGCAGGAATGGCTTCTGTTTCCGGTATTCATGAGGCGAGCAGGAATACACGGAGTGAAACCTCCGGAAGTGGCTGACAACAACTCATCCAGGGATGGGCCGACTGGAGCAGGATGCATCAGGGTGTCAATGCTAAGGCCGAAACCATCAAATCAAGCAGCAACAGCATAGCCCATCGCCCCATCACCACTACAGCGTGGAGAATTTGATGAATGAATGGGTCTGTCGCCTACCTTAATCGAGAATTAGGGGCATTGGTTAGTATAGCGGCTATGCGCTTCATTGGTTCTCACGGAATTATTGCCGAACAGAAATATGAGATAAAGGCCAGTGAATGGTTCGAGACGGCGTAACCCGCCCGGCCCCCACCGACATCTGCGCAGCCCACGCTTCCCGAAGTAGTGGGTTCTGCAGCGGGAACGCAGGACCATAAGTTTGACAGCCTAGTGTTTTGACGTCATACAGACAGATGCGATACCAACAGAAAGCTTTTATTTTAATAATACAAGTGTTGCCATGACAATTCCGCCGAGAAGAAAAGTCAAGGCAGAAGTCGCATGATAGTGCTGAAAGATAGATTGATAAAGGCCGCTGCGGCTCCTACGGGCCCTGGGAGACACGTAGCTGTCTGTTACCACCCTGCCAAAGTGAAGAAACCTAGTTGAATTCAAACCGATCGCGAAAGACGAACATATCTCAACATCTACCGAAAACCCCAAAGAACACACAGTAGAGACGATATAGCGACTTCGTTCGAAGAACCAACATTGCCCAGTATGGCTGTTGGCCCTGATACTTCGCCGGCGGACGTCGAGAGTCTTCCGGCGGACCTCAGAAAGGAGTTAACACGCATCGAGTCTGACTTCACGTTAGACACAGTGATGCTGAAGAAGATCACAGAGAGGTTTGGGGAGGAGCTCCGCGAGGGGCTGGAAAAGCCACGACAGAATTTGGTGTGTATTCCCCACGCACCCAGAACCCAAAGAGGATGTGAACTGACGAAGATATGAAATAATAAGGCCATGGAAGTGACATGGGTATTGGGTTATCCGACAGGCAAGGAGGAGGGGTCCTTCCTAGTCATCGATCTTGGTGGCACAAACCTACGGATATGTTGGATTACCTTGAAAACGAACGAGAAACCCACCGAAATGGAGCAGAAGCGCTACTATCTCCCCGCCGCCATCAAGACGTCAACGTCTGAGGAGCTCTGGACCATGATATCCGTTTCCATTGAGGAATTCATCAAGGAATTCAAGCTGCATGACGGCAGCGCGGAACCGTAAGTGTGAGCGCTCTGACTCGGAGTTCTGCGGGGAGCTAATGCGAACCAGGTTACCCTTAGGCTTCACTTTTTCTTTCCCGCTGGAACAAGATTACATTAACCACGGAGAATTGAAGACCTGGACAAAGGGCTTTGATATCAAGGGGATGGAAGGTGAAGATATCGCGAAACAGTTCCGGGCCAACTTGGAAAAACATGTAAGTCACCAAGCCCACAACCTACTGGGTCGCATGTTACTGACACAACCTAGAGACTGCCAGTAAAGCTGGTATCCGTGATCAACGACACAACTGGCGCCATGATCGCATCAGCATACCTTGACCCGCAGACGATCGTCGGTGGTATCTTCGGCACGGGATGCAACGCTGCCTACATGGAGAACGTTGGCTCGATACCAAAGCTGAAGACTTCGCTGCCCGACGACACCATGATCGCCATCAACTGCGAATACGGCGCTTTTGATAACTCGCACCAGGTCTTGCCGAGAACCAAGTACGACATTGAGATCTGCCGAGAGTCGGCGCGACCAGACCAGCAGGCCTTCGAGAAGATGAGCGCAGGCCTGTATCTAGGCGAGATCTTCCGTCTTGCCATGCTTGACCTGTACGAACAGAACCTGATCTTCAAGGGTCAAGAGGGATTCGACAAGCTGAACCAGGCCTTCAAGCTCGACACGGAGTTCCTGTCCGGTATGGAGCACGAGACCGACGAGCAAATAGTCGCGCGTTACAAGAAGACTTTGAAGCTCAAAGCGGGGCGGGAAGAGCTGATTGTGTCTCGGAGGATCGCAGAGGCTATCGCAACACGTGGTGCCCGGCTCTGCTCGACCGGTATTGCTGCGATCATCAAGAAGAAGGGCCTTACCGAAGGCCACGTCGCAGCGGATGGTTCTGTGGCGCTCAAGCACCCTGGGTTCAAGAATCGATGGAGACAGGCCATGGCGGAGGTCCTAGACTGGCCGAGCGACCGCACCGAGGACCCCATCATTATGACGAAAGCGGAGGACGGTAGTGGCATCGGTGCGGCTGTCATTTCGGCCATGACCGTCAGGCGAAAGAACGAAGGTCGGACGGAGGGTATCCAGTTCGAAGGTAGCACCAAATGAGGGATTTTTGGCTAAGGTAGAGACTTCTGATGCCTAGCATGATGATTGATGATTGATGATTGGTGTAAACTTACCAGATAAGGAAGACATTAATGAACTTGACGATCAACGTACGAGCTGCATTGGCAGTTGCATGAACGATAGCAGGGTAAAAGATAGCTTTCAGAAGGAAATTTGAAGAAAGCAGCTCACAGGGCACTTGTCCGCTTGGGTACTCTGACTGCATTACAGGCTGAGTATGTGGTTGTCATAGCCTAACCGGACGCCTGTACATGCGTACTGTATTACAGTATGTACTGAAGAAACGGCTCCCACAACGCGTGTACCGCCTACCGACACCCATTGGCATGCTGTCTACCAGCGGACGTCTGAAAACGGACCTGGACCATAGCCAGAGTATCGAATGCATCCAGTGCTGTTGGCGGTAGAAGTGCGCTTCCGCAATCGTGCCTGGTCGTCCACGCTCATCAAATCCTTTACTCCGGCTTCCTCGGGAGTCAGTATGTACGTTGTCCCCGTGGAAGGACTTGCTACAAGTAATGCCGTTCCTCTCGAGCTCGCTGATACACCCTCGCAGCTTGCATAGACTGACGCAAGCATCCTTTTGTCATTAACGGGCAGACGGTCCAGTCCCGAGAGGAGGTGAAGATCCTCGGAGTTACAATGGATTCCGAACTCCGATTTAAGTAACACATAGCCGAAGCATCCAGCAGAGCACTAGAGGCAGCCATCGAGCTGAGACGACTGAAGGGTCTCCCACCGTCGACAGCCAGACAGTTGTTCACGGCGATGGTAGCCCCAGTACTAGACTACGCGTCGAACACCTGGCGATATGCATGCGGGACAAGGAAGATGAGGACGGTCAACAGGATCCAGAGGGTAGGAGTCCAGAGCATTCTGGGAACGTTTAGCAATGTGGCTACGGCGGTAGCCGAGGCCGAAGCCAGCATACCGTCAGCCAAAACAGGTTCGCTCGAAGGGCCCTGAAGCTATGGATCGACATTTGCGCACTGCAGAAGACACACCCTATGCGGAAAATCGGGTTCCAGATGTTCACGAGATTCGTATCGCCGATGCAGCAGCTAGCCCAAGAGCACCGACATATCCCGGTGGACAGGATGGAAGTGATCAAACCCTTCGCGATAGCACCCTAGATCAAACCGGTGAAGACGATAACAGAAGACAACGAAAAGGCCGACGAACTAGCCGGCACAAGCTGGGTCGTTCGCCTCGCTACGAGCAGCTCGTCCAAGAACGGGCTCGTAGGCGCAGGTGTAATAGCTCACTTGCCATACTCGACCAGAACGACGGATGCCCTTACCATGCAATCAGCAACACTAGCCCCTATGGATGAACAGAATCCGTACACAGCAGAACTGTCAGCTATAGCCAGAGCAGTGGAGTGGCTGCCCGGCAAGGGCAGGGCCAGTCGCACCATAGCCATCTTCAGCAGCAACAAGGCGGCTGTCCTGTCACTTAGACGACCCTGACAACAGTCAGGTCAAGCGGAGGTGGTTCGCATCTATAAAGAGATCGACAAGTTGAGAAAGAGGAGAAACAAAGCTATAGTGGTATGGAGATCTGAAGCAGAGGAGGACAGCTTTGAGCTGGCACGTATGGCCAAGCATGCGGCCCAACGAAGCACCATGCCAGGCTGCGTACCACCGACGAAAGCATTCCGAACGAAGTCTACGACATTTCACAACGCCAGGAAGAAGCTGGATGCAGGCAAGAGGCTACCCGACAAGGTCGGGGCCTTCTCGAAAAGAATCGACGCGGCACTGCCAGGACGTCACACACGCTCGTTATAGGACACCCTCTCTCACCACGAAGTGAACACACTGGCCCAGCTGCGAACAGGCATGGCGCGACTAAACTACCACCTATACCAGATAGGAGCAGCCCCGTCAGCAGAATGCGCATGTGGACACGCAAGGGAGACAGTCGAGCACTTTCTATTCCGATGCACCCGATCGAAATCTCAGCGCACAGAATTACTACAATGTACTGAGACAGGACGAGGGAGCCTCTCGTAATACCTTGGAGGCAAAAGGAAGAACGACAACGATAAGTGGAAGCCAGACCTGGATGCCGTCCGGGCGACCATTCGATATGCCATAGCGACAGGCCGGCTTCGGGAACGAGTAGGGGAGGAAGCAGAAGCCAGCGCCAGCTAGCTGATTTGATATCGCCAGTATAGGATTGAGTTGGACACCTCTGTATTTATGCTAACCCAGCAGGTCTTGCTTCAGCCGCCTAAGATAGGACGCTGAACACTTGGAAACACTACCTCCAAGCCGGTTTGCTACCGATTAACTGTTTGGTGTTACAGGGATGTCTGGTGGCCTAATAAGTATGACGACAAGATTGAAATGCACGTCTGTGTGAGGGCCTTAAGGAGTGCTGACAGAAGCGAGGAAAAGTTCATGTAATTACAAGCGATAGTTGCCCTTTAGGGGCTGAGCCCGGGCGTAATAGAAGTGTGTGTGTGTGTGTATCACGCCGTCTTTGTGTGATACTCTCCAGTGATATCCCCCCAAATCCACTCCGATGGCATCTGCCGAAGCTCAAAGGAGATGCTCATTTCCCTTCGAGAGCCTACACAAGGCACAACAGATTAACACGAACGTTGCTTTGGGGGATTACAAGAAGAAACTAGACGCATTTGAAAATGCACAGGTACGGCTGCCACATTTAGTAGCACTGCATTTTCTCTAACGAGACGTTCACAGAAGATGGATGAGGATGGGAGAGGGTGGACGAACTCTAGTCATAAGTCGTTGCAAGGTAACGCAGTAGCTCTACTGGACCACTTGCCGAAAATGCGAAAGGAGATCGGGAATCAAAAAGGAGTCAAGTGTAGGAAAGAGGATGAGTACGAGGAGACACTGAACAGAGCAGGACTGGGCACTAGTTGGGAATGAAGGTGTACGCGACCCTAAGCGAACAAGACTGAGCGTCTATTCACTTTTGATATGTCCCTGCTGACTTTCGTGATATGCCTGACTGTCGATGTGCCTAGAGGAACCGGGACCTGCTGAGTATGGCTCGGCGAGGGAAGAATTGCGAAGTAGATACTGGGCGGACCAACCATGTGAAGGATCATGCAGCAGCTCTCATCTCTAGCAACCCTCTCTTCTCTACTGCTCATTCCCCGAAGGCATGCAGCATGCCATCCAACGTCCTCGGTTTGACTCAAGCAGGTCACCCCCCCAGGATACCGGCTGACAGAACATCGACTGATGATCGCCCCAGCGCAATGGGATATGCGGCAAAGGGGACGACGGTAGAAAGCACGCGGCCTAAGGCACTGGCGCCCACTTGTATTCCATATTTCACATCGCACGTGAGAGAGGTACCAAAATGTATTGAGTTTATTTCTTGGTTCGCAGCTCGGCATTCGCCTCGAAGCTTCCTTCTGCGCCATCTACGCCGGCTGCAGGCGATTGTAGAGCAGGCCACGCTTCCGAGAACAACCCTCGAGCCGATCCGCACCATGCTTCCTCTTCCTCCGGACCGCAGACACCTGCCGGTGTTTGGGTGCTGGCCGGAGGACGGCTTGGTCAAAGTCAATCACCATAACACGCCCGCGCTCCACGTTCCACAGCAGGTTGGCATCGCGCAAGTCGCCGTGGTCCACCCCCGCCGCCCACACCGCCTCCGACGAGCGACGCCTCTGCGCCTCCAGCTCCGCCGCCACCATGCCCGCGTCCGCCGCTGTCTCGCCGCCCCACGACATGAGCATCATGTGCACCACCCTCCTCCCCCCCCGGTAGCACGTACCCCCAATCCAGGTGCACCAGGCCCAGGTGCACAGGCACCACCCAGCCCTCGAGCGTCGCCAGCCGCGCGTAGACCCGGCATTCGTGCTGCAGCTGCTCGAGGCCACCCGACAGTGTCCCCTTGCCGACAAAGGTGTAGCCGTATCTTCCAAGTTCCACTTTGAACAGCACGCCTGTCGCACCCCTCTTACCCCACCCACCTAGCCCTAGGCAACCTTGGTATGGACTGTCGCGCAGCTGCTCACTGACCAGGCGTGTGAACTCGTCGGCCGTGACAGGGTGCCGCAGGCCATCTCCGCCCGCGACACGATGCGCGAGCACATTCGGGCAGCTGTCGTCGAGGGCCCGGCCCCTCTTGAGGCCCAGCAGGCACGCCTGCGAGCAGTATTGCCGCGTAGGCGCCGAGTGGCGCGTCTCATCTTCCTCGGAGCTGCTATGCGATGGGCCGCCCTTCCGCTTCTCCACCGGCCTTGTCCACGGCGGCGGCAAGTCATCTTCCGACCCGTCCTCGTCCTCGTCCTCGCCCTCGTCATCCTGGCGAGACGACGCTGGTGGCCTACAGGACGACCTCGGCCGCAAGGCGACTTTCCGGCCAATAGGGCTTTCGTCGGGCACAAAATCTGGATCGGCTCGTCGTGCAGGGGACGATGACGCCGCCTGCGACGACTCCGTCTCCTCTGCGGAAAACTGCGCGGCATCCTCGTACGGCTCTGCCCATGTCTTCAAGACCGCCTTCGCGCTCTCCAGAGCGGCGTCGAGAAAAGGTCCCTGAAGCGCATCTGATTGGAGACTCAACAGACAAAAGCTGCTGAGCTGCGCCACGGCCGTGTAGATCCGTTGGTTCGCCCAGTTTTCGCACGATGTGTCGTCCACATCCTCGCTGGGCACACACGGGTGGCAGAACAGCGTTTGTGGATCGGCCCGGTCGACGTGGAGTAGCAGCAGCGACTCGCCCGCTGCCACATAGCCATACCCAACCCCGTAGGTGACCATGTAGTCAAAGACTTGGGTGAGCGCCATGGCCAGCCGTGCTTCGGCTTCAAATTGATCTCGCCCGGCACCCGTCCTCGACGTAGTCCTATTCACTTGTTCAACGACTTCCATAAACAAGGTTTCCTTCGCAATGGCCAGCTTCACATGATCGGCCGCCATTTTGTGAGCGGCCTTGTAGTCATAGACAAACGCCAGGCTTTCGTCCCCGCCGGGCCGCGTTCGGAGCCCGGCTCCATCCGGGTTTGTCGATCGAGGCTTCCTTCTCAGCTCGGATGCTGCTCGTTTGTTCGGCCCGGCCCTCCGCCGCTCTGGCTCTTCGGTATCGAGGTCCTCGTTCGGCAGTGGGGTTCCGCCGCTCGCGTGCGTGATTTCGCGATTGTTGTCGCTGAACCGTAGCCGGCTGAATCCGTATTTCGCACGTATGGCTTCCTGGCCACCCAAATGCCGGAGAATAGCAAAGACAGGGTCCTCGACTGCGACCTTTTCAAAAGAAGCGACCGCGTTCTCGTTGCCCGCCAGCTTGTGGGAATTGGTGCTTCCTATGTCTCGGGTTGTGCTTTCTTGGTGGAAGAGTCGCTCACCTCCACAGGCGTCCACGATGACGTCAAACTGTTCTTGGCGGAGAGAGTCGGTAAACGGGGTCCAAGGACGAAGCCATTTCGGGTAGAACTTGCCGTCGACTTTTGTGAATCCCGTGGAAGATACAGATTTGTCGGCGCGCTTGAAGATTTTATAGAGGAGGGTGTGGCAGTTCCATAGGTATTCATCCAGCGTAGTCGGTTGGTTTTCGTGTCTGAGCTGCTCCTTCTCGCGTCGCTCTCGTTCCTCTCGTGCCTCTGCCGCCTCCCTCTCGCGTCGCTCTTGTTCCTTCTCGCGTCGCTCTCGTTCCTCTCGTGCCTCTGCCGCCTCCCTCTCGCGTCGCTCTTGTTCCTTCTCGCGTCGCTCTTGTTTCTCTCGTGCCTCTGCCGCCTCTCTCGCGCGCGTGAGCTCTTCGATTTCGCGTCGGAGCTGCGCAATCTCCGGGTCAGACATTGGGGATCGTAGTAAAGCTGCGGGGTTGATCGGCAAATCCTCGCTGTCAAGGATGATCGTTGAGAGTGCGGAAGAAAGACCCTTCACTTTCTTCAGACGGACATGGTGAATTACCAGAAGCAAACCTAAAAAGTAACCTTTTACGCCGTGACATAAACGGCCAATAATAATAAGTGCAATGGCCGGTTGGTTGATTAAGGCAGGGCAGGTGCGAAAGGAAGTGGTGATGACGAGAAGGAGAGTGGTGTTTACCTTTCACCACGGTGACTTGGTCTCCGCGCATACGCTTAGGCGCAAACTAGCGCAAGACAAAGCCATCAAACGCAGTTAGAGAACTCCCTGGCCCACTCGGCGCCGAGCCGCAATAGCTGCTCCTCTGGTTCTGTACCAAAGATCCAAAGGAATTTGCATCCTCCATGTGCAGCTACGTAATATATTGCTAGGAAAGACCTTAAGGCAAGCGGCGCCCTGATGAGGCTTCCTATGAGAATCAAAAGATACAAACTCAAATTCCAACGCCAAAAGAACAAGAGGAGCCGAGCAATTCGGCCTCTTCAGGGTCACAACAGCCGTTAATCGGTATTAAATCAAGGGAGCCGATTTCGACTCAGTGAGGCGACGGCCGCCAATGGCAACCAACCCCACAACAAATTTCGCCGCGTCAAAACTGTCTCGACCTACAACTTCGTCAAAGCATCCCTGATTACGCCTACGCAACCCAGACAGAGATGCAGTACGAGCGTCCAGTTGCGAAGCATGGCAATTGCGCTGCCAGCGCTCAAAGCGACTTCAATGGTTTTCTGTTAGAGCCGATGATGCGCAGGCACGTGTGCCGGCCATACCCTCCGCTGGGTCTACTTCACGCAGACTATAAAACCCCGATGCGGTCTCGTCCCGTTCAAAGGCGATGAGTCTTATCGCCCTCGTTCTACACATCCGAAATCACCATCCAGAAAGCGAGATAAATGCAATCCATGGCAGTCCACGGCATTATCGACAGTTACGAATACGATGCTAGCGAGGGCGAGGTGTGCGTCACTCCAAAACATTTGTCAGAGTCACGCCTTCTGCACCATCATGAAGCTCGACACGTTCTCGACGTCACCGAGGAAATCAGCGAGTTATTGATGCAAAAGATCGAGGGCTTTCAAGAAGACTTGCGGGTATACCAGTGGGAGAAGAGCCGTAGCCAGGATGAGTTACAAAACATGAAGAGCGAGATTATGCAGGAGCTGTGCATGGCCAAGGAACAGATGCTGGAAGAGCTCGCGGCCGCAACGATGGCGAGGATGGAGGGAGTCGAGGCGTGCCTGCCACGGCCGCCACCGGAACCTCGACCCCGACCGCCATCTCCACGACAACCAGGACCTCACGCAGTGCCGGGGAAAGTGACGGAGGATGTAACGGAGGCTGCACCAGAGACTGAGCCGCTGCAGGTGGAGTTGCCGCCAAACGCCAAGTTGGCGTCTCAAATCGCGCCGAGCAGACGCTACATGCACAACAAGCGGGAGACAGACAAAACACGGAAGTCTGGGGAATCCCTACAGCGAAAGGTCCTGGCACTTGGAGAGATGTGCAATGTGTTCAGCTTAACAATGTACTGGAACATTGTCCATGCCCGGATGGAAATGGCCATGTATGTTCCCGGAGGCCAGGAAATCCCCGATCTCGACCAGGTGGTGAGTATATTTGCTCCTTGGGGCATGTCCCACGCTGACTGAGCATTCTAGGTCCGGAGCTTGTGCGGCCAGCAGGCCCGCATAACCCAACGGGCTCGAGTCTTCCGCACGTCGAGGCCAGTGCAGAAGCCATCTTTCAACGTAAGCCAGGCCAGAAATACGAGGCAAGGCTCGGCGGGCCGACTGCTGCGATCCCAGAGGCAACGCAGTGAAGGATCAGGCCATCCAAGCCCGCAACCCGTGGCAAGTTTGACGGGTCGCCCACCGTCGACGCAGGACAATATTGATGGATCCTTTGCCGTGCAGCAGGGGGGTGCTGACGACCCATCAGCCCAGCGATCGGGTTGCCTCAGGATCGCCGACAGAATTGTCGATGTGGTGCAATGAGCGTCTCGACTCTCCAATGTGTGATGCGGTGGCTGGTGACGCCAATGGCTTCGAGGTTGCAGGCGCAGCGATAGGAACTGGCATGGTAGCAACGGCAGGTGCTTCGCAGCCCACAACACTGGAAGCCGGTCGGTGCCAGCCAGGCGGCGGGGAGGAGGGTATAAGCGACATAAGCGACATGAGTGCAGGGTCCTCCCCAAATCCTGAATCCGATGCGTCTAGCTTGGGCAATGGGCATGCCATCGGCTTGCACCAGGAAATGGAGGGGCTGCATGGCCATGACGGGGACGCTGGGGATTCCTCAATAGAGATGCCAAATATGCCCCCGACGATCCTGGCACAGGAAACGGATGCAGACGGCCCCGCTACAGAACGACCTCGAGGTCCTCAGCCTCGATGTGGGAGTCCTTTCGTCGGTTATCCTGCTCGGGCAGCGTCTCTTGCTCGAAGCTTCGCCCAAGGGCCGAGGGCCGCACGAGGTCTCCTTGGATGTATGGGGGATACAAAGTCGGGCAAAGACGAGCCTGGATTACATCTTAGCGTAGAAATGCTAGCGTCGGTGTTAAAGTTAGGACTGAAACGATCAAATGAATCCAGCTCACACCTTGCATCTAGATCCGTCGCAAGAACATGATAGGAAAACCACCCCAGAAAAACAAGTAGTTGGCTTCGAGTCAGTGTAGATACTAAGAAAAGCTATCTGGAGTGATCCTTGGGGATGTCCTTCTGCCATCTACCGCAAGGATGTTCTTCTAGTCATCCGACTTGAATGGGAGTGGGCTGTACGTCGCACACTATTTCTTCACACTAGAATCATCGTGGAGGCCAGAACCAGGGGGTCACGGGAGCGCAGAGGGACGAGTGTAACGTTAGGTTGTTTATTACTGAACTAGAGCTGAAAACATGCTTCCACATAAGCATAGACAGGGCTGCCTTGTGGTATTTGACGTATTAGCATGTGCCACGTCTTCACCCAAACGGCATGCCGCTGAGACTCGTTTGAAGGTCCTCCAGCATTCCTACCATCTTCTTCGCCAGGGTGTCCCGCTGCAATTTGCGTCTGTCGTCCTTGTAGTAGTCTGGCGTGCGCCTCGCCGCATTCTGCACAGACCCTCTTGGACGGCCTGCCTGTGACAGCTTTACACCGTTTCCCACCATTCTGGGAGGGAACTGCCGTGGTTGAGTCGACATGATCGGCGCCAAGGGTCTTCTGGCCGTTACCCGGCTATTCCAACGGACAGCTCTCTGCAGCGACGCATCCATCGCGCCGTGGTCGGGGTATCTTGTGGGTGCTGGCCGGGCGCCTGCATTCGTCGCGGCATTTGGTGCAGTGTTCGTCGTGGAGCTGGGCTCGGTGCGGGCGGGCTGCCGCTCCACTGTCGGTTGGGAACCTGGAGTGCCTACTGTATGATGAGCGTCAATGGCCAGTCGGCTATGTAGTCAATAGACGAGAATCATGCTTACCTTGCGGCTTTCGCGGCAAAGGCAGCTGCCTCGGACCCTTCTGTCTCATCAGACTATTGGGAATGACAGTCCCGCCGTCCTCGTCGGGGATGACGTCGGGGATGACGTCGTAGACAGGCAGAGGCTCCGCCGCGGCAGCGGGAACTGCTGCAATATACTTGGGGTCGGTTCCGTGCTCGGCATCCGCATCGCTGTCTATGCCAGCAACGGCATTCGCGTCGTCGTTGGCATCCGCCTGGGCCTCGAAATGGATGGCTTCGACTTGGCCGCTCGATCGCGTCGTTCGGCCGTGGCTCGGTCTCGCATGGCACGCGGCTGATCGTCGAAACTGCGGCTGTTAGTAACAGAGCTGAATACACTCGATGGAACGGTAAGTGGGACTGGGGACGGACAATCCTGTTGAGGTCCGGCACCTGCTGCCCGCGCGGGACGTGCATCGCCGTCTCCATCCGCTCGTGCGTCGGGTTCCAGTACGCAAGCGCGCTGAAGACATCGCAGAACCGGCCGAGGTCTTGTGTCTTGTTCTGCAGCGACAAGCCGCTCTTGCGAACCTTGTCTTTCTGCGCCTTGGTATGGACCATGACGGAGGCCTAGCTACTAATACGGTTCGGGTAACTTGCTGGACTCTCTTGGAGCATATTCCGGGTGTCCATGGAGCTTCAATAGCGTCCCGCGTAACGGTAGATATACTGTAGTCACGCTTGGCTTGCGGGTGTCAAATGGGGATGACATGATGAGCTCGAGTTGGGCGAACGTCGCCAATGCAGCTGCTGATCCGGTTCCGAGCCCATGTTGGCGAGAGGACCCCGAGCCAACTTCTCTTCGGCGTGTCTTGAGGAGAAGTTCTTGCGTAGCAGGAAGATTGGACAGTTGGCCCTGAAGGCGCGGGGTCGCGAAACGGCGCCACACTAACGATAGTGTGTTCAGGGAACCTGACCCGCTAGTCGCACTAATGCGCCATTGCTACTTCCGACTCTGCACCCCAATAGTACGCCAACAGGTGCGGGCAATGATGGAAGCCAGGACCGGAAACAGCCCAGGAGAGTATTTGAATCTCGACGGAATACAGCAGAAAGAGAGCAGCCGCTGGATGACACTGGCTCCAAGGTAACCTGCCTCCCTGCGCCGGAACAGTACAAACGGAGCGGTGGGAACATCAGGCTCTGGGTCCATTTGAAATCGGCACACTTCGGGAAGGTACAATAAGAGACTACGGTCCCGCGGACCAGAATGGCAGTTTCGGCCTCCAGTATCCTTTCTGCAACTACTCGGTGGGAAGTGGAGAGACCCCGAGGTGGCTTGTGTGAGCCAACACAAGTACGCCACGACCAACAACGGGACGCGGCAGTATCCAGCCCGGTTCCGTCCCCATTCGCTCTACATCTGCTGCAGCGTTGGCTTTGCTCCTTTGGACCGGCGGCGCCATCAGTAGCTCTGCATCCTGAGGTCTACATCTGCCCTACCGCAGCTCAACCAGTCTTTGAGCCGGCTGCGAAAAAGCGCTTCCTAATCGAGAGCCTCTAGCATCGCACAATGGCAAAGCCACACCGTCGAGTACTGCACCGGTCTCTATTGGACGAATGTACCTTGGGGTACGAACCCAATTGGACCGGACGTAGCTTCAGGTAGCATGGTCAGGAAGTGATGCAAATGACTGAGTTGTCGTCTTATGATACTAGTAGGTACGGACCAGAAGAGCAGTATCGAAGAGTTGGGGTACTGTACAATGAGCACATGCTGTATGAGTACCCGAGAGAACAATTAGATGCGTTTCGGCTGCCTGTCGTGAACGGGACGAACTAGTCCAAAGCAAAGAGCTCTAGAAACGTTTCGGCAGCTACTAGGACGATATACACATTGGGAGCTGGAATGCGTGTCGTCGGCGAAGTCCAGGCATAGAATCAGAACTCGTGCCAGCCAGAACGGACGGCGGAAGAAGATAGCAAGTGTTACCAGTTGTATGGGTCGTATGAGTAGTACATATGATAGTAGCTATGGCGTCGCAAGCGGGCAGCGAGAACGTCTCACACGTCCACAATGTACATAACGTACTCTCAAAGAAGCCGTGACTCGGTCTACTATAGTCGGAGACCGCTTGATTTGAAAGACGGCTTTTGCACTGACCTCGACATGTGGAAGACTCGAGCCCGTTGTGTCACGCGAGCCTGGCGGCCGCGCAGGCTCTGAACCTAGTATGCTCAGTCAGCGCGGGACATGCCCCAAGGAGCAAGTACACTCACCACCTGGTCGAGATCGGGGATTTTCTGGCCGCCGGGAACGTACATGGCCATTTCCATCCGGGCATGTACAATATTCCAGTACATTGTCAAGCTGAACACATTGCACATCTCTCCAAGCGCCAGCACCTTTCGCTGTAGCGATTCCCCAGACTTCCGTGTTTTGTCTTTCTCCCGCTTGTCGTGCATGTAGCGTCTGCTCGGCGCGATTTGAGACGCCAATTTGGCGTTTGGCGGCAACTCCACCTGCAGCGGCTCCGCCTCTGGTGCAGCCTCCGTTGCATCCTCCGTTACATCCTCCGTCACATCCTCCGTCACTTTCCCCGGCACTGCGTGAGGTCCTGGTTGTCGTGGAGATGGCGGTCGCGGTCGAGGTTCCGATGGCGACTGTGGCAGGCACGCCTCGACTCCCTCCATCCTCGCCATCGTTGCGGACGCGAGCTCTTCCAGCATCTGTTCCTTGGCCATGCACAGCTCCTGCATCATCTCGTTCTTCATGTTTTGCAGCTCATCACGGCTACGGCTCTTCTCCCACTGGTATAACCGCAAGTCTTCTTGAAAGGCCTCGAGCTTTTGCATTAATATCGCGCTGATTTCCTCGGTGGCGTCGACAACGTGTCGAGCTTCATGATGGTGCGGAAGGCGTGACTCTGACAGAGGCCTTGGAGTAACACACACCTCGCCCTCACTAGTATCGTATTCGTAACAGCTATCGGTCATGCCGTAGATTGCCATGGATCGCATCTACTTGCTTTCTGGATGGCGATTTCGGGGTGTAAAACGAGGGCGATGAGTCTAATTGCCTTGAACCGGACAAAACCCTGGGTCTGGGTTTTATAATCGGCGTAAAGTATACCCAGCGTAGGGCATTGCCGGCGGCCGTGCCAGCTCATAATCGACTCCTGAAATCATTTGAGCCGCTTTGCGCGCTCGGCAGCGCAATTGCCATGCTTCGTAACTGGACGCTCGTACTGCATCTCTGTCTGCGTTGCGTAGGCGCAATCAGGGATGTTTTGGAGAAGGTGTAGGTCGAGGCAGTTTGGACTCTGGGAATCTGTTGTGGGGTTGGTTGGCATTGGCGGCCGTCGCCTCAGCGCTAGCTTAGGAGGCGCTGAGTCGAAATCGGCTCGCTTGATTCAATACCTAGCGGCCATTGTGACCCTGGAAAGCTACGCTCGGTTCCTCTAGTTCATTTAGCGTTGTAAATTTTGAATTTGTACTCTTCCGCACAACGAATCGAAAATTGGATGGGATGATCCTACTGAGTCTATCAAAAACAAATGAAAGCTCTCTTCGCAGGTATGAAATCGCGGCCATGGTGTCCTTTACAATCTTGACGGGTTGGTAATTAGCGGTTAGAGTTTGAGCGGCCTCGCGACGTTCTTCCCCACGTTGACAACTCTTCAATAGGATCACCCGCCATGAAACGAAGCGATTAACATATGACTGCAGGGAATTGATGATGCTTAAGATGTGTACAAGATTCGAATTGTGATCTGGCTTGGCTGGGCTGTGTGCGCTGGCGCCGCGCCTCCTATGGATGGAAAGGTACTGTAGATTTGATGAAGAAACTACAAAGCAATGGTAGCTAGCGGAGGAGGGTTGTGATATGTAGATTTCCGTCTCTTTACAGAATTCCTATTTGCAGAGTATGTGTTGGTGCATCATGTTAACCTAAAGTTTCGCAGGGACATGGTAAGGAAGCAGATAAGGTTGGTCGAGATGTCAGGCCCGCCTTGTGCGGTAGGAATTATCAATGGTCTGTGCTCTTGTAGTGTTTTGAACTCGTTCGCAGAGAAATCAAAACAAAGCCTTTCTTCTCGAGGAGACACAATCTACGTCAGCCCGAACACGACATCACTTTCCACATGCCATGGACGACGAAGTTGCAAGACTTCGCGAACAGCTTGCCCGAGCTGAGGACCGTATCGTGGAAGAACAACGCCGACGCGAAGAAGAGCAATGCCGACGCGAAAATGCCGAACTACTTGCAAGATCGTCACAACCACAAGACCTCACAAATTACCTCGAAGCATGTCACCAGCTTCATCAAGCCATTGATGTTGTGACAGATCGTTCCTTGACCACTCAAGGCGACACGACCAACCCCTCTGGCCGAATATATCCTCGACGCATCGTACCATGGGACGCCTTTGCAGCCAGGCAAGAAGAGTTCTGGAACCAATTGGCTAGCAGTCCCTCGCTATCTTCGAAATGCTTGTTCCCATCACCGCATCAGATCGAATATGTCATGTCCTTGATCAGTCCGATCAGCAGCGAGATTGGGCTGCGCAATTTCGAACGCGACACTGTCGAAAACGCAGTCCAGAAACTGGTCGACGAGGCATATAAGGACCCGGCGTTACGGAACACACTTAGCCTTCGAGGGACCGTGACATTCGAAAGCCACACAAATCTAGGACAAGACGACACGGCCCTCAGCGAATCCTTCGAGCAATTATCTACGAGCGCGGATAGCTCACGATCAACAGCCAGTAGGTCAAAGTCCCTTAAGCGCCAACCTCGACGCAAAGCGAGGGGAAAGGGCCACTTGGCAGACCAGTTCTGCATATATAGACCGGACGATGGCCGGAATATGCCCACGCTTGCGATTGAGTATAAGGCGCCACACAAACTGAGTCAGGAGGAGCTCGTCACAGGTCTCCGGTCTGAGATACGACCAGCGCAAGACATTATCAACAAAGATGGCAGGGGTTTCGAATTTGCTTCGAGGTCTCTTGCTGCCGCAGTGATCACCCAGCTGTTCTCCTACATGATTGGCAAAGGCATTCAATATGGATATGTGTGTACAGGGGAGGCTTTTGTTTTCCTCCACATCCCTGATGATCCGTCAATCGTGTATTATTCCGTTTGTTTGCCGTGCCTGGATGTGATGGATGGTGATGAAAACAGACTACACCGCACAGCTGTCGCACAGGTCTTCTCTTTTATAATACAAGCCCTCCGCGTGGAGCCACCCCCCCATGTCATGGCATGATGCAGCCGCACAATTGGACACTTGGGCCGTTGAGTACGAGGATGTGCTCAGCAAAATCCCCATCTCGGATCGCAAGGGGCCTCGGTCTCGAGACCACACCTACAAAGCTCGGCCGTGGCCAGGCTTCTATCGCTCACCTATCAAGACTCGTTCTGGCTGCAAGCCGACAAGCCAGGAGGGAGGTCGTCGTCAAGATGATGATGATAACAGGGATCCTCCTTCACCCAGTCCAAACCGTCCCGCTCTGCCTGCACAGAAACCGTCAGGAACGTCGGCTGCTAGGTCTCGTGAGAAACAAGGGCGGCAAGGTCGGGAGAAAGCACGGCACGACGAGCCAGTCCAGACAAGCATAAAGAATAGGCCTTATTGCACTCACCAGTGTTTGTTGGGGCTAGCGTCTGCCGGGCCCATCGACAAGAATTGCCCCAATGCGAACGATCATGGTGAAAGGCACATTGCTCGATCAAAATTTCTGTCTCTTCTCCGTTCTCAACTCGCTCGAGATCGTGGCCCTGATGCGGATTGTGTGCCGCTCTACATATCTGGCTCGCTTGGTTCGCTTTTCAAGGTACGGCTGTCGTCTTACGGGTACACCCTCGTCGCCAAGGGCATGGAGAGTGCCGACCGCCTACGTTTGTGCCACGAGACAAAGATATACGATCAAATTCGAGACATTCAAGGGAAATTCACCCCGGTGTGCCTTGGATTGCTAGATCTGGCTTTGCCACAATATTGTGACGGGGGCGTTTACAACCACCTCATGCTGCTTAGCTGGGGTGGAAGGCCTTTGCTTGGATGCGTTGACCAGGTTGACAAACAGACTGTCATCGCAGGAGTGGCAAGTGCTTTTGCGGCGTTGCACCGTTTGGGAGTCCTCCATCGTGACGCCGAAGCTCGTAATATACTCTTCGATGCGCCTACTGGCCGCGTCATGGTTGTGGACTTTGAACGAGCAGAGTTTAGAGGTCGCGAACCGCTCGCTTGCCTCACCGCACAGTCTCAAAACCGAAAAGGAAGCGCAAAGCGTCCAAGAAGCAAGTGTCAGACGAGTTTGGAAGAGAATTTCAGTCTGTTATGGGGTCTCTGTCAAAGATCGTGGAAAGTGCCGCTTGAAGAAACGGACTTGGTTCATGCCAGACTCGGCAGTACCCGGTCTTTGGTCACCATGAGCGCCGGTGAGGAACGAAACAGTTCGTAAGCAACGGTGTTATCTTAGCGGCAATCAGGTGCTCGTGATCATGATCTCATTCTCCTTTTGATTGCGTTATGGGTGGTGTCAATGGTTGTTGATTGCATTGACGACTAGTTAGTCCATGGGTTGTCAAGAGAATCAGGGTCTACTATGGATCATGGCTCTTCAAGATACGACGCACTAGCTAGCAACGGGCTAGTTGATGTCGCCAATGGCTTCGGAGTCGTAGACGCGGCGACAGGAAATGGCATGGTAGCAACGGCAGGCGCTTCGCAGCCCACAGCACTGAAACCCAGTCAGTGCCAACCTGGAAGGGGGCAGGGTATGTGCGACAGCAGTGCAGCGCTCTACCCAAATGCTGAATCCAAGGCAGCTGGGGACGACACCGGCTTGCACCAGGAATTAGAGGAGCTGCATTACAGACACGGGAACGCTGGTCCCCGACGATCTTGGCACAGGAAACGGATGCAGGCGGCCCCGCTATAGAAGTCTCGGGGCTCTCAGCCTCGGCTACGCGGCGCATCTTCATCTCCATCAATCCCCATCCCAACGCCAACGAGCAGACAAAGAAGCGGCTCCTCGACTTCAAGCACGAGCTTCCAAAGATGGATGATGAAGAGCTCATCAATATCTTGAGGTGGTACACAATCTCTTTCCCCTTGTTTCTGGCGGTACTAATGTTGATCTTTTAGGCCAGCGTAGCTATGGGCATACGAATTTCGAACCATCATTAAGAACTGCTATCAGAGCATCTAGACAATTATTGTCTCAATCCACCTTTGCCCAGCCTGCTGCAAGGCTAAATTCCCCTTTCTGCTACCACTTGCTGAGTTCAATGCTCTCTTGGTGGGGGGCGCAGCGACTTCTTTGGCGGGGTAGCTGCGCTTTCACCAGGCCAAAGGAGATAGGCTACCTGCAAATAGGTGGTGTGTGGGCATCCGAAGGCAACTGCCTCTGACTCTTCTGCCTCGTGGGACTGTTGAGAATGACAGTGCCGCCGTCATCGCCAGGGATGTCGTATACGGCCACAGGTTCGGCGCCTGCTGTACCAATAGGCGCTATTGCAGTATACAGGCGGTCGGTTTCGTACTCAGCATGACAAACTATTCAAATCAATGCTGGCGCCTGGCTTTCCCTCAAAATGGATGGTGACCCGATGATTCGACGTTGCCTAAAAGTCATCCTATTTGCAATGCATTGTTATTCTTCTAGAGCCTTTCTAATGCTTAGTACCTTTTCTTCGTACCTCGAATTCACTAGCTCTAGCTGTACCGATATTGAGATTGCTTCATCCAGCTTCACTCGTTGGTTATCATAGTCCTTTCTCGTATTCACCAGTTCGCTCTCGACCTTCTCACGAGCATCTCGCTCGGCTTGGAGTGACTCATTGCAGCCCCGCAACTCTGACTCTAGCCGATCGATCTCTGCTGTCAAGCTGTTGATTCGTGATGTGAAAGTACCATTACCCGGGGTCTTCTGTGACGTATTAACTGACTATATTCTGTTCCAAACATAGGGATGTCAGTTCTCTTACTCTGATGCTGCGGACTTCCTCACCATTGTGATGCGGTGAAACCACAGCTTCAAACGTGCGTCCGACACCTTCACATATTTTTCTGTACGCTCCCACTGAATGATCGCTTAGATGTTTCGCAAAGAGGGGCTCGGCCTCTGGTAGTCGCTGCCAACCGTATGCATCCTTTTCGGAGGTGATCAAGCGAACTTCCGACGGATCAATTCTCACACCAATACGCTGTTCTAGAACAAGTTAGAAGTTATTCCCAAGATAGATCTCATTCGACGAACCGATATGGTCAGCAAGCGCCGTCCTGGACCTAATCCGCCACCTTTTTCTTTCCAAATTACTGGCTTTCACAACACTCATGGCCTAAGTTGCAATCACACACCCTCAATACTGACATGTTCACGGCGGCGAGCCCTTAAATCCTGGAAGGTCTTCGATATGGACAGTCTACACATTGGACTCAGCGCTTGGTCAGCTCGTTCTAAATTTCGGTAGAACTAGATAACGCTTTCCTAGCCACTCCTTAGAATCGTAACAGTTTCCTTCATAAGATTGCCATTGCAGAGCGAGACTATAGATATGGAAGTGGCGAGAGCTGTTTCTTAGCTACAATAGAGTCGCGCAACGTTAGATATAGCTTGGTTTGCGGGTGTGAAATGGGGATGACATAATGAGCTCGAGTTGGGCGAGCGTCGCCAGGGGAGCTGCTGTTCCGGTTCCGAACCCATGTTGGCGAGAGGATCCCGAGCCAACTTCTCTTCGGCGTGTCTTGAGAAGTTCTTGCGCAGCAGGAAGATTGGGCAGTTGGCCCTGAAGGCGCGGGGTCGCGAAACGGCGCCACGCTAATGATGGTGTGTTCAAGGGACCTGACCCGCTAGTCGCACTAATGCGCCATTGCTACTCTTCCGGCTCTGCAACCCAATAATACGCCAACAGTGCGCGCAACGATGGAAGCCAGGACCGGAAACAGCCCAGGAGAGTATTCGAATCTCGACGGAACGCAGCAGAAACAGAGCAGCCGCTGGATGACACTGGCTCTGAGATGGCCTGCCCCTCTGCGCCGGAACGGTACAAACGGAGCGGTGGGAACATCAGGGTCTAGTTCCATTTAAAATCGGCGCACTTCGGGAAGGTTCAATAAGAGACTACGGACCCGCGGACCAGAGTTTCGGCCTCCAATATCCTTCCTGCATACTACTCGGTGGGAATTGGAGGACCCGAGGTGCCTCGTGTGAGCCAACAAATATGCCACGACCAACAACGGGACGCGGCAGTATTCAGCCCGGTTCTATCCCCATTCGCTCTGCATCTGCTGCAGTGTTGGCTTTGCTCCTTTGGACCGGCGGCGCCATCAGTAGCTCTGCATCCTGAGGTCTACATCTGCCCTACCGCAGCTTAACCAGTCTAGGCTGTACATTTGAGATGCCTAGAACCGTCTACGAAGAAGTACTTCCTGCTCACGCAATAGGCTGCTTCGTAAGTTGAGCTGCGTCTAAGTCACGTCCGTACTACTCCGGTCTCTGATTGACAACTGTACCTTGAGGTACGAGGCCACCAGGGCAGGAAGTTTCTTTCGGTAGCATGGCCAGAAACAGAGGCAAACGCCTGATGTACGACACTGGTAGGTACGAACCAGAAGAGCTGCATTGAGGCTTTCGGTTACAAGGAGCGCATGCTACTATTTGAGTACCAGGGAGAACAACCAGATGCGTTTCTGCTACCTCTCATGAACGGACCGAACTAGCCCAAAGCAACGAGCCACAGAAGCACTTCGGCAGCCACGAGGGGCCCATACACATTGGAAGCGGCGGAATTGAGTCGTCGGCGAAGTCCAGCCATGCGGTTAGAACTTGTGCTAGCCGTGCTAGCCAAAAGCTACCACGAAGTGGACAGCAAGGGTCACTAGCCGTATGGGCCGTATGGGCCGTATGGCGGTAGCCACGGCGTGGCAAGCGGACACCGAGGACATCTCATACGTCTAAATTGTAGATACTGGCTCTCGAGGAGGCCGTAGGAAGTAAAGAATTTGACGAGTGTGAACGACCAAGCACGACCGTGAAAGCGCACTTCTACAGCCACCACTGGAAGCATTTGGTACTCTGGCATGGGCCACGTCCATTTTCAGACGTCCGCTGGCAACCAGCATGTCAATGGGCGCCGGCAAGCGGTACAAACGTTGCGAGGGCCGTTTCTTCTGCATACTGTAATACGGCAGGTCGTCTACGGTACGTCTGTACGGGACCATAACTACGCCAGCATGGGATTTGACGCAACATGGTTAGACCGGCTGCCAAGAAGCACTTCCTAATCGAGAAATCGGTAGCTTCGCAACATGATCAACCCATAAATGGCAGGGCAGGTTGGGTACTGTACTGTATTGCGCTGGTCACTTCTGGTTACTGGACCTCGAGGTACGAAGCCTGGAATATCGGAGTAGCTTTCGGTAGCATCATCAGGAAACGGTGCAAAACGAGTGTGCTTTGCCCAGAGATACGGGGAAGTACGAACCAGAACAGCAGCACGGGGGATTCGGCGTACAGTGACCCCGAGCTACTCCCGGACTGCGTACGAGTACGGCCAGATGCGTTTCGGCTGCCCTCGAACGTTGGGTATGTCGTAAGGACTGAACTAGCCCAAGCAAGAAAAAAGCCTTTGTCAAACCTATGCGACTGTCGGCTCCCGTTCAGCTTTTCTGGCCGAGTGGGCGGATTCAGGCCAAGCGGATGCGGATTCAACCCTCAGGGTCTTCGCGACATGCTAGGTCGCTTCTAGCTGCCACGGTAGATACTGACTTCTAGGAAGGCCCGCTGTTCCTGGCATGGTAGGTAGAGACGACACCGACGATGAGATGGTACGAAGCAGTGAGTAGTATTCGCTCATGGTGGCTCGGTCACGGCTATGAGCCACCAAGCGACTACAGAGGCTACAGGCTACAGAGACAGCCGTCGTCTCCCAAGTCTGACCTCCGCCAAGGTCATTCGATTCAGATGGACCGCTCCGGACGACTTCGAGTGATGGCCCTCTGACGGTGGCAGTCAATCAACTTGAGCATGGTAAACACGAAAGCTGGAAAAAGTCGACATGACATAACTAGTAAGTACCTATATTGTGCCGAGCTTGAGTTTGTTAGCCCTGCCCCTGAAACTGGCGTTGGGCGTGCACACCGAACAAGATTCTGTGCCGGAGTACGTCTCTCCACGGTGGTCCCTGGAAAGTCGTGGGGCGGGACTGGTCCAAACAGTATTGCCACCGTTGCGCATTGTCCGTCTCTGGACCACGTCGTGGCTGGAGAGGCCCAGAGAGCAATCAGGGGTCGTGGTCGATCGTGGCGGGTCGAGGAGATCGATCCCATCGCACTGTTGCACCGACCAACTCCAGGTGCGGATCATGTTCGGTCCACTTCGCGCCAGGTCATCCATCGGGTCATATAGCGCGCCATGCGCCATGTCAGCGTACATGTGACTAGGATGCCATCAAGAATGAAAGCAGCGGGGCGGCGGAACCGCGCTAAATCGCTGGGAATGCCATGAAACCGTCTGACGCCCAAACATTTGCCTTGTGGTTGCCTTCTGGAAGGAAGTGTTAGGCGATCTAGGCATACCACAATAGCCGCATCCCAGGTCGCTTGGTACTTTCCATCTAATCGAGTTTCTGCGGATCCTAGGTTTCGGTGAGAGTACTGAGGCAACGTAAGCCCCCAAAGGAAAAAGCAACAACATGATCGCTCCAATGCTGATCTAGTGAAAGGGAGGACTTGGAAACAGGTAGCCCAATCCAGTATCATTACGTGACCAGTGATAGTGGCTATGGATGGTCCCGTCCAGACATGGAGCTCGTGTTGGGCACCTGCGCTCAGCCGACACCGAACCATCTTTTCTCGCTGCCTCACCTGTCTGCCTGCTGCTGTTGTTGATGTTGCTCTTCAAGGCATGATGTATGTATCCACTGCGCAGGCTCCTTGCTGTTCCTTGCTGTTCCCTGCTGAACGACAGGGCTTCCGCTACCCATCTCACCAACGAGAGGACACCCCTACAAATTGAGAAGTCGTGGTAGCCTGCTCAACGAGTCACGGTAGATAATTCATGGCTAGAATGCTTGGTGACATGAAGAGATCAAATATGGTGGAAAACAACAGAGTGGCGATGGGGGAATCGCTCTTCACGATCTGTAAGGCAACTGCGGCTCTTATGTATAAGCCGCGCACCAACCCACCATTTTCGGTAGCGATTAGTTTGGTACTGAAGCCAACACAAGGCAGAATTACCCCATTTTGATGGTGCCCTGCTTGATAAAGCGTCCATTATTGTGGCGTAATAGACTTGAAGCAGTTTCAGACACGACGCGCTATCTTTAGTGGAGAGTATATTCAGTAGCGTTCGGTGTGTCCGCTATCGGTGGCGCTTGTCCTAAAAGGGTAGAGCGACGGGTACCCGTCGCCCTTTGGGCTCCCTAAGGCGTTCTCCTACAAGATAGATATGTCAGACAGAAGTACATTGGGGGAACTTGGCCGAAGGTGTTCCGACCGGCCCCACATGTGCTAATTTGTACTGGTTCAGTCAACGACCAGCATAGAGACCGAAGAAACAACCAATCAAGAACGTGTCCAGCACAAACAGCACCTGGGAGTTGTTTTTGGCTTCGTGCCTTATTGAATGCTAAGGGGGTTCGTAATCCACGGCGGAATCGCTTTCCCTCACGCGCTCGGTGCTCTGTGGATGGAGACCTTGTGATTCGTATCCCTGCTTACCGGTGTGCAGTGTCGCACCAGTACTCTTTTAGGCTATTAATAAATTGACGTTTCATAAGAACTGTGGTCAACTTTGTAACTCTATTCGATTAATCGTCGGCCCCGGTTTATTAACTTCCGGGTATGTTTCAGATTGCTAATGACCACCTTGAAACTGCGATGGTTCTACTTCTCTTCTTTTATATTTAACAGGACTATTACCCGGCTTCTAGAAACCCATTATACGTTACAAAGGAAGTTATAAGCCCTACAGAGAACATAGCATAACTTAGCAATTATGTCTTATTCATCCTCATTATCTTCTTTACCTAGCGAGCTCCGCATCCAGGTTTGGAAGGAGGCTCTGGTAAATGAGTCGAATACACGCCTGGTCGTCACCTATTTTCCCGATGCACCCAACGCGCGTACTCACATTCTGCCCCACGCCGGTCTCATTTCTCCCCTCCTCTCCGTTTCAGTTGAGAGCCGGCAGTGCGCCCTCGCCTTCTACTCCCTCCGGCTGCCCGTATGCCCGCTATACAAAACCCTCAGTCTGCAACTCGCTACACCTAGCCAGGGCAGCGGCAGTGGTGGGCGCAACAGGATGCGAAGCCCTCTTTACCCGAGTAACGAGGCTATCGCATCCTGCATCCAGTCACGGCGAGTCGGTGTGGCAATAATGGCTTTCCAGGGACTTGGTCAACAGTCCACAAGTTTGGCCTCGGCCTCGGGTGGTGCTGCGCTGTACCTGAATTCGCAGTGCGACACTTTCGTGTCTCCGTCCCGAAGCTACACACAGCTCTACGGAACGCAATACTACAAAAGTCTTTACACTGTGCATGAAGAAGATGGCGAAGGTTATCAAGCAAGCGAAGGGGACAGCCTCCTTACACCCGCCTTCTCCGAGGCCGAATATGTCGAGCGCGTGGCATCCCAGGTCACGCGTGCCCTCTTGATAGGGGGAGAGGGTTTTGGATGTAGCGAGCCTTGGATGGAAGAGGGTCAGCTCTACAACCCGCATGAACTGAGGAGGTTTCCCAACTGCTCCGAAGTCAGGTATATTTTAGTTAAAGACCCAATTGACGTAATCAGGCCGATCCTGCGGGTAGGCCTCTACAGGCAGCCCGATGTGCTGGAGGATGCGCGCCTGAGTCCGTGGATACCAGCTGATGACGTCCGCCAGTGTAGAACGAAATTACCGTACCCATTTTGAGGCCTAGATTTGCGAAATTTGGTGCTGGCAGACGTCACCGGGGGCCACTCATTACATGCACGCGGAAGAGGTGGTATGCAGTGAGAAAACGGCAGCGCAGATAGCGAATTAATTAAAATGGTGATGTTGTCGGTGGTGACATCGTAGCCGTTTATGGTTAATGAAGATGCCACGATTGACCCGTGTTAACAGAGAGATGGTAGGAGGACAACAGTGAAATAGATGGCGGTTGGGACCAGGTGCACTGACTAAATATACCCGAGCTTTTTTTTTTTTTTTTTGAATCAAGTTTATTGTCCGTATGCAGCTATCTATCTATGACAGACATTATGACAAACCTAGCCCTGATGAGGGCTTACTCCTTCAAACCCAGGAGAGTAAAATCCAGAAATTCCATCGCTCAACTTGCTGTCCATGCACAGCCTGTTCGGTGAACTTAGCAAAAGGGAAGCTTTGTTTCCCGTAGAAACGAGAGCAGAGCTCCCCTCCCACGCATGGTAGTGAAAAGAACCCTAGTCGTGAGAGGGAGTCCCATAAGCTGCCTCCGTAGCTGCATTCGCTGTCTGCTGAAGTGCCGATAGTAGAGGAGGAGATGCGTTGTCGTCTGCCTCGTTCTGGCGCAATACCTACAGACGTCTGAGTCGGTTTTCCCTGAGACGTAGGTACGTTGCTATGTGTCCTATGCCTGTGCGTAGCTGGATATACGCGGACGTGACACTCCGAGGAAATCCAGAGTAGTCGAAGGGCTTCATTGCAAACTTTGGCGTCTTTCTAGTCAACAATCGGTACTGCTTCCCCAGGCCGTGGGCACGCCGGCCATGGTCTTCATTCTGTTCTTCGAGGTCCCACAGCTGCTTCCATCTTTCTTTCACCTTTAGGTGGATCTGGCTCTTCAGCCAGCTGAGGGATACGAGCTGGTCTTGCCGGTCGTGTCGTGGGTGTGGCCTCAGAAGCCCCTTCTTCGCTAGCTTGTCGGCAATCTCGTTGCCCCGGATGCCACAGTGCGTCGGGCACCAATGGAGCTGGACAGGGTACTGGACAGATTCTGCAATGTTGAATTATTAGCTGAATCAGAACCAAGCCCTTACTGTCCTTGTCACATACGTACTTGGTGTAGCAGCCTCCAGCCCATAGTATCCAGCCAATCTGCCCTCTTTCCCTTCGCGACTCATCCAATTCATTTACTTTCCCAGCCTTTCAATTAGATATTCCTATTACCCAGAACTGCTGACTACATACTCACCCACTCCAACTACCTAAGCCGTTGCCTTTTCCCCTTCGGCATCCTATCGGTGACCCAAAGTAAGACCTGAGACAGCCAATTCAAAGTCCGAGAAGATGGTGCTCCGTGAAAAGGACCGCCACACATTTTATGCAGGGGAAGCCGCAGCCGTCCGTAGACTCCCCCGTCTCCTTCAAGTCCTTCAACCCGTCGGCGGCAGAGCCGGTCTACACCATCCATACCTCGTCGCCGAGCGCCGTTGAAGCCGCCATCAAGTCAGCGCAATCGGCGTTCCACTCGTGGTCGGCCACGTCGCCTGTGGAGCGTGCTCGCATACTGCTGCGCTAACGCAACGACGAGTTAGCCTGAGTCGAGACTTGGGACACAGGCAAGCCATTCTCCGAGACGTCGGCTGTCGACATCGTTACCTCTACGAACCTACCAAACTCCAGATGTATCTAAATTCTTCTTCTATAGCTACGTTGTCCACTTCCGACGTGGTGTATGAAGAAATTGACTGCATGACGAGCGAGGGACTAGATATCGGCGATTGCCGGTGCAAGCCACAACGGAAAGCCACGGAACCATAGCGCCACAGAGTCTATTTAGTTCAAACCAGCCCACGATAGCTTTATTTCTGCTTTCTCTTTTGGCTGGAATATTTGTCCATAGAGTCGATATAGCCAGCCATTGCGCTAGGAATTCGATGGCCGTGACAGACTGTAGTTAACCTTCAAAAAGAGGAAGACCAAGACATTTCAACAATACACTCCTTCACCATACCAACACCTAAATACTCTGCGTCGACTGCTTGGGATATCCCCCATCTGGCAAGCTCCCGGAGTTAACAAGGTAGAGCACACGAGAGTGGTGACTAACCGACCTCGCTTAATTGATTTATTGCTTGCACAGCTAGTAGCAGCCCCTATTGGTAGGGCTGATAGTGCATGCCACTGATCGAATGAATATTTACCTAGTTTAGAGCATCATGAAATCCTGCTAAGATCTGCTTTACAACATCCTCGGAAATGAGGCTTTTGTTGCCTTCAAACGCCAACTCCAGCCTACCGTCCTTAGTTGGTGTAGCGTATATCTCGGGTCGTGTACGTGGGGGCATGGCTCTCTCGTAGGAGGCAAGGTTGCTGGGGTGCCCCAGAAATGTGAAATCGATGTCCTCCTGCTGCTGATAAGCCGTCCGCCAACCGAAATCTTTCAGTTCTCCCGGCCAGTCAGTGCAGTTTCTAATAACCTGGACCATGCCAATAGACTCGTGGGCTGAGTCCTGAATAAATTGGGATTGCAGCCGGAGTGCTATCGTAGCGACCGTGTCGTCTGCCTCGACCGTGATTCTGATGGGAATCTCTGTCATTGTTGGCCCCACGACATTCTGAAGATATTCGGGCAGCATGGAACGACCCGTGACCAATCGACCGAACACAATCTCTTGTCGCTGGAATTGACGTGATAGAACTAGGGCGCAAGCGGCGTGGAACACGGTGGCCATGGATACACCATCGTAATTCCGGCTCTGGTGAAGATCGCTGTTGCTCGACATCTGTATCGTTTCCTTCATGGTTAGGCGGTTTTCAAGTAGAGCGAGTTCGTCCGGGGTGCGGATGTTCGCATTCCAGCTTGGAGTCGGGGATCCATGCAGCCTCGTCCGCCAGTATTGCTGACTTTCTTCTCGTCTCTTCTCGCTGTACGTAATGTATTGAGTGAAGCTGGGACTGACAGGCAATGACAAGTCTTGTTGGTAGATAGACCACAGCGTGTCAAGGACCGAGCCCCAACTGAAGCCATCGAATTGGGCATGGGATATTCTGAGGATCAGCTTGTGCTTTCCTGATGCATGTTGAACAACGATAAATCGGATGAAGGAGCGACCCAGCACTCGAGGCCGCTTGATGTCTTCCTCGCAGATGGAATCAATCAAAGTCTTCATAGGTTCGTCTCCAGCGTCAACCACGTCGTATATCGGCTTGAGATCTGGGAGTAACACTTGCCAGAACCGTCCCTTGGCTTGCACAAAGACCGTGTGTAGGATATCGAAGTGGTTGAAAAGTCTCCTACAAGCCTGCTCCAGCCTGGAAAAGCCCACGTCGGTAGGCAAATCAAAGATCCATTGAGGATACCTGCCGGGCGGGTCCCGTAGCGCATCCATTATGGACTGTTCCTGGAAATCCGTGCAAGGGATTACATCCTTTACGGACTTCAGCCCTCCTTCGAGCAACGGAGCTATACATTGTTCCAGGAAGTCATTAGAATCGCTAGTTTCCAGCAAGGAGAATGGCGTCGGCTGCAACTGTCTCTCATCTCTCTGGCTACTGGCCTCCTTAACCAAATGTGCCAAATCGGATAGCCGTGGGGCCTTGAAGATGTCTGCGACGGTCACTAACAGCCTTGTTCGACGTGCTGCGGCAACCAGCCGCATGGCGGCAATGGACTCGCCGCCTATCCGGAGGAAGTTACTTTCAGCGTTGATACTCGCCTGGTCTATCTGGAGAACGGAGGACCAGAGACTTTGAAGTCGTAGTTCCATGTTAGTGCTGGGCATGCGACGCTGTTTACCATGGGACTGCAACTCGGCCAGGTCTTCGAGAGTCTTGGCGCTCCCGATTTCCCGCAGTGCCCGGCGATCGGTTTTGTTGGTGGTGGTCATGGGGATCTTTTCGATCTCGATATAGGCCCCCGGGAGCATGCTGTTTGGGTGGTCCATATTATTATTGTTTCATCGGAGATAAGATGCAGAACTATGGGTGAAGGTCATGGTGTGGGTCAACTTACTATTGGGGTACACGATCTGGCAACTGCACTAGATCTTCCAGCGCTTGGGTTAGCTTGGCATGAGCTTCCTCGCGCGTCTCTCCCTCTTTAGAAAGACTCAGGAACACCGCAAGAATGGGATTGTTGCTGTTCTGTGGCATGATGATCTCGGCAGCGATACCGCCACAGAGACTTGGGCCTCGGAGGCAGGAACCGACATGGTACTCAACCTCGGCCAACTCAATGCGCTGGCCCCGAAGCTTGACTAGGCCGTCCTTGCGACCGACGAAGTTTAGAGACCCGTCAGAGTTGTAGCGAAGAAGATCGCCCGTCATGTAAAGTGTGCCATGGCGACCGGGGTGTTCCTCCATACCGCGCGCGAGCCATGGTGGATTCTGTATATAGGCAGCATTGGTTTTTGTAGAGTCACCAAAGTAACCCTTGCTAACCGTGGGGCCCTCGATGGCCAACTCAGCAACAGTGCCGATAGCCGCGAGACGATTCGAACAGCCAGGTTGAACCAGCCAAGAAATCGCGCCATAGGAATGACCGATGTGGTTATTCCGTATCTCCGGGCGTAGATACGTAAAGGAAAGAGCCTGGGCGCACTCCGCCGGTCCATAGATTCCGATGATGGTTTTGGCCTGCGTCCATCGGGCCACTTCCTTATTCTGAATGGGCTCGCCACCCATGGCCAAGGTTTGAAGTCCCGGCATTGTCGAGGGTTCCAGCGAGCGGGCGACCGAAGGGGTAAAGTAGGTGTAGTCGCAGCTCATGCGGTTGAAAGCGTCAGCGATGTTGTTTCTGCGGTCTGACTCGGAGGGAATGCAGAGGCAGCCACCTGAGATGAGAGTTTGTAAGTGGTTAGACCAAGAGACGTCGAAAATGTAGGAGACAAAATCAAACACGCGTGTTCCTTGGCCTATATGCAGAACCTCCGCTTGGTGAGTTGCTGCAGAGGCGAAGTTCTGGTGAGTCGTCACGATGCCTTTGGGTACCCCTGTCGATCCGCTGGTGAAGACAATGTACAGCACATCTGATGGGCAAACTTTGGGAAGACCTATACTTCCCGATAGATCGGTAGAATGTGATTCTAGAATCTGCTGCCTGTCGACAATAACCACTTGGGCGTCGGAGAGGCGGCTCGCCAACGAGTTGTTGCTAGCAGATGAAAGGACTAGCTTCGCGTCGACCTGTTGGACAATGGACTTGAGACGCGCCTCCGGCTGTGTGGAGTCCATGGCTAGACAAGCCGCGCCAGCCCTCATTACCGCCAAAGCTGCCACAGGATACCACACAGACTTTTCGAAGCACAAGGGGACGATTGTTCCCGGCCCTGCTCCGAGAGACGCCAGGTGGAGCGCTAGGTTGTGGGAGAGCTCATCGAGCTCTGCATAAGACAGCCTGCCATCCCAGGCATGAATTGCGGGATCTTGGGGATACCGCTTCATTGTCTCGCCAATCAAGTCATGCGCACATGCTGATATAGCCTCGGGCACTTTGGCGTTCCATTTCCAGAGCTCCGCCAGGTCTTGAGCACTGATGGTTTCGATATCCTCCACTTTCTGGTTTGTGGGAATACAAATCTGGCGTAGGGTGTGCGAGAACTGGGCGGCGATGCGTTCCATCTGGACCAAATCAATAACTTTGGAATCAAAACTTATCTCTAGGTCGATGCTGTTGTCGCTTGCCAGCTGGCACATGACCATAACGGCGTTGGGGTTGAAGTCGTCCAGCCCATCCTGACTCGACAAGGTTTCAGGCGGCATTTGGAATGGCCCATCCTGGCTCTTGTTCACGTAGTCCTTCTCGCTTGCCGGTTGTATCACTAGCAAAGTATTAAAACGGCTGCCGAGCTCGGCACCTCCGCCAAGACGCCGGATATCCAAGAGTTCGGTGTGCTCGTAGGGGATCATCGATATCGATTGGGTCTGCACATCGTGGAGAAGCTCATACACACTTTGTTTGGAGTCGAACTTGACACGCACAGGCACCGCGTTGATCAACGGTGCAATCATGCGATCGATGCCAGGCAGAGTGCCTTGGCGACCAGTGACCATGGCTCCAAAGACCACGTCATCGTTGCCTGTGTATCGGGCCATTAAGATCGCCCAGGCTGCTCTTATAACTATAAGGTAAGCAGGTTAGTAGAAACTCGAAGTGTGAGCTTGGATACGGATAGATTGCTTACTGGTAGAGGTCGTGGCATCTCTCCTCGGCCAAGTGAATCCGTCAATATGCCGTTGGACCGTGCTGTTAGCTTTCGGTCGATAATCCTCGCTTGGCAAAGATGGGAATGGCACTGCTTCAGAGTGTGCAAACTGATTGCGCCAGAACAGCCTTGCCTCTTCTTGGTTCACGTCCACGACATGCTTGATGAAGGCTTGGAAAGGTGCCACGGGGCTATTGTCGACGCTGTTGGCATAGGCCCTGGCTACTTCGCTGAGGAGTAGGTCCATTGAGTAGCCATCGTAAATGGCGTGGTGCTGGGTTAGAATACAGCAAGGCACTCCGCCATTTGCTTCATCGTCCACGAGCGCCAGTCGATTGAGGCGCTCACCGAGCCCCATGGATCGGTGCTGGTCACGTTCAAGGTATGTTTTGACAGAGTTACACATATCCCACTCAAGTGATTCGTCGATTTGTACCTGGACCAGGCCTTCTGAGGCGAGGTCGACAATCCTGTACCGAAGAATGGGCGCGGTGGTGTGACTAACGTCCTCCCAAGCCTTCTGGAAGCGTGCTATATCAACGTCCTTCTTGAGCCGTAACATGAACCTGGCGATGTAGGAATTGTCGGACTTTGCCGTCATGGAGAGGAGGGACTTTTACACTCCCGTGCACGGGAATGCATCCTGGATTTGAGAGGCATTGACGTTGCACTGCACTGCTATGGCACTGACGGCATCCTTTTTGGCGGTGTTCTTCAGAAGCGAGAAGGCCGGAACTCGGATGTTCTGCTGATTAGTACAAGGCTCCAAATTCACCATTGCCTCAGCCATCTCAGATAGTTTGGGCTTTTGGAGAATGTCAGGCACAGCCAGGGATATGCCATGTGTGCGGGCGAAGGCCGTAAGACGCATGGCTGTGATGGAATCTCCACCGAGGCGCAAGAAACTACTATCTGCGCGAATCTTGTCGGTTGGAACTTGTAACACGATTGCCCAAAGTTCCCGTAGTCGTAACTCCGACCTCGTAGCTGGAGTCTTGCTATCTTGCCCGCTATCACCGCCATCCAGTTGTTCCAGCGTCAGGTTGGCGCCTACCTGACGGAGGCAGCTTCGATCTATTTTGCCACTGGCCGTCAAGGGGATGGACTCAAGAGGTATATATATGCTCGGGGCCATATACCTGGGCAGGCGCTCGTTCAGAGTTGCTTCAATATCGGTAAGAAATGTGTCGAATCCAGGTAAAGCGGTAGGCAAGACTTGGACAAACGCGACAAGCGCCGCCCTTCCCGTCACAGCTGGCACAACAACTTCCACCGCCACCTCAGAGGCCACGGTCCTATCAGTAAGATATTGGCGAATGTGTTTCTCAACTTCACCCAGCTCAATTCTCTGTCCTCGGAGTTTGATCTGGGTATCCTTTCTTCCAATAAAGCTGAGGGTACCATCAGACGTATTGTACCGCACAAGGTCTCCAGTCTTGTATATTCGGCCGTTTCTCCCAGCGATACTACCATCCGCACTTCCTTTCTGCAACCAGGTTGGGCTCTCAATAAACGAAGCAGATGTATTCTCTTTATCGCCTATGTAGCCGCAACCAACGAGCGGTCCCTCCAGATATAACTCTCCAATAGAACCCACAGGAACCAGCCGCTCGCTGGACTCGGGATTGACAATCCAAGTTGAGACGCCCGCACCCCTGCCAATGGGTGGTGGAGATGGGATGTTGGAGTTCGGGACCTTGTACCATAGCGTGATTGGGGTACATTCGGAAGGCCCGTAAACAACATAGACATTGGCATGTGGCGTCCACCGAGCGACATCGTCACTTGTGACTGACTCACCCCCGATAAACACATTTTGCATGGTCGATATTTGTTTCGGATCCAGCAGGCGTGCTATAGGAGTTGTCAAGAACATATCCGTGATACGGAATCGTTTGATGCTGTTCTCTAGGTCGCCTTCCCGTTCTAGCTCGCTCGGAATACAAAACGTGGCGCCTGCCATCAGAGCGCGTAGCATTTCCAGTAAAGCTGCGTCGAACGAGTATGATGCAAAGTCGAATAAGCGGGAGCTGCTGTTTAGAGGCTGAGTTACTTGCTGTTGATAGACCATGGCACTGGTGAAATGCCGGTGCTCGACTAGGCAGCCTTTCGGCGTCCCTGTGGTTCCACTTGTAAATACGGCATAAAGGAGATCTGACGGATCAACATGTGGGAGTTTCGTAGCCTCGTCATGATCCAACCCGCTCGCGGAACATGGCACCACATCTGAATGTGGGCCTAATACTAGTATCTTCGCTTCAGATCCGGCCAGTTTGGATGCGAGGGTCTCGTTCATCGCCGAACACAGAATGACCCGGGGGTCCACCTGTTGCACAATAACCTTGAGTCGTGATTCTGGTAGTGTCGAGTCAAGGGGAAGCACAGCAGCTCCGGCTTTGAGGACACTAAGAACGGCAATTGGAACATACATGGACTTCTCGAAGCACAATGGGACGACTGTGTTCCGCTTGACTCCAAGGTCGACCAGGTAACTTGCCATCACGGCCGAGATACGATCTAGACGACCGTATGTCAACTCGCCATCCCAAGCAGAGACCGCCGTGGCACTGGGATCAGACTTGGCAGCCTCAGTGATGAGATCATGAACACAGCTATCAATGCTCTCGAAAATAACCGAGTTCCACTTCCAAATCTGATCTAAGTCCCTGTTCGTTGTTGGGATGACATTGCCGAAGAGCGTATCGTCGAGGTCAAAGGAGCATAGGCCTTTTAGCAAATACTGGAAGTGGTGTGCCATTCTACCGACCGTGTCCCGGTTGATGATGTGGGAATCGAAACGGAAATCTAGTGCCAAATGGCCCCCTTTGGACGTGCAAACCAGAGTCAGGGCGTAAGAGTCGAAGGCGTTGCTCTCAGATCTGCCACGCTGTGCTTCAGCCACAAATAGACCTGTAGTATTGATGTTCTGCTCCGGAGGCTGGATCACCAAAAGTGTCTGAAACTGGCATGCTTGTTGCGCCTCGGCATTGATTTGACTTATAGCCGACAGTCCGACCTGTTCGTGCGGTATCATTTCGGTGGCCTGTCTCTGCACCGCAACCAATATCTTGAGAATAGCTGCCCCGCTATCCAACCTGACTCTTATCGGTACTGTAGCTATCGTTGGACCTGCGATCCTTTCTATACTTCTAACAGGGGCCTTGCGGCCATTGACGACCGTCCCGAAAACGACATCGGTGGAATTGGAGTAATGTGAGCTTAAAAGAGCCAAAACGGTGCGTAAGGTGGTGGATGGTGTGATAATATCTGCGCGCCAGGTTACATCTTCGATTATATGTGCCAATGTGGAGTCTACCTTAGGCTCATAAGTGGACGTCGGTAGGCTTGGGAACTGTGCCGCCTCAAGTCCGGCAAACTGAGACTCCCAAAACCCGATTGAAGTAGTTTGGTCTAGATCATTGATGTACTTGACGAATGCCTGGAAGGGGTAAGGTCGGAGAGGGGTTGTACCATTGTAGAAACTCTCCAGTGTCTCCAAGATTAATGGCATGGTTAAACCATCGTATATGGAATGGTGCATGGTCAGTGCAAAGTAGAGACGCCTACGGCCACTCCCAGAAACGAGGTCCTCAAAAACGGCGCATCTCATGAGACGAGACCCTAAGCAAATGGGGTCGGCTTGTTCCTTCCGGAGGTAATCATCCAAGGACTCCACTTCTGTCAAACATTCTCGATCTTGTATGACTGCTTGTACTAACCCTTGGCCGGGTAGATCGATGATGCGGGTTCGTAAGACAGGTATGACCAAGCAGACATTTCTCCAGGCGGCTTTGAATGTGACAAGGTCAATGGAGGAGCCAAGTTCCAGGATGTTGCGGCCGGTGTATGCCCCTGAGCGTTTTGAAGTCATGGCGAGAAGACCTTCCTGTAATGGTGTGCAGGGAAATAAATCTTCAATATCATCCTCGCCAACGCCACACAAGGATGCTGCATGACGACGCAAAGTATCCTGGTCTTCGTTTGTTTTGAGCAGCGTGAAAGAGACAATATCATCATGTTCGTCCGAGGTTTCCTTGTTTCTTAACATTTTGGCCTGGTCTTCCAGGACCGGATGTTCGAATATGTCGGCTACAGTTAGCACCAGACCCTGCTGCTGGGCCATCCCGACCAAGCGCATTGCTTGGATGGAGTCGCCGACTCGCAGGAAGCTGTCACTGACTAAGATTGCTTCAGCATCAATCCCCAGTGCAACAGACCATAGTTCCCGCAGAGCCCGCTCGGCAATTGTCGTGGGTTCTCGATGCTGGCTGCCGGATGGGTGCCTTGGCGGTTCGTAAGCGATGCCAATCTCTTGAAGCTTCTTACGATCCTTCTTGCCCGAGATATTAGTTGGAATGACTGGTACCGGAATGTAGTACGAAGGAATGGCATGTTTCGGCAGCGTAGCCTCTAACATATCGTTCACTCCAGAAGTCATCTTCTCTGCCTCCTCTCTGGTTTGTGCGGTGATAAAAGCGACGAGGGTAAGGTTCCTTCCATCCTTAGATATGGCGTCGACGACCACTTCCAGATCGCCATCCCCACAAGACCACTTGCGTATCTGTGCCTCGACTTCCTCGGGTGCAACAAGCTGGCCACGGATTTTTAGCTGGGCGTCTTTTCTCCCGAGGTACACCAGATCACCGTTGCTATTGTACCGGCCCAGGTCACCTGAGCAATACACGCGGTTCTGCCTGGCTGGTCTTTGGACTGCCGAGAGAAACTTGAGATTCTCGCGGAAATGCTGTTCCGTCATTGCTGGGTTTCCGATGTAGCCATCCGCACACAGGGGCCCTTCGAGAGCGATCTCACCTACCGTACCAAAAGGCACGAGCTTATCTTGGTTTCTTGGATCAACAAGCCAGCATAGGGCGGCTTGTTTTGCGCAAACCCGTCCAATGACCCCGGTATGCCAGGCGTCGTCACTGGCAACCATCACCATCGCTGTTGGGTGCTCGGCAGGTCCATACCAGTTGAGCACTGAACACCTGCCTTCCCACCTACGTACATCCTCTTCCACAAGATTCTCTCCAGCCAGTACCAGCATGGATAATGTGGCCAGGTCGTCTGGACGGAGAGTCTTGGCTGTAGATGGGGTGATGTTTATAAAGTCTACAGCCCAGCGGTTGATGGTGGCACCAAGCTCATCAAGTCTTTCGGTCTCTGAGGGAATACACAGACAGCCCCTGTGGACAAGCGTCGACATGGACTCGATGGTACTCACATCGAAGTCGTACGAAGTGAACTGGAGAACTCGAGTCCCTGAATGGATGCCAAAATGATCCCCATGGGCCTTGACATTGGATGAAAGGGCTTGATGGCTCCAGAGTATCTGTTTCGGCTCGCCTGTACTACCCGATGAGACCAGTATCGCAGCGGGATCACATATCTCTAATAGGGGTAGAGTTATGGGAATGCAACTCTCGCTGGGGCTCTGCAAGAGCTGGTCAACGGTATAACAGCGGACGTGTTTCGAGACCACTTCGACACGAGATTTTGAGACGACAGCGAGCTTGACTCTAACATTCTTTAGGACCTTCACCATCCGAGATTCCGGTACGGCAATTGATTGCAGGATGGCGACGCCTTTTGCTTTGTAGACAGCCACTTGTATCAGTGGAACCCATTTCGACTTTTCCAAGCATAATGCCACAACAGATCCCGGCTTTATCCCCAGGCCTACCAAGTTGTGGGCGATATCACAGGATAGCGCGTTCAGCTGTCGATAGGAGAATTGGCCGTCCCATGCGTCTATTGCTATGGAGTCTGGTTGCATATGTGCTGCCAAAGCAATCGCGTCCTGCACGAACACATTTGTTGCTTCCGGGATATTCGCATTATGGGTCCAGAAGACCTTGAGATCTGCATCACTGGCAACTTGAATCGTGTCAAGTTTCGTGGCGGCCATGGTCTCTGAGCATATTTGTTGCATTACAGTCTCGAATTGATAGGACATGCGACGCATCTGCTCTATGTCGATGAGATTACCGTCGAAGCTCATGCGCAGTCGTAGCCCATCCGCACCCAGCTCGCAGACGACCATCAGTGCATAGCTGTTGAAGGGATCGGTGCCTAGGGTATCAACGTTCGAGGAGACGCTGCGAGCCTTAAAGAGCAAACTGTCCTTATCGAGCCCCCCTGCCCTCCTCGATCGGTTGCACCACAAGTAGGGTCTGGATGAGGCGAGGGTCCAGGTCAGCGCCGCGCTGTATATTTTGCAGCCCAAACTGCTCAAAAGGCGTCATGTCGAGCATTTGACGCTGCAGCCGGGACAGAAAAGCCCCGACAGTCTCGTTCCAGTCGATGTTGATTGCCACGGGTACCGTCGATATTGTTGGACCCACGCAGCACTCCACTCCCTTCATACTTGCCCGCCTTCCACTCACTGTTGCAGCGAATATGACGTCGCTGGATGATGTGTATTGAGAAGCCAGGATGGCCCAGGCTGCATGTGTTATGGTGGAGGGAGTCACCCCTGTCCTCGGCCACCGGACAAAAATAGCATGGTCTGTATTCTGGTTGGCCTGCGGTGTATAAGTCGTGTAGGGAAGCGAGGGGAACTGTCCGGCATCAGTACTGGAAAGTTGTCGCTTCCAAAAGTCGGCGGCTTCTTCAGCGTCAATCTTGCTGACGTATTGTATGAAGTTTTGGAAAGGCGTAGTGTTCAAACCATCCTGCCCGAGGTATTGACACTCCAGCTCTTCAAGTATCATCTTTAATATACTGCCGTCGTAAGTACAATGATGAATGGTGAATGCAAAGTTACGGCCAATGATAGCCGCTCGGCATAGCTCCGTGCCCAAGCCCATTTGCGTCTCCTCATCCTCGCGCAGATAGCTGTCCAACTCAGTAGCACGTCGCAGAGGCAAGTCATTTAGAACGACTTGCACCAAACCTTGTCCCGTAAGGTCGACAATGCGCGTCCTTAGCAGGGGTAGCTTCCGCACAGTAGCTGACCATGCTGTACTCAGCCGGTCCGTATCGATATCTGATTGCATGCCGAGAACGCTACGCGAAACATATTGGCCGCGCCTTCTGACCCCTAAAGCCAACAGCCCCTGCTGAAGCGCTGTACATGGGTATACATCGACGATACAAGACTCCGATACTGAACACAACTGCGATACGTATCTGCGAGCCTCGGCTTCACTAATTTTGGGTTTCAACAGTGTGAATGGGAGGACTGGCTGTAATTCAAAGCCCGAATCATCGAACTTGACACACTTCGCCATGTCCTCGAGTATGGGTGACTGGAAGACGTCTGTAACAGTTATTATGACTTTCTGATGAAGGGCGGAGGCAACCAGTCGCATAGCCGTGATTGAGTCACCTCCTAAGCGAAGAAAGTTGTCGGTGGCATGAATGGCATCTGCCTCAATGCCGATAACGTTTGCCCATAGTTGCTGCAGCCGTCTTTCTATAGCTGTGGAAGGCCTTCTCGCTGTTCTCCGGGAAGGTTGCATTGCGGCCAGCTGCGAATGCGTGAATGAGCTTCCAATCTGGCGCAGCTGCCGCCTGTCAGTCTTTCCTGAGTGACTCATGGGAATTTTGTCGACAGGCACATAGACCCTAGGGATCATGTAGGGCGGTATAAGTCTCGACAGCCCTTGCTCGAGCTCGTCCACTGGTAGTACCCATTTATTTCTGGGAGTCGTGTCCTGTTCCTTGTCTGGAGGGCCAATATGACCGAAAAACAACGCCAGTAGTTCGTTGTCACTGTTTTTTGGGCAGAATATCTCGGCCACCACTGTAACCTCAAGCTTGCCGGCAAGACAATGCTCGACGCGAAGCTCGATCTCGCTCAGCTCCACTCTCTGCCCCCGTAGCTTCCTCTCAGAGTCGTGCTTGCGGCTTATGAAGACAATCCTTCCGTCCGTGTCATACTTGACCAGATCGCCCGTCTGGTAGAGCCGCCCGTGCCGCCCAGAGATACCAAGTTCCTTATAACCAGAATGAAGCCACGGGGGAGAAAAAAACACCTCTCATTTAGTGTAGAGCCGGTCTTTCCCAAATACTCGGCAACAATTGGGCCTTCGATACAGAGCTCCGAAATTGCTCCTAGCGGTGCCAGCTGGTTTCGATCCTTGGGATCAACCAACCATACGAGTCCACCGCTGCTTCTTCCCCAGCATCCCAGGGATCCACGTTTCCTTCCCCACAAGACAGGTGGTTGCGACGGATGCTTCTGCAGGACCATACCAGTCGTAAACGGATTTAAGACTCTCGGTCCACCTCAATATAGCCTTCTGCGACAGCTTTTCGCCTGTTAAGACAATTGTCCTCAGTGAGGAAAGCTCCTTGGGATTGAGCGACTCGGATACGGACGGAGTAAGGCAAATCCAGTTGGCGTTGAAATGATTAATGGCACTCACGAGTCGGTTGGATCTATCAAACTCTGACGGGATACACAAAGTGCCGCCCACAGTCAACGTTGCGAGCGATTCCACGGTGCTCACATCGAATTCGTATCCTGCGAACTGGAACACTCTGATGGTGGAGGTCATGCCGAATGAGATGCTAGCTCTATAGATATTGCTAGACAGTGTCTCATGGTTCCATAGAATCGACTTGGGCACTCCAGTGGACCCGGAAGTGAAGATAATGAGAGCAGGGTCTGACGGGAGGTTCTCGTGCGGCTCCAGTCCATGAAGCCACTCCTCGTCTTTATTCAAGACTGAGACGGATAACATTGGTGCTGTGCCGTAGAACTGGTTCTCCTCCGACACATCGTATACAAGGACCAGCTGGGGCCGTACTGTGTCCACAATCTCAAGAGCCCGCTGACTTGATGTGGGCGCAGAAACTGGAACTGCGATAGCCCCTGTTTTCAGAGCAGCGATCATGGACAAAACCAGCCATGATGATTTCTCAAAGTTCAAGATGACAACCGAGCCTGGTTTCACTCCCCCATTGATGCATCCGATACGCGAGACATGCTGACAAGCCCGTCAAATGCCGATACGTCAACTGCTTGTCCCACGACGAGATGGCGAGAGCGTCTGGTTCCATTGCGGCTCGTTCATCAATTAAGCGTATAACAGACTTTGGGCAAGTCATGGGGACAGCCCGGTTCATTTCCCAAATCTCGCCGAGGTCCATTTTGGTAAGGGGAGAGATAGAACAAAGCTTGGACTCGGCTAGCTGCTCGTTACACAACTGCCGGACTAAGTGCTCAAGCTGTGCGGCAATTCGCATGACCGCCTCTTGTATGATGGCACCGGAATCGAAATTGATCTGTAACGTGAGGCCTGAGTCCTGCAACTGACATACGATCATCATGGCGTACGGATTGAACATTCCAACACTGTTGGCATTACTTTCCTTGGTCTCAAGATGTAGATTTAAAGGTCGATAATCTTCTTGAGGGATAATGGAGCTGCCAGGGTCGCCATCGGACTCTTTCGCCTTGGAGAATCTTTTTTCCGGTAGAACTCATGATGCTTTTGGCCTGGGCGAAGAGACCCTCTCGGACTTGACTTGAGCCTTGGCGAGCAGGTTGGACCACGAGCAAGAGCTGGAACGGGATCGCTTCCTCGTTTACGCGCTGAATATGTTGGAGGCCGTACTGCTCATACTGGATGATCTCGATAGCTTGACGCTGAATTTGCTGCTGTAGAGATTGCACTGTCTGATCCCAGCGGAACTTGACGCGGATGGGCACCGTAGCTATGGTAGGGCCAGCAGTGTGTTCGATGCCGTGAATCGGGGATGTTCTTCCACTGACGGTTGCACCAAATTGAACATCGCTCGAATTGGTATAAGAAGCCATCAGCAACGCAAGTGCAGAACGCACTATCGATGAGGGAGTAACCCCGAGCGTGGCCATTGTAACTTGGAGACAGTGTGGTTGAAATCTTGCTTCTGTTCGGGTCGATAACTGGGAGATGGAAACACCGTGCTTCCCGGGTCGGCGAGTTGACTTTTCCAAAACGCAGCTGCCTCTGGAGTATCTGCTGCTAAAACATATTCAATAAATGGTTGAAAGTGTCCGAGAGGTTTTTCTTTGCGTTCATAGTAGGACCCTTCGAGAGCATCCAGCATGAGTATTTTGCACCAGCCGTCAAAAATGGCGTGATGCATCTCCAAAATGAAATGATGACGAGAACCATCCGTAACGACGCCCGCTCTACATAGAGGAGCTCCGAGGTCCATGGGTTTGGCGTGCTCAATGAATCCCACGATACTCGACTCGCGGCTCAGAGGTATTGAGTGCTTGATGATAGCCTGCAGGAGGCCTTCGCCAGGTACATCCACTATTCTCGTGCGAGTAAAGGAGGAGCGTCGGATGGTGTTTGTCCAAGCCTTTTCAAACCTTTCCAAATCAATCCCTGCCGGAAATTCATAGACAGTCTTGGAAATGTAATCGGTTCTGTTGTTTTTGTTTGGCATTGCTTCGTCCTTGACCGACATTGCAAACATGCCTTCTTGTAGCGGCGTACACGGGTAAACGTCCTCGATGTCCATTGCTTCAACCCCACAGAGTTCAGCCACCTCATCGCACACATTCACAGAACCTCTCGTCCCTTTCAATAAAGAAAATGGCATGATTGGTTCGTCTTGTTTAAAGATGGTGCGTAGTCCGGAAATCTGAGCCAGTTCAACAAGTGTCTGAGGCTTGAATAGATCCGTGACCGTCAGTGACAGATGCTGCTCGCGCGCTGATGCGACCGCACGGATAGCCGCTATAGAGTCGCCACCAAGCCGCAGAAAAGTGTCATGTGTACTGATGCGCGCAACATGTATGCCGAGAACATTAGCCCAGATCAGGCGCAGCTGTCGCTCTATGTCGTTGGATGGCTCGTGGTGTTCTGTGATAGACGTAATGGTTGATTGTAAGCTAACAATTTGTTGCCACGTCATAGCACTGCCGAACTCGAAGATATCGCCGATCCACTTTACCCGTCGAAGCGACTGGAATTGAAGCGATCGGCAGGTACGCACTTGGTATCATAAAGGCCGGCAAGACGTCCCGTAGCTTATCTGCAAGGCCGTCCATTTGAGCTTTGATTTGGCCGATAGCGTAATCTCCAGTCATAACGAAAGGGCCAGTGAGGAGACGTCAGTGCCGACCGGAGTTATCACGTCTGCAATGACGAGAAGATTGTCGTCCAAGGCAATGCGAGCGTGGTGCTCTACGTCGCCAATTTCGACCCTTTGGCCCCTGATCTTGAGCTGGGAAGCGTCCTTGCGCCCTACGAAGAGTAGACTCCCATCGGGCTTGTACTTGACCAAATCTCCCGTCTTATAGAGCCTTCCGCGTCTGCCAGAATGTTTTCCACTTCCAGCCAGCAACCATGGGGGATCGCAGGGGAAGGCTGAGGCTGTCTTATCTGGATCCAGTTGGTACCCTTGACCGACAAGAGGGCCTTCTAGGTACAACTCGCCTATGGATCCCATAGAAGCCAGCTTGCCACTGTCAATAGGGTCAACAATCCATAAAGAAAATGCCACTCCCTTTCCTAAATCAGGTTGATCGTCTAGAAGAGGACTGATGACCGAGAAAGCACACTTGAACGTGCACTCAGTTGGGCCGTAGGTATTTACTGCGTCACTCGGTCAATACGGGCGATCAAAAGTTTGACCAGTGGGCAGAACGCAGGGAACTTTTGCGAGATGGTCTGGTCCTTGGAAGTGGAGATTGCCATAAGATGTTAAGATGCCAAAATACTTACAAAGTCTGACTTTCCCAGCCCATTGTGTCACATTCTCCCGATAGGGCATTTCACCACTCAGGAGAACCGACTCTGAGACAGGATGGGATCGGATAAACTGTCCGGAAGGACGGTCGGTGTGATGTTGATCAGTGTTGCCTTAAACGCAGTTATGGCCGCCGATAGGTCAGACCACATGTCGTCTTCTAACGCAATGCAAAGGCAGCCACCGGCACACAGTGTATGCAGAAAATTGCTCCATGCTACATCGAACGAGTAAGGGGCAAAGTCAAAGACGCGCGAGTCCTGAGAGAAGCCAAGTTCTTTGCCATGGTAGTGAACGGCGCTCCTGACATTCGCGTGGCTGATGCAAACCCCTTTAGGCTGACCTGTGGTTCCCCTTGCCAACGGTTAAGGATCAGCTAGGGCTCTGAAAAGAGACACTGCAGTTCAAGTAGAATGTTGTTCTGGAAGAAGACGAGAATGTTCGGTCAAAGCAGCTACGTACGAGGTGAAAGAGATATAGACTGTGTCCGATGGGGACACATCAGGTAGTCGTATTAGAGTTGTATTCTGAAGATGTGACGTGTCCAGTAAGGTGTCGTCCAGCTGTACTATCGGCACTCCAACCAATAGAGATGCTCTAGCATGATAATTGGCGGACGCAACCATCAGCGTGGGTTGTGCCTGTTGCATAATGGACTTCAACCTTGGATCGGGTTGAGTGCCATCGAGGGCAATTGCGCTGCATCCAACCTTGATGACGGCCAACATGGCAATGCAGGTCCATCGTGACTTAGGGAATAGAAGCGGTATGCTAGACTCTGGGGGTAGCACCCAACGTGATGAGCTTCTTGCTAGCTTTGTCGATAGATCGTCAAGTTGGGAGTAAGAGAAGTTCCCATCCCAGGCGCAAACTGCCATGGACCCGGGCTGCCTTGTAGCGACCTCAGAAATGAGAGTATGGACGCATCCTGGTATCTGGGGCGGCACGACGGCGTTTCTTTCCCAAATTTGGTCGAGTTCGTACTCGGAAAGAGAAAGACTAACCGGGGGTTGATGCGTCCATCTTTTGTTGCGTTTTCATGCCTTTGACGACTACAAAATACTGGGCTGACTTGGCGTTGGATTGAAGTTAGTAAAGAAAACCTCTACTCTTGATACTGCCCCATTGATGGCTGTGAGGGTCTGCGCAGGTATAGAGCTCCCGACGGCGAATCTTCCTTGGTAGTTTGGTATTATATACGCAGGCAGTATTTACGAATGAGCGTGTCATCCTAATGGGAGGATAGCACTTTTGACTTTCGTGATGCAAAACCTGTGCATTTCGGGCCCTATCTCTATTATGAATCTAAGGTGATGTGGAAGCCTAATTGCGTTCCAAAACATTCGTTGGGATGCAGCACGGAGATGCAGCTAAAAGAAAATGCAAGCAACCTTAAATCTAATTCAGACGCCATAAACCTACAGTCACCCGCCTACACGACTTGTCCTGTAATGTCTGCGTAATACTAGGTGTAAAGAGAGATTAGATGCACGTATGTCTCGTATGGGCAAATTGTGGAGTCCGTTCGGGATGCATTCCTCCAGAGAACTCGCGGAATAAATGAATACTAACCGCAACCAGTTCCCAGTTGGGTCGACCCCGCCGCGCCGTAAGAAAGGGTGGGAGTATTCAATTGTTGGGCGTGGGGATGAACTACGATGGTCTACAATGCTCACTGACGGAATATATAGATGGCAAGAGTTGGTAAGAATTACCAACTTAATCACAACTAATGAACTCAATTCTCTGCGGTAATAAGTCATGTATAAACAATTGGATTTTGCACGGTTCTATGGCCCTGATGCAGAGGACCGGGACGAGCTTTGCCGTGCTCTCGTGTCGGACCTGAAGCAGTATGGTTTCGTTAGACTGGCAAACCATGGTGTCGCTTCCACCGAGATTGACAAGGCCTTTCAGACAGTCAGTATACCTTTAATGGCAACCATCGGTTGTATGATCATACTGATCAACACCCCAGAGTCGTCGATTCTTCGAGCTCCCCTTGGGCCAGAAGCTCAAGTCTCCCACCCCCCCAACAGCCAATCCCCATAGGGGTTACAGCGCCTTGGGATCGAAAACGTGTCATCTGTGTCGAACTACAACTCTCCTAACGCAATACGTCCCCTTAAAGATATGAAAGTATGTTGCCACCCGTCACTATGTCCCATCACTATGTCCATCAACCGGCTCATCAAGTTTAATATAGGAGTCGTATGATATTGGCTCTGAGCGAGATCAACTGTACAGCAATATATGGCCACCGGCAGGCGTATGTGATACCTTTCAGCCTACCTTCACAGCGTTCTTTTCAGTTTGCTACCGCGTACAGCTTGCCATCCTCGAGGCTATCGCTGTAGGGCTACGACTTCCTGCGCAGACGTTAACCCAGATGCACATCGATCAATCCAACGAGCTGCGTTTAACGCATTATCCGGCTGTGGCGCGAGATGATTTTGCGCATTCAACCCGCATCGCAGCCCATACCGATTTCGGGACAATCACGTTGTTGTTCCAAGATACCGTAGGGGGGTTGTGTAAGTAGCACCATGCACCTTTTTCGTTTCATTTATTTGCTAGCAAAACAAGACTAGTAGAAAGCTAAATATATGGAATTAGAGGTAGAGTCACCACCTGGGAGCGGGGATATTCACAGGCATAGCTAGTGGAAGACAGTACGAATGTATTGGTCAATGCTGCGCGACTGCCTAAGTAAGCGGACAGGGCTATGTAGTGTACGGCACGGGTCCACTTGCCCGAAAAGGCCTCTGCAGATGATGGCAGGCAAGATGTTATTGACGAGAGGTTCTCGATCGCTTACTTTGGAAAGCCGGATAGGTCGGCGAGTTTGCGGGCCACTGCTGGGCGCAACGGGAAAGTAAAACGTATATAACAGCTGGGGAATTTCAGAAGATGAGGATCAAGGGGACTTATTAGATAATCGCTCTATAGATATAACGAAATCGTACCAAAAGCATAATTCGCTGAAACATTCGCATGGACCAGGGAGAGCAAAGTATATCTGAAAGGGTTAGCTTTTTCCAGACGACAGGTCATTGATAACCCCAATGATGAGTGCAAACCCCAGGTACAATTTTCCTTCATTTTCATGGCCACATCCAAAAGCTCGGTTAAGTACCTTCCAAAGGTATATGGCCGATCAAGTAATGCTGCCCCGAAGCACCACTAGGAAACAGAAGATCCGGGATCACAGATTGACGAGGTTCGTAAGAGACTGCTCAGAAGCATACAGAATGTCTTCTTCAGCGTCGTGTCTCTCCTTGGCTGTTGGATCACCAACCCGATTATGCTGTCGGCCGTTTCCCTGTCTATCCACTCCGCTATATATGGAAGCCGCATTTCAGCACGGCACTCGTTTCTCTCATAGTGTTCTGAGTAGCGGGCTGTTATTTTCGAAACATGGTAAGGCAGCTAACGTTTGCTCGCATATTAGGAACTAAATAAAGTGACAGCCGGTCTGAAAGAAGATATGGAGAAAAGAAATACTAATAAGAGAAGAAACATTGTTCCTGTCCCCAACTAAATCCTTGTCACGATGCGTGGTGTGAAGAGAACAAAGAGGGAGATGGAATGGCGATATATGAGGAAGAAGCCAACACTCCCTGATTGGGCGACGAGATGGTGCAAGAAATCGTATTTGACGTTTAATTTAAGGTGCAGAGTGAGAGTATGGTTTTTGTTGACAAACTCAAATGGGAAGACACCTCGCTACGATCCGAATTGTGTTTCTTAGGGTGGTCGCAATGAGGGAGGCCTGCAATAGTAGTGGCTATCTTATACAGTCGTAACCTGATCTTTATTGACAAGGTCGCATGCACTTCTATGTCGGGGCATGACCCTCCTCGGTTCTACAGGATCGAAGCGCCCATCCATACGATTCGCATGCGACTTCAATTAAAGTTATATCTCCAAGCCCCAGCTAGCTGTAAACGTAGGTACAAAGCTCAACCATTACCATTAGTTATTTTCGAAGGGCAAAAGGATTGAAGTGTCCGTATGAACAATACATAGGCAAAGTCAGAGTGTACCCCATAAAGATCACCCTTGAGACGTCCTATTTTGAACTACGCACTTCCATACCAATCATCGCTTGAATACCGACAAGTTCCCTATTTACCGGACTGTTTCGAGAGGCCGCGACCCATCAAGACCAGAATATTTAGACGAGGCTTTTCCACCCGTCTTGGAGCTCGGTACTAGGCCAATGAAGCTTGCTCAGTGTCAGTCTGGGTCGATACTGAAGTCCCAGAGACGGCATCTTCTGCGAGGACAGGTTTCTCTACCAATGCATGTTCCTTGAATTAAACATGCATAAGGAGCCAAGCGTCGGTTCACAGTACACTTGGCTGGCACCGGCTACCAGGTTTTCATAGTACCCGCAGCTTTCTGGGTCCTGGTGCTTGAGAGCCTCCTTAGTCCACTGCACGTCGTAGATAATCTGTTAATATTTCTATTAGCCGTGGTTTCTATCTGAAAGGTCTGTATCGAGGCCCCGTCTGATCACATACCGTCCGCCCGCCTTTGACAGGAGCAAGATACAAGTTGAACACGATCTGGCACTCCACCGAGTTTATGACCCAGTCCTCGGTGAGGTTGTCGTATGGCGAGAAGTCACAGTGAATGTGGAGTGAGTCGTTGGGCGCCCGGAAGATGCCTGAAAAAGTACCTTTGGCCGCCTCGCTCGACCGCGACTTGACACATTATTGCAGCCGGTGAGTGTTGGAGGAAGGCTTTTGACTCAATAATATAAGACGCTCCTACAACCCCCGGTATCCCCTTTTCGCCTTAGCGTGCTACCACATTCCAATAATTGGACCCTGTATTAGGTATGCACATGAAGATGGTCATGGCTGCCTTGACCGATCAAAAACTATGGGTGGGAACCTTTTAACATCATTGTGATAGATCAATGACCCCCCTCTTCCGCTTAATGGGCTTTTTGTTCCGATCATTCTGTTCCTTGTCGTCGACTGCGCGGTCACTAACCAGAAAATTGCTCATAGTAAAACATGCAGTGAAGGCCCTTGACTTCTTCGGAGAACTAGTCAACGCTCTGAGATATTGGCTTGGTTCGACTTTTCTAATGGGCCTTCTAGAAGGCTTTTGATTGATGATAGCTTGGGTTCCAATATTGTTAAGTTATGATAACAATCAATACCCGACTGAATAACTCGTGGTAAAAAACGCGTGACCGCTTATCAATCCGCCCAAAACAACGTCCTGCACCCTTAATTTGAAACATAGCCGCCCTCTCATCCGACATAGTGGTACAAACGCACCCGAATTACTCATTATTGCCTGCTTTCGCTTCAACTTTCGCTTTGATGTCTAGTTCGTGCAGCGGTTGCTGGGTCTTCCTTCTGAACACTTTGTGGCACGAGGTACGGCGTCCGCCGCCCCCAAACCCCAGATAAGAACTTAGAGAAGCGAATTAGTACCTAGAGTCGGTGACGACTGGAATTCGGCGTCGTATTTTTTCGCTTTACTCACGTTCTATAGAGCATATAGCATATCCTAACAATTGCTACGTAAAAATGATAACCACCCAGATGCGCCGCTTAACCTCGACTGATAGATCGCATATGGTTAAGGAAAGAGGTTAGCCGTGGCCGCCAGATGTATGAAGTCGGGGTACTGACAAACATAAGTAGTACACCATCACATGCCCCATCCTTCTTCGACTGGGCGAGAAGAAGGCAATAAAGTGGCAATGTTGTTTTGAGACACCTACTTCGGAAGCTCTTTTTCGCGGGAGCTCGTGAAAAGTGAAGGCTGTTATCCGTATACAACCGACATCGACGAGGACCTATATGCATAGGAAATTCTGCCATAGCCTTTCTCTTGACTAATTGTAGTAGTTTTTATTGATAGACATGTCCTTGTTGATTTTATCTACGGACTGTCGTTGCGGAGCGGGATGCGTAGGCTCATTCATTAGCCTGTCGATGCTCACTGCCGCTTTTAGGTCGGTTGCTATATTTGTAAAGTTGGGTTGTGGCCTAAATTCGACCCATGTTGCTGGGGGCTTCGGGGCGGTTGGGTCATCAGCTGCGTAAGCCCTCGCGAGTGTAAAACAATGGGCCGGCAGTGTTGGTTGAGCCATGTATGGTCCTCGTACTATGTAACTCTAAATAGGTCTAGTCAACGCACGGATCACAACGACCAGGTCGTTGCTAAAACAGCCTGTTCACAACACTCCTTCTCAACCCTAGAAGATTCTCATTTACGCAAGCACGCGGGATGACGTTGCTGCAAAGGGAAAGACTCCAAGTCATCGAAAATACAGTTCACCAACTGTTTGCCCTGGTGAATCAAACAAACACGCCCAGCCAGCAGACGCGCCCATCCAATCTGCTTTTGGTGCTCAACCCAAAGCGCTGCCTCCCGCCATGGGTGTAGCACACGTACTAAGGACCATACACGAGGTATCCACTGACTTACATAACCTCAAGAATGATTTGATCCCTACGAAAAGTCTCACGCAAGCGGCGAGGGCAATCTCCCAATGCCGCTGCTGCTACTGATGGGCCAGCCACGCCCAGAGAACCTGACCAAGCGCATGCTATGACGGATACGATACTAGTGAACTAACATCCCGCTTGGTATCATCAGCTACTTCTGCCAGTGCTCAGTTGGGCATACTTGGGTCAGACACAGCTCTAGTTTCAACAAAATGGTTCCTTCCTGGGACCTCGGCTGGGCATGGGAGATATGGGGGCCAGTCTGTTCCCAATACTGCAAGGCTTATAGCGTGCGGGAGATTTCGATTGCCAGATCACGGTGGATGGCATCAAAGAGATCGATTGGGCAGGAACAGCTTCCTTCCTGAGCCGCTGGAAAACCATGACTCTTTGGCGTCGTTCACTGTCCGGCGCCTCCAGGCAAGGTTACTCTTACCTACGGCTGTCGAAGCCGAACAGGTTTCCTCGTTGCCTCCGACTTCACTCGACTGTCGGCTAAGCTTCCTTCGCAGATAGACCCGGAGAGATTTCTAACTCAACTGGTAGAAAAAGCCCCTCACTAAGGAAATCAGCCATTATAGTTGGTCCTACCTCTGTTTTCAGTGATGTTCTTCACCCTGGAGAAGACCTGTTTGAACCATCGATCGGCCGCTTGCATGGTATCAACGATAAACTTCTTCTGGTGCCACGCTGGCGATTCACTATCAGGCACTGCGTTTCACAGAGAAGATGCACGCTTCTACTGTGCAACCTCACGCATTGTGGGTGGAAAGCTTTGGCTTTTGATAATGCCTGCACATACTCGAAGATTTGGAGACTTTCAGTCAAAGATCTCATAGGTTTGAGGCATCAAAATCATTGCGACCAGTTTGTACGCTACGAAGCACTGTTGGTTTGGCCCAGAAAGACTACGACAAGCGGAAATCGACTTCAAAATCTGTGTTGCCGGCCCGGGCGATATAGTGGTCGACAAGACCAGGCCAGTATCATTATGTGGTAAATCTGACAACATGTTTTGCTGCTTGCAATCAATTTCTTCTCCCAGGGGAGAAAGCAATACCCTTCGAGGATCTTACAGTGTGTCCACCTTGTGGGCCGTATCCGATGAAAGAGAAGTATACTTCACTGAAGGTAAGGCTCACACATACTGGACGCACTAGGACAAGCACCAGAGGTTCAACTCATCGAACCTCGCTAGACCATGGAAAGGCTACAGCCAAGGAGAAAAAGAGTACTGACTCCTTACGCCCACGAACACGTCCCTTGAAAAGCGGATCACCAGGAGATCGGATGTCAGCGGCAATACACTCCTCAAAGATCACAACTGAAAATACGCTCAAAAGACCAAGCGACAACTCTGCATTTTCCGCTTGACTGCCCTACATCCAGGGCATTTACTTCTTCGTCATGTGATTTTCCTGGCTCAGGTCAGCTAGGTTTTTGAGTGCAGCAGTTCTCCGGCTATTCAGGCTACTCAAAGTCGCTCTGCTGTGGCCCATCTTTGCGGCATAGCGCATCAGCCTCGAGACGCCAGGACTCCAGTGAGCTAAACGTTCTCGCAAGCAGTCAAGGTGGGACTGCGACGCCTCCATACTTCTCGCGACCCTAATCAACACCTTTGAAACTAAAGGGAAACTTGAATTCGCTCATGGCCGTGCTCGCGAAGGTCGAATTCGCAGTTCATGTACAAAAACAAGTTTCACGGGAACGCTCTATTCGATCAAGACTGGGACCTAGTCTGGAACGATATCGCTGACCCAGATGGCAGCCGAGAACCATTGGAACACCGGAATAGAAGGTCCGCAGAGTGGCGCAACATTGGATGGAAGATAAACTGATTAACTCCTTGGCTCCTCTGTTCGGTCCCGGCAGTCAAAGCCTTCCGTCCGTATCAATGCTGGGTACTCTACTCTTGCCGGACTCAGGATGAGGATGCCCAGCATTTAGAAACCACCGTGGCCTTCAACCAACCTGGGTAAAGAGCTTATCGAATTTGGGTTTGGTCCGGACTGATCGCGACCAGCACTTAGTGGCCAGCGACCTGCCTGAGTATATCTGGGAATATTCTTGCAAATATGCTCCTCTCTGCGCGAAGTTACGAATGATGAACTATTACAGTCGATTGCGCCATTTCCTGCGCTTTCCGAGTGCGTGGCAGATCTCCGTCGTTTTCGGATGTGCCAATGCCCGAGGGTTGGCCTGGCACATGGCCGATGGATCTCACGCTCGAGTTTTGTCTTCGGAAAGTCCTGTGATTATTGCTCTTCTGACAACTGTTTGCGTAGAGAATCATTATTTGTGGAAGTCGATCCAGCATGCTGCTATTACCAAGCAAGGCGCCTACCAAGCGAGGATATCGCCATGATTGTCCTCCACAGCTTCTGGTAAAAAGGGCAAGGAATTTTTGCCAAAGGTCCTGGGTGATAGGGCGCTTTTCGAGAAAGGCACCTGGGTGATAGGAGAGTTCACAGGGGAGATCATTCCGTCTGCTACGTATGACTACAACAACAGCGGCGGAATGGTGCTCAACGTTGAGCGAGAGGGATCCTCCCAGGCGCCCCCGTGTTTATCAGATCTACTGCGCAAGATGGGAACTGACCAGGAAGATCAATCATCGCTGCCACACAAGCCTTCAGCCTATCTTCGGGCAGCTATGCTTTCAGGTCATCACTGTGTCCTCATTTTTGCCCATCGGGATTTGATTGCAGGCGATGAAATTAATGATCAGGTATAGCAGAGGCGAACAGCAGTTTAGTTGTAGAGGTGAGGACTGTCAGACAAAAGAAAGCTAAGGGGAGATCTCCGCCCATGCCCCCAGTTGTCGAGACGTGTTGCCGGGGAATTTCGTAGGTACTTTACCCAACGTCCGTATACTGGACGTTCGCGCCATTTAACTAAATGCTCGGTTTACCGAAGACAATACGTATGTTAACATCAGTGCCCCCAAAGTAGCAAATCAGTCTACAAAAGTCTATCAGAGCAACATAGTATTTCTATTATCAATGTTATTTCCGGTGGCTAGAGTCAACTTATGGCCTCGCACTCCATTTACAGACTGATCGCTTAGAGCCCCCTCTTCCTAGCCTAAATCAAGAACCCAAACAAGAAAACGCTGATACATGCGGTGTTTCAAAATAGAATGACTTAGTGGTCGCCGAATATATCAGAACCCCCAGACCGAAGAGCCAACTAGCTTGTGGTGCGGATTGCGATAACCTACGTCACCAACACTCGTAATCCATCGAGTGCCACAGGGTTATACTTCTTTACGTTCTGACCCAGTATCTACCTTCCTCTAGCTTTCAATTCTGCAAGTCGTTGCTGATATTTGCCGGACTTGACTGTATATGCCTTGTCCCGACACAGTGCGTCCCTTTGACAAGGACACGCCGCATTGCGCCCGGGAAGCTGAATTAGCTCCCCAGGACAGCCCATCAATAGGCTGATTACTCTTCACGATTGAACCGCAACTTCTCATGACGAATTCGTCTTCAAGCGCAACACAAAGCAAAAGAGTCGTACCCACGGCGTGGAACTAACCCAGGATACTGACCTTCAGGAAAGCTTCCCAGCGCCCAGTTGCCTCCTACTCGTACCCTCCAATCAGATGTATTATATGAGTCGCCAACTGTAGCTTCAGGCTACTTCAAATCCAATCCGGTCGATATATGGAACTTGGTACGGACCCACTCCTTGGGACAAAGCCAGCAGTTTCCCAGTCAATAACACTGATTTCCCATCTGCCATATTGCTCGGCCCCATATCGCAGTGATAGAATTTGAAGCTAGAGCAGTCAATAGACATCACTCCTGAGTTTGCGATAAGCCTTTTGCGCAAAAACTTATTAAATCTCCGAGCATTTTCAGTGAATCTGCCAGGAAGTTTCCTCCCATCAACCCCGCCGACTATATCGGCCCCTCCATTACTCCAGTTTCTTATTGGCAATTAACAGCTCGCTGCATGTAGTGTTGTTCTGCTTTCATCCATCGTCGAC